>NC_079392.1:7113755-7458419 GCF_029220125.1 Pseudoliparis swirei | reverse complement strand
TCATCACAATATTCTAATTTTCTGAGACAGTCCTGTACACTACCGTTCAAAAGTTTGGGGTCACTTAGAAATGTCTTTATTTTTCAAAGAAAAGCACTGTTTTTTCAATAAAGATAACATTAAATTAATCAAAAATACACACAATACATTGTTAATGTGGTAAATTAATATTCAAGGTGGAAGTGTCTGGTTTCTAATGAAATATCTCCATAGGTGTATAGAGGCCCATTTACAGCAACTATCACTCCAGTGTTCTAATGGTACATTGTGTTTGCTAATCACCTTAGAAGACTAATGCCTGATTAGAAAACCCGTGCAATTATGCTAGCACAGCTGAAAACAGTTATGCTGGTGATATAAGCTGTACAACTGGCCTTCCTTTGAGCTTGAAGTTTGTAGAACAAAATGAATACTTCAAATATTAATCATTATTTCTAACCTTGTCAATGTCTTGACTATATTTTATATTCATTTGATAAATAAAAGTGTGATTTTTCATGGAAGACACGAAATTGTCTGGGTGACACCAAACTTTTGAACGGTAGTGTATATGTAAAAATATATGTATATATATCTATATATATATCATTTATTATAAATACAAAACAGATCAATAAAATAAAAATGTTTTAGTCACTGGATACACTCCAAGAGATACTTGCCAAAGATTTCAGTTATAATAAATAGTAGGAATATATATATGTATATATATATATAACGCGGATGTCGAGATTCCCATTTTAACTAAAAGTTCCCTAACGGCAGTCTGGGTAAATACATTTCTTGACAAAAATAAATCTGACAACAGATAATATATGAACAATGTGTTTAAAGTGTGCAGAGAGATAAAATACTTAACAGGAAGAAAACATGAATGCTTTTATTTCATAATATTTTCAACATGGTGCACACGAAGTGCTTGTGGTCAATATGAGTATTACAACAACAAACACAAAATGATCCTTTCCCCTGACACTCACACACACACACACACGTTTAGGTAATCTCATCTTTTTAGGGGTCTGCGATGTGTGTACAGTTCACTCTCTGGGTGTGTTTCCGTCTACCGGTTTGGATTTTCAATTTGCACATTAAAAAAAATCTCATATGACTGGCGTCATTTTTGCTTAAGAGTGCTGCATGAATGGGTTTTCAAACAGGTTAGAGGTATGTTTATATATTTAGAGCTATGTGTGTTATAACAACCAGTCAGTCAGAGCTGTTTGTGTTATAACAACCAACGTGTTAGTCATTTACAAGAATAAACAAATGACTCTAAATGAAATGTGGGGCAAGTTATGTTCAAATAATGAACTGTAAAATAACATTTATTTCACTTGGACCATTTATACAAATTTAAAAATCAATTACGGATGGTGTCCTTTAATTTGTCGATAACATCCCTGTGATGTAAAGCTGTTTCCCTCGTCCCTGAACCTGGGGCAGTGCCTGGTGGCGGTCCACTGGTCCACACAGACCCGGCACCCAATGAGGCTGCGGCAACATTGTGCCACCGCTGGTCATGACATCTGCAAGATGAAGTGTGTGTGTGTGTGTGTGTGTGTGTGTGCGTGCGCGTGCGCTAAAATAGACAATTATCTGCTACTTCATTGGAGCTGGCAAAGTTAAAAATATGGTGTGATGAATAAATTATTGTCACTCAAATTCTAACAATATCATTATATGTGATGTATATCATAGTATATTATTTCGTTTGTAATGTATAGAACAAACACATTGGTTTACTGACTGAATGCATTATGGTACTCAGACCTTATGTTTTTTACGTTAGTGGTTTTACTCGAGTAGCTGTCAACACAGCTGATGGAAACGCAACCGGTGAGGTGGGACGACCTGCAGGTTGGAGGGTCTGAGCAGCGCACCGGTCACCGGGTCGCTGTGTCCGCGCAGCTCGTGCACGCTGCAGCCAAAAACAAGTGTGTTAAGTCTGCTGATGAGGGTCAAGGTGACTGGAGGGAAATAACACAGTCAGAGTTACGCGCCAGTCTTCCTCTTGGTGTTTTCTTGATAACTCGCCAGGTACCTGGTGAGTCACTCACTGGCAAAATAAAGAAAGTCATCACAAGAATGTGGCTAGCTGCTGGAATAGAACGCGTACCTTTAAAGACCCAGCCATGGGAAACACCCAGAAGGAAAAGGATGTAGACTCTTATAATGTGGATGGTTGACGTGTGGGAATATAAGTATATTGTGTGGCTAATACATATAACATATTAATGTCAACTATTTCGAGGCACCTGAACAGCCCATGTATCATCACATGCTGTCTATACACAGATTATAACGTTGGCTTTTACTGTTCATCCTGAGGAAATACCACAAGCAATAAAGTATGAAAGTGTTTCTTTTTCTTTTTTTGCATCACATTTGTATTTCACAAACAGAGGCTCAATCGGTCCACCCCAGACTGAAATACGTAAGCAAATATTAAATGATATATTTTGTTTGACATTCATGATCCACAGAGGATTATCCTTTACGGATCCCCTGACTTTTCCTTCTGATGCCAACAGCAGGTCAAGTTGTTCACATATCCTGTAAATGTACTGTTTGTTATTGTTTTATGTTTGTTATGGTCTGTCAAGGGACTACATATGCAAATGATGTGCAGCTAATCTGGTACAGTGCATCAAATGGTGACATTTATGTTTTAACTCATGGTCCCTTTTAAATAATAAGATAATAATATATAATATAATTAGCATCATGTTTGGCTTTACAGCGCATACAGCTGCACTGAATAGCAACAGATCACTGAGAAATAATATACTGATAATATTAATAAGAATAATGATAATGATAATAATAATAATAACTCTCGTATGAATCAAATCTATATTAGAAAAATATGGGGGAAATAATTAATATCTCTCTGTATTGCTCAATCGCACGCACGCACGCAGGCACGCACGTGCACTAACGTCAATGCCATGGAAACCGGACCGAGGCTATAAAAAGGCCGCGGACGTTCTGATTCTTCCCTTTGCACTTTGGACTTTGACATGAGCTGAACCCCCCCGTGGACTCTCCTGTGAACCCAAACCTGTGAAGGATACTGAGACTTTTGCACTTCTTGAGACTTTTTGCTGGATACAAAACTTGTTGGCGAACCGAACGACACGAGATCCGGACAACGAGAGACCCTGAGACCCTGAAAGAGGCCCTCCGACGACCGAGAACCGAGGACGAGCCCCTGCTGAACGGACTGGGCTTTGATTTGGACTATAACTGTGACGGTAAGACCCATTTTACATTTAATTCAGCATTTATATTATTAATGTGTCCCCTTAAATCCATAAAAGTGTTCTTAGTTTAGAAATCAGTGAGTTTTAAGGTTTAAAATGTTGTCTGGCAATGAGGGGGAAACGATGTTTTGTGAAAAGTGACCCTCAGTCGATGATTCGTCGTGTAAAAAAATATTTGAGTTGCAGACTGTCTTGAAAATTGCTGAAGATGTGCGGAGTGTGTTGACAATTAGTGAAGGGCATCGAAACCAGTGGCGTCCCTAGGCTAAAAAACCCGGGGCTAAAGCCCCAAATGTTTTTTCATTAGCCCCGAATGTTTTCAACCAAAAAAAAAAAATGATTTGGTACACAAGTGGTTAACACCTCCAGGTCGCACGTGACGTCATTCACCCAAAACAGCGGAGTCAGACTGGCAGCAGGCGCACGTAACAGCAAGCTGCTGTCTGAGACAGGCGCGTCTCTAGGATTTGGATATATCCGGGGCTTAGCCAGTGCGAGCGTTGCCGACGGGGGGGGGTTAGGGTTAGGGAAATTTGTAGACATAGAAACACTCTCAGACAGCAGCTTGCTGTTACTGCGCCTGCTGCCAGTCTGACTCCGCTGCTTTGGGTGAATGACGTCACGTGCGACCTGGAGGTGTTAACCACTTGTGTACCAAATCTTTTTTTTTTTTGGTTGAAAACATTCGGGGCTAATGAAAAAACATTTGGGGCTTTAGCCCCGGATGTTTTTTAGCCTAGGGACGCCACTGGTCTGAGAGTGTTTCTATGTCTACACATTTCGCTGCTTCACTCTTCTGGGCTAAACCCAGCGCCGCCGCTCCCATAACGCGCATCGCTCTGCCTTGATACGCGCCGACACACCCGCACACACAGGTGAGCTCACTCTCACTAGAAAAACTCACTAGCACGCCCCCCCCCCCCCCCTAAGCCCCGGATATATCCAAATCCTAGAGACGCGCCTGATCGAAACCCCTATGATTTTGGATTTAAGGCATCAAAACGTTGACGTTTAACTTGGAAATTACAGAAAAAAGATGGCGCCTCGAACGTTTTTATAGAATTTTCAAGTAAAATTTGCAAAGTGCATTTATTTTGTTCGATGTGAAGCGCTGGGGCCTCCGCGGTCACGTGACCTGCATGCACGTGACCCTGAGTTGCTCTGTTGTGCCCGTTGAAACGGGACTTACTGTACACACATCTGCTCCTTTACTTTCGCTATTAAAGTGATTTATTTGACATTTAACATTGAAATGCACTGGGCTCGTTGTTGCGGTGCTTTGCTTTCGGGGGGACAAGAGAGCGATCTGTTCAGTAGCGTTAACTGATGGCAGCGCAGAGCGCGCGCTGCCTCCAGCATCCTCCACGCGCCCTGAGGTGCACCTCGTGAACGGGAGAACAATGAGTTATAAACCAAAGAGGTTACTGTGTCGCCATGTCTCACTGTGCGTCATGACGCGCGTGGTTTAATGTATATTAAATACGTTCACGCCGTTTATCGCGAAGCATTGATTCATCTTTTTATTCACCGACGTCCTGAATAAATGTCTTTGCCGAGAGCTCAACTGTCGCTGAATTCACCACCAAAAGCTGTGAAAGGCCCCCAAACTTTATGAATGAATAATTATTAAATTAACTAATTTATTATGAATCCCACTTTGTTGTTTGGGGCATATGCAAATGCTGCTGACATTATCAATAACGATAATTATTATGATTATTATGATTTCCATTTGAATAAATCTTTATTATATAGTCAACATGTCCATCTTTGTGAAACATATTTTTTTAATATTTACAAAATGCATTAAAGTTTAACATGAAGTGTCACATGGAAGCAGCATTACTTGATTCTGATTCCCTCATCTGTTTAAACAGAGCTGCACTATGTTGGATGTAACTGTTAAATGTATAAAAGGCTCTTATGCACTCTTAAGCACTCTTATGTGGTCTGTCGTTGTTAGGATACGCTGTGTTTTTTTCTTCTTTTCTATTATTTCTAATAATAATATATTATTGCTAAATGTAATACAGAAATATGTATTTCCTGTTACGAGAAATCCTGACGGTTTGAACCTTTCCCTCTTAGCTGCTCTGAACGACATGCTGCCTGCGCTGGACTTCATCCGGATCGCCTCAGACGACGAAGGTAATCGAGGTGAGGCTGTTATTGCATTTGTGGGTCAGGCCATGCCTGAGGGTGGTTGGGGTCGCGGTGGTTGGGGTCGCGGTTGGTGGGGTCCCCAGGTCCCATTTGATGACGACGAGGGAGAGGAGGCCATCTCGGACAGCGAGGACGACTCCGGCTACGGCTCCATGTCCGAGACGGAGGACGAAGAAGATGACCAGCCCTTCCTTCCTCCCATCCCCTTCCTTGGTGCGCCGCCCCCCTTCTTCCACCGGCCAGAAGAGGACGAAGAGGACTCCGCCCCCTCCACCTCCGGCCTCGGCTCCTCCGTGAAGAGGACCAGGGAAGAGGACGGCGCTGGACCCTCCACCAAGAGGACCAGGGAAGAGGACTTCGGGGACTGTGCTCCCTTCCGAAGATACTGGCGGACGGATGAGGACAGCGACGAGGATTGAGGCCGACCACTTGCTCGCTGCAGGATCTGAAACCTTCATGTCTGGCAGGACTGATGAAGCCCCAGACAGCCTTCCCTCGCGTCTGGCGGGGTTGGGAATAGGTTTCATCCTGCAGCACAGGTTTTGGTGCGGTCAATCCTGAAGAAGCTCCGTCCCCGTTGTGCACTTTGGAGTCCCATGGTCGGGAGGACGCAGTGCCGTCATTCTGCCTTTATAACAGCAGCTCACTTGATGACATCATCACATCAGCTGTTCTTGCTCTTGAGTTTACTCGGGCTCTTCCCTGTGAAGCATGTTTACCATCACGCCACCAAATCGTCCCAGCACAATTTTAAGGAGGCAGAATTCTGGGATATTTGTCTCCCAAGTATGACAAGTCATTTTGGATGCATCACTGTTAAAGTGGGCGGAGTCACATCCGGGCTCAGATGTGACTCCTCCCACTTTGGCTCTATTGGAACTTCAGAATTGGAACAACTTGACAGACTTAAGATGTTTCACAAGTTCAGACGAGAACGCATTTTGAGATGAGGACCACGATCTCCGCCCTCCACTTCAGGCCTCGGATCCTCCACAAACAGAACACACTGCAGTGGGACGAGGACAGCGACTCGGATTGAGACCCTCAGCCTGTTCGCTGCAGGATTTTAAACCTTTATGTCTGGCGGGACTGACAAAGCACCAGACAGCCTTCCCTCGCGTGTGGCGGGGTGGGGAATAGGTTTCATCCTGTAGCTGAGGTTTTGGTGCGGATCGTCCTGAAGAAGCTCCGCCCCCAGATGTGTACTTTGGAGTCCCAGGAACGGGAGGATGCAGTACGGTCATCCTGCAATTAGACCAGCAGCTCACCTGACGACATCATCACCTCAGATCCATTTGTATGGAGGCTTAATCTTGACAACCCGACCAGATGTGATGCCTAAACAACTCACATCTCACCTCAAGAAAATACCATTTCAAAGTTTACATTTCCAGTTGTGTATTGTCTCCTCCGCCATTGTTCCCTGATGCTGGTGGGAAATGCATTCTGCATTCGGTAAAGTGGAACAAGTCCCATCTGGGCATCTGGACCGTGGTTGGCTATATGGGGACTTTAGAATTGGAAAGACTTTACAGACCTATGATGTTTCACAAGGACAGACGAGAACACATTTTGAGAAACAATCACCATCTCCACCCTCCAAGTCAGGCCTCAGCTTCTCCACGAAGAAGAGGAGGGAGGAGGTTTCTCAAGACAAAGCACACTAAGTTTGTCTTTGTGTACTTTGGACTCCTTTGGAGTCCAGACTCCCAGGGACGAGATTCATTCTGCAATCAGAACAGCGCCTCACTTGGTGACATCGTCACCTCAGCAGTTCTTGCGAATGAGTTTACTCCGGATCTTCATTGCGAAGCATTTTTACCATCAAACCACCAAATCGTCGGAACACTATTTTAAGGAGGCTTAATGTTGATGAACCGACCACAGATTTGATACCTAAAAAACTTGTCGCCTAAAATAATCGATAAGTATGGGAAATGTTCAGCTTTCAGACTTTCGTGACGTCGCCTGGACTCTCGCAGCTCTGCACAGCTCCTTCAGCCACCGGCTGATTCCTCCCCGTGTCTGAGGGAGAGGAACCACAAGTCCTTCCTCCCTGCTGCTGTCAGGCTGCACAACACACTGCAGCAGATCCTGGAGGTCCTGGCAAACCCGGCACTTTACTCTGTTTTCCCCCTGTATATTTAGTATTAGTATTTAGTTTTTAGTATTTAGTTTTGTGTTTTATATTTAATTTCTATTAATGCTCTGATGTACCCTGCTGCTGTGATTCTTGAAATTTCCCCACTGTGGGACGAATAAAGGTTTATCACATCATATCATAATCTTGATGAACCGACCACAGATTTGAGGGGGGTGCTGCGAGATTATGAGGTGCCGGGCTGTCGGGTCTCTGTACGACTGTTTGTATTCTCTGCAATAAATCAGATTTGTTCCCTGTGTTCATTTGACTCTCTGGTTATTTCTTAGAGTTAGGTGAAGGTGGCTGAACCCGACAGATGTATTGTAAAAAACTACTAACGTGAAGAAAAGTCTCCAAGTCTCTTTTACTCAGGTTTCGATGGCCGTAGCACAAGAAGCAGCAACAAGGATGGAGGACCACAGGACCAGACGAGAAGGATGGAGGACCACAGGACCAGACGAGAAGGATGGAGGACCACAGGACCAGACGAGAAGGATGGAGGACCACAGGACCAGATGGACAGCGGCGGTCGTCTTTCTTTCAGAAGCTGAGGGTTGATGTCCACCGACCCCCCTGAACCCCTCTCAGCACCCCAGAGTCCGAGACCCAGGGAGTAAGGTCCTCCCAGCCCCTCCACCCCGACACCACCCGCCCCCCAGCCGAGAGGACGAGGAGGGTCCCCTCCCCACCAGCACAAAGGACGTAGTTTATTTCCATCTGCTTTTTTATATTCTTTATTATATCATATTTGTGACTTTTTTTGTTTTTTCCCTGTCTCTCTCTTGTTACGTGTGAGTCATCGCCGTGACTTCCGGCACCTGGCCTCATCTCCACACCTGCACGTCGTCTCCAGCACCGGTCTTCACTCAAGTCATCAACTCCTTCCTGCTGAAACACCCCGGCTTCCCTCACCAGCTGCCAGATGACTTCACCGTTTCCAGTGGTCCTTAAATCTCAGCCTCTCTAGCATTGAGAGAGCTGCAGCCCACCACCCCCCACCACCCCTCACGCCCCCTCACGCCCCCTCTCCACCCCTCACCGTTCTGTCTGCATTCCCCTCCTGTCGTACCATCAAATAAACTCTTTACCTTCACCCAACCTTGTTGTCCCCGTGTCTGTTTGGGTCCTGACAAAACAGACCCTCTGATGGTCCAAGCAGTAGTTGCTATTTTGTTAAACAGGCACATTTTATTAAAATATAGTAACATTTGTGCAACTTGGAACTGATTTAATTGCTGGAATAAAACCTTATAGTTTAAATACAAAACAGTATTCTGCACACGAAAAATAAGAAATAAATGAATCAGAAAAGTTCTGCTAAAATGCCAATATACAGTAACGGCATATTCTACAGTATATCCAATATATACAAACAACTTGTACCAGTTGTGTCTTAAAAAATGAAATTACAACATTTTAAATGAATGTCTCATAATAACTTTGCCTCCTGCTCCTCAAACTAATTTCTGAGGTTCTTGAATGCATTCAAAATAATGCCTGAATAAATTAATGTAGACCTTATATATGAGTAGCCAAGTAGGCTATATGTATTTATTTTGAAAGCAATTTAGAATATTTAGGTAATAGGTTCAGGTTTAATGGAGCAGCCTTGTTTTTTTATTCCACATCACATCCTTTACAATCCAAAAGGGCTGACGTGAGGTCAGATTCCCAAAACGTGTTTCAGTTGCATTGCTAATGCATGGTAGCCTAATTAACACGTTTCCTGAATGCATCTCAAACTGATGCAGGTTTGCACTGTGTGGGTAGTTAGCCTGCTACTAGCTAGCTAACAACGACCCTCTGGGAGGTGAACAGACTTTGGATATCGCTTTTCTTTTTTCATGGCAGTTCTTTTCTTTTTTTTGTTGCTTGGAAGATAAACTGTGTCCCTCTATCGCTGGCTTTTATTTTGACATTCATCTCAAGCACTTCCGTTTTGTCGTTTTTGTAATCAGATGATTTCCATGCCTGGAAGTCCTTGAGAAAAATGCAATCCCAAAGGTTTTGGGAAGTCATGGAAAACTAGGAAATGTAGTTTTTACTCTTCTGGGTAACGAACATAGTTCGAACAGAGTTTGCAAATATATTGTGCACAATTACTTTTTCTAACAATTAAAATTAACAAAATATTGGAGGGGACAATTGTCTTTCATCTTTCTTTTCATGACCTTGACCTTTGACCCGATTGATCCCAAAATCTAATCAAATGGTCCCCGGATAATAACCAATCATCCCACCAAAATGTCATGCGATTCGGTTTAAAACTTTTTTTGTTATGCGAGGAACACGCATACAAAGAAAGAAATGAATAAATAAATACACGGCGATCAAAACATAACTTTCCACATTTCCAACATTAATATTTGGTCCCTTCAAATAAATGTGATCCTCTCTGGATAAACACAATCTACTGCGCATCATAAACGGACGCTTACTTCCTAACAAAGCGCCATGCTGCCGTCTCGCCCTAATCCTCAGGCCTCCTCCCTCCTATAATCTGATTACAGTGGAGTCTGCCAGCGCTCGTGTCCTCCATGCATTTGTGTACTTGTGTGACTTAAGACGAGGAGGATTGGCAGCAGACACGGGAACACAAATCCGTTTTGGACCGCCATCCCATCCCGGACCCGTGGGCTCGTTCACGGTCACCGGCTCTACCCACAATGCCCGTGTTTTACTCTCCTGTTGCCGAGAGCCTGCAGATGGGTGTGGCCTACATGGGAGGCTCTGTGTTCACCAACAACAGGACGGCAGACAGCGACTCATCCAGGGAGCAGGAGGACGCCTCTGGTTGGTCACGGCTTCCACTCACTGTTGTGCAACATTAGTGTACTTTGAAAATACATTAGAATATAGAAAAGTGAGAATGCACATATATATATATATATATATATATATAAATGTGTTAATATGTGAAACTCAAACAAATTCTGATTTCATCGCGGCAATGACTTCTGGACTTCTGTTATGATCATTTCTAATACAGTTAATAATTAATACATTTTCATTGTGCAATGCTCCTGTGATGAATAATGCACGCTTTGGTCTTTTCAAACATGTAATACTGGTCTTGAATCATGTGTCAAAGTTCTGATATCCTGACCTCATCAACAGCTGAAAGACGCTGCTTACTGTAACACCCTGTTCTGTTTCTCCTGTGTTCCGTGTCTCCTATGTGTCTTCTCCGTCATAATTGTTTAATTCCCTGCACCTGCCCTCAGCCACACTTGTCTCATTACTGTCTGTCGTACACCCGTTTCCCCCCCTATATATTGTGTCAGTCTTTCCCTTGTCTGCGGTCGGATTGTTCTGTCAGGTTCTAGTGACGGGGTGAGGCTCAGGCGCAGAGAGACAGGCTGGACGCAATATGAATAACAAAAAAAGCACTCTTTAATGAGGCAAAACAGTTGACAAAAAACAAGGTCCAAAAGGGGCAGGCAGAGAATCCAGGTTCCGGGCAGGCAGGGTCAACAGGCAGAACCAGGAACACAGACAGGATGACGGGAAAAGGACACAGAACTAGAGACGACAATCCGACAGCAGACAAGGGAAAGACTGACACAATATATAGGGGGGGAAACACAGGTGTACGACATCAGACACTAACGAGACAAGAGTGGCTGAGGGCAGGTGCAGGGAATTAAACAATTAAGACAGAGAAGACACAGAGGAGACATAGGAGACATGGAACACAGGAGAAACAGAACAGGGTGTTACGCTTACTATTAAAAAACTTTGCAGTGACGGTAATCGTGGATACGTTATAACAGAGTACTTACCCTCTGGATACCATGTCTGCAATACAGGCAAATCTGAATGATGTAACCTTATATACAAGCAAGTGTCTGCTGTGATGAATAT
This sequence comes from Pseudoliparis swirei, assembly GCF_029220125.1. Classification (NCBI taxonomy): domain Eukaryota; kingdom Metazoa; phylum Chordata; class Actinopteri; order Perciformes; family Liparidae; genus Pseudoliparis; species Pseudoliparis swirei. Next base: position 7,446,983 of record NC_079392.1, on the reverse strand, counting down.
CAAGAGAACGTGAATATTGAATCCCATGAACTCGTGTCGTCTTTAAACAGCCGCCTGTTGGTGTTTGTCTTGCAGTGGTGAGCGAGCTGGTCTCTCACCTTCCCCTCCAGATGCTTCTGTACTTCAACATGTTTTATTTCCCCTGTTGGTGGTTTTCTGCTGTCTTCATGTTGGAAGTGAAGGTGAGTTGGGAAGAAATTAAAATTCCTAAAACAAAGCATAGATTAATCCTTTGCAAAGTGGGAGTTCATTCTACTCGACAGCAAAAATTAAAAATATTTTCATGAATTATTTTTAGATCTTTCAGTTGTGGATTCATTTGAGGGGTTTTTTCAACACCAAAATCAACCGCCTCCTCCTCCCTGCATGTGTGAGTGAATAGATGAGATAAAAGAAAGCGCTCGGTGGAATGAGGTAGACATTGCCAGAGGTACTGCGTACAAGGCAAGAAAGTAGTATTAATGATGCCATGATAAGAAAAGCCTAATAAATGGAGCAAAATAACATTAATATTTACACGCGTGGGGTAATGAGGACTCCAACAGCAGGTGCAGGATGTTGGTGCAGTACTGCATGCTCAGCCAGTGGGGACAGCGTTGAGCTGGAGGGGCCTGGGGGCCACAACGTGTTCCTATGAGTTCTCAGTTCTCTTGGTCCAGAGGATATAAACAATGACAACATGTTTCCTATTGGATCTGGTCTGCATTGATCATGTTGCTCATTTATAGGAGAGTCTTGTTGCAAGTGTCAAATAAAATAAAGAATAAAACAATTAAACATAAAGTTGTATTCTGGAGGAGAGAAATTCATGCAGAACTTTCTCAGAAAAACTAAATCGGATGGCAGCTAATATGTATATACAAAACAATGTTTTCCAACAGAGAGCCTTTGTTTTGTGGTCTTTTTTTAATTAAAAGATCTTTTTAATAATTCTCTCCCATAAAGTAGTCTACTATGACCCCCTCCCCCGCATGTTCTATGATCGGGCGCCAACTTACTCATCTGTTGTACCGACTCTTCCTTCTACCCCCTCGCATGGAGCCAGCTTACCGCGTCTTTATCGGAGTTTGTCTGCACGTTGGAGGCCTGTGTCCTGAAAGTAAAAAGATGTTTACAAAAAAGATGTTTACGCACCCTCGCCCGACATCCCCGCTGTGCTTTATTTCCAGTTCTATTATCTTCCCGGGTACTACCGGGCTCTGCTCATCACGGGGATGATCCTCCTCACGCTCGTTGAAGTGGTCCGACTCTATCTGGGCTACGTCGGCAACCTGAAAGAAAAGGTAGTGCAAACCCACATCCTGCTTGACCCACCGCGGGGGGGCTCTTTAGTATGGAGGACTCAAAATGACTTAAGTATAAATAAATAAATGCATGAATAAATATGGAAATAAATAAATTAATGCTTAAATAAATGTATAAATAAATAAATGCTTAAATAAATGTATAAATAAATAAATTCTTAAATAAATGTATAAATAAATAAATACAGGAATGAATAAATATAAGTTATAAATCAACAGGACATCATTAAATAAATATATTTCTACATTTCTGTATTTCTTTTTTTAATCTATTTATGTGTCCACACGTATTTCTTCATTTATTTATGTGTGACATTTACGTGTCCGTATATTCAAATGAGCTGGGCGGTCAGAAATGTAGAAATATATTTATTTAATGATGTCCTGTTGATTTATAACTTATATTTATTCATTCCTGTATTTATTTAAGCATTTATTCATTTATTTATACATTTATTTATTCATTCATACATTTATTTAAGCATTTATTTATTTATTCCTATATTTATTCATGCATTTATTTATTTATGTATTTATACTTAAGTCATTTTGAGTCCTCCATACTTTAGTGGACTTGGCAACAACTGTTGACTTTGTGTGTGTGTGTGTGTGTGTGTGTGTGTGTGTGTGTGTGTGTGTGTGTGAGTGTGTGTGCTTTCATCTGGATAAAACTGAAGCACTTGATGACTGCTTTACTGTTTCTTTGCATCCCCCCCATTCATTCCCTCACGCCCCGTCATCAGGTGCCAGAGCTGGCAGCCTTCTGGCTCCTGTCTTTCATGTTCCAGCTGCCAGTGCTGCTGTTCTTCCTGACCGATGAGGGGATTATCATCCTGCCCCTAGAGAGAGCCGTCCACTCCCTCTACCTCCTCCTCCTGCTCGCCCAGATCCTGGCCTCGTTCCTGGCGCTCAGGACCATGACCCGGAAGCTCACCTTGCTCTTCCATCTGCGCCAGTTTGGCAAGGTGGAGAGCCTCCAGCACGCGGGGACGAGCCCCGTCTCCGGGCTGCCCTACCGCCGCAGTGTGCTGCCCATGTCACTCCCCCGGGATGTGTACCATTAGAGGAAGAAGCTGTTTGTACATTCAGTTCACTCTCTGGGTGTGTTTCCGTCTACCTTTTTGGATGTTCAATTTGCCCATAAAAACAAATCTAATATGACTGGCGTCCTTTTAATTTTCTTAAGTGTGCTGCATGAATGACTTTTGGGGAAGCGTCACAGTCAGCTGTCAGGAAGTTCAATTTCAGCTAATCGGATTTCACATTTCAAATATGGCGACGCCTTTCTGTCTCCTATTGGCTCACAGTGCTGTCAATCTTGTCTTTCTTGGTACCAATCGATTCTATTGGCTCTAAGTATTCCAATGACGTGTCGTTCTTTAAAATCCGCCCTTCCCCGGCGGAGATATCTGCACGCGCAACAGCTGCGCTGTGACAGATCCAAAAACCGACTTTACGCACAGCACGCACGCGCACAGCACCACTTTGTTTGATCGTTTTTTAATCTTTGATTTACTGTTTTAAAGCCACATAATGATGTATTTGCATGTATTGAACACCACAAGTAAAAGTGAAAGTGAAATAAATGGTTTGGTACATGAGAAAAGTCAAATGGCACAGATGGTGCTTCAATGTGCCCAAATGCAAATTTTAGAGACCTCGCCTAAATTCTCTTTACTAAAAAGTCTCCAACTATTGTTCTGCTTTATTTTTTCTGAGTCAAATTTTGCAGTGAGTCTGTTCACAAGTTGTATTATTATCTGGGTGATTTTATGAAAATAGAAGATTCATCTTTATTTACTCTTAACCAGTAAGATATATACTAATATTTACACATCTGAACAAAAGCTCACATGTGTTCCCTTTATTATAACACCAACATTATTCAAATAGCTTTTGTGGTTGCAGAGCTACACCCTTTTTAGTTTGGGTATGTCATTTCAGCAGAAACCTCAAAAATCGTGTGGGGTTCAGGAGGTTAATATTCATGTAAATATGTACACAGAAAGAATCAACTTTTCAATTATTCATTGCATTGTTTAATGCAACACATTTCCTAATATAGTTTAATCAAAGTCATGTGTGTGTGTAGATTTGTTGCTGTTATCATATTTATATTTCCACCTCATTGTGCTGTTTCTTGAATGAACACAACAAACTTTTCTTATTCATTTCTTATTTATTTGGTGCAGAATACGGTTTTGTATTCAAACTAAGGTTTGATAACAGTAATTTTGTTAAATTCAGTTTAAAGAGACTGAGACTGTACTTCAAGCAACATCAACGGTTTACACTTGTTTGTTTGCTAGAGAAAGTACTGGTATTTTTCCAAATATTATGTGACTCAGTAGTTTAATTATCTGTTGTGTCAGTCCTTGAAGTTCAGGCAGGTTGTGCCTTTAAAGCCCCCTGACTTGCATTTGCATTACATTGATCTGGAAAATGATAACTCGTAAAAACACCTTTAGTGGACTTGCAGTGGATGAACAGCCAGCAGCAACACGGCATCATTCTTTTGTTGCTATTCGTTGGCGTGCTGGTGGCAGTAATAACTTGTGTAACCATGTGATGAAGAGGAGGAGTTGCAAGCTGTTGGATCTTCCACAAGGCAGCCTGGAGGAGAGGCTGCAGAGGGACAAAGCTCTTCTCCAGGTAACCAAGAACAACTGTTGTCTTCTAACCACTTCTCCCCCTCTAATTTTCATTCATGAGGTTGCCAACCGTGTAGTAGACGGACGCCTTCTGGACGCCATGGGGGAAGCAAGAGCTTTCATTAAGAAATGTTGCTGTGGTGATGGAAAATAAAAAATAATTAAATATAACTATTGTGTGTATTATTTTACGCAACTATACTAGTCTGCATGTAGCATATTCCAATCTGTTAAAAACGTTCTCCTGAGAGCAACCTGCGTAACATCCGGTTGTACTTTTTATCACGGAGGATGGCAATTTTTTTTTTTAAATGGAACTTTAAAAAGTAAAAAGGCAGCGCCGTCTATTTCTTCTGCTCGTATTCTCTGCCGACCTCACTAAACTTTAGCGCCGCGCTCTCGTCTTTTCAAATGATGATTCCATGCGAATGCAACATCAACACTGCCTCGCTGCTGTCTTCACTTCAAAGATTGCAGAGTGTAACTGGACGCTCAGCTCGGTGACCTCGATGTAATGATCACACGGGGCAAGGTCAGAGGAGGTTCACGATATTTAGACTATACAGCGTAGTTTTTGTTTGCAGTTTCTTTTGGATGGATGTTTACAAAAGTTCCTTTCTCAAATCTCGCTCTCTCCGGAGGCATCTTGTTAGAATATATAATATATATATTATATGTATATATATATATATATATATATATATACATATAATTAAAGAAGTCATTAATGCAGCTGAGAACACTATTTAGATCAGATCACCAGAATCTTTTTTCTCACTTGTCATCTTGGGGTTCTAGATCCCAAAGGAAAAAAAAAGGATAAAACGAGACATGTGTAAATGTACCAGATGTTCACGTGTTAAGAATAAGTTCACTATTGACAGAAATGCTGGAGAAGCCAGCGAGCCAAGAGAGCCAGCAGACGTGTGGCGAGCGGGGCCCGACGGAGGCCTACAGGATCACTGGGAAGCTGGCGGTAGAATAACGGCCAGAAAAACCTCCTTCGTTTTGTTATTTCCTTCTGAAATGTTTGTGACTACTTCATATACAATACGGGTGGTAAAACGCAGACCGTCTACTATAATGTCACTTTTAAGAATAGCAGTGAAATATATATATGATTTAAGGAAAAATGTAACTTATAAGGAAGATGCAGTTTGAGTTGAAGAACACCATTCACTAGGAAGCAGATGGACTTTGTTATTAATTCCTAGTTTTTTACCGGGTCCATAGGGCCACCAACTAAATCTGGGCCCTTGGGCCACCCTATATCGGATAATGCTAATACAGCGTTCTACTGTATTAAAATGCAGTTTCTTCTTCTTAAAAACCTTGGGGGGAGTAAAAGTGCATGAGATATTATTGCAGTTACTTCAGTAATCTTGAAGTAGATGCATCAGTATCGACTAATAATGTCACTTCCATGGGACGTACTGCACAACCACTACTGTTACCGCTGTTACGTAAACTACACAAACTGGTACTATGCATGTACTTGTACCTCGGTAGTAATAAAATGCATGAATTGTATTTGTATCCGAGTAATTGAATGTATTTGTATTGCTACTTGAATTGTAAGTAACCCGGCGACCTCATCCCCTCCTGTACTGAATTGAGAAAATAAACAACAAAAACTAAATGTAACCTTATAGTTGCCACACGCATAGAAGGTGAGGCGGCCTAGAAGAACTCTGTATGTGTGTGTAAGATTAAACATTTTACACAAGGTCTGTTCAACCGGCATGATAATTTCTTAACATCACGTGTAATCCAGATAGTCTCACATGCGTTTCTGCCAAAGAAATAAGATGTCATGTTGGTGTGGTACCCTGAAGTACCCGCAGGGGGCGCTGTTGTCTCTTTCGAACAGAAGGAGTCAAACTGGAGTCCCAGCCCGACAGCCCGGCAGCACATAAGACTCCGTGTCTCCTGTCACTGTGTTTCTCACCAACAGGGCTCAATGTTTCTCTTCTGCATCGTGGAACTTTACAATAGCAGCAGCTAAAGGTTTAAAAAAACTTTTTTATTTATAAATAAAAGGATCTCGCTCTTTCATGGCTCGACTTTGAAAACAAAAAAAAAGGGAAAACACTGGGATCCGAGTGGCCAGGTGAGTATCGGCCCGGAGATAACGTGAAGGAGTGTGGACTGTAATGCTGTGTTTTAATAATACCGGGAGGTAAACTGTCGATGACCAGAACAACAACAACAACGTATGCACACAATGAGCGAGTATAATATATTTTTGGGGAAAAACGCATAATGTATTTTCATCAGGTGTGTTTGTGTGTGAGTTGCCAAGGAAAAATCGACATTTTTTTCAGATTGAAATGGTGGGCATGCTCATAATCTGGTGGGTAAAAAGGTGTTTAATGCAGCATAAGTGACAGGTGGGTTTAGGGAAGAGGAGGGCACTTTCTTTATGGAAGGATATTTGAGAGAATTCATTGAATATTAGAAAATACTAATGGGCTATGCTACTAAATGATGACGTCATCATTTAGTAGTATAGCTTAGTACTTTTTTTTAGTACTTCAAAGTCACAATATTATATCTGGAGGGAATCAAACGTTTAGGTCATACATGGAAACTCAACCACCATCCTTCTTATGGCAAAAGCTTATTGAGCATTTTTTTAACTACTGACAATATTAAGTTTCTAATGTAGACTTTATAGAGAATAACAGCTCCCCAAAAGTGAAGCCAAAAAGTCAACTTTGCCCCCGTGTGGCTGGCTGCAGTACAGGACTTAAACCCCGCCCCTCTCCATTGATCGCTGATTGGACGTGGGCCAAACGAAACACTCGTGAATTTTATGATTGATAATAAACTCGATACCGCTGCTCCGGCTTCTCCGATCTCATTCTGCGCTGCAGTCCGGCCATATCACGAGGGGGAAATCCCCAAGATGGCCGCCCCCGTATCCGGGATCGTCTGTCCTCACTTTTATCGAGCAGCCATTTAAAGTACATGAGCGACATTCTTTCCTCTCTATCTTTACACAGCATAGAAGGAAGATGCATTTAGCCGACCTTTCAGGTTTAAAGAAAATGTCGAAACGTCAAATTAGCCTTTTTACTAATTTAGTACGACGACGACTGACGAAAACTAGCATAAGATCAGGGGAGCAACAAGTGGGAGCTTTAGAGTTCCAATCCTTTTTCTATTTTTTTAAGGAAAAGACTCACAGGCATGTGTATGTGCTAACCGGAAGAAACGTGCACACACGTCTGCATCGAACCTTGAATCTCTCTCATGTGTTTGTTTAGTTGTTTCCATCTTAATTTAAAAGCTTATCCCCAAACTGAGGGCTTCTAATACTCTATTCTCACACCCTGACGTGTTTGACACCGGCTGCATTTACACATGTTGCAGTTGTTGTTTGACGACTGTCGAGGCTTCTGTGCTTCTGTGTTTTTCCCCCTAGTTTTTTTTGCTAGATTTGTCTTCTCGGTGTCACGCGGCTTCTGGGAGTTGAGTGTGTGACTCCACCTCGTCGGGGCTTTTGATGGTGACGTGGGGTTTCAGGACAGTGTTGCCTGGTTACACCACAGTCACCGGTGCAGACCCTAGCAGCGGTGTAATCTCATTAAAATGCCCCCTTTCTCTCTCTCTCACACACACACACACACACACACACACACACACACACACACACACACACACACAGACACTGTCTCTCGACTTGAATTCCACGCTCGGCCTCCGTGCGTCACCGCTCTGGTCACAAAGACCTTCAGAGAACGCATCTCGTCACCGCATGCACCCTATGACCTTTTAACACTTCTTCTAATTCGTTTACATGCATGCAAGAATCCCAGTTATGACCGTATTAATCAAGCCACCACTGTTAAAAATATTTGATACATTGGATTTGTAATAGTGGCTCTTGAGCCCATCACATCAGTAGGAACCTAGTGTGGTCATCCCTCGCGAGTCATTACTTAATATACAGATAATTTAATCAATGACAATGTTGATAGGTTCAAGTTGGTGATTCTTAACCTGGGGCCTGGGGGCGCTCAGGGGTCCTTAAGGAACCCCTCCTCAAACAAATGGGGAGTAGTTCATTTTCACTTTTTAATTCACAATAAAAGTGAGCCAAATGTGAGTAAGTCATACTCTAACTAGAGATTTCACTTGCTCCCGGTTCCCTGACAACGACAGCATTCTGTGTCTCGATCATATCTAAGAACCAGAACCTTTCTGTTCCTCAGATTTAGATCACAGATGACCATATTTGTGCTTGAGACTGCTCGTCAAAAACAACTTACCATTGATGTCACTTTGGGAGTTGGGGACTTCTGGGTTTTTCGATCAGCACTAACAAATCGTCAGAATAATCACTTCTGAAACCTTCAATCTGAAGACTGAAATAAATTTGCATTTCTGTCACTCCTTCATCTCAGAGTATATCAAGCGGCCTAGTAGAATACCTTTCGCAGCGTTAACCAAGTTTGGTTTTAAAGTCAATCATGGATCTCTCCAAATCGAGGACGATGCTAATTCTGCGCCAGGACAATTAAATATGGTTTCTTAATAAAAACCATATTGTGTTGCGTCTGCTCCAAAAACCCTGAGCCATGGGGCCATTTATCTAAAACACAGAGAATCTTAGTTTATCAGACATTATGTTGTTTAATCTTGCTTCGTTAGTTCTATTTTATTGCCCTTATACCTGACGGGGAGAGAATCCTTCGGGTTGCGTTTCCACACTGACTGCAGGTCGAAGCTTCGTTCTTGCCGTCTGCACCTGTTTTTGCGACACAGAAGGTGCCAGGTGCTAACGAGGTTTGGTAGATAATTGATTGACGGTAAAGTTGGTCCCCTGGGCCAGGCCAGCGGCGCCACGCGCTTATCAGCTCTGGGGCCCATTCCACAGCACACGTGAACAGTGTTGCGCTGCGCCCCGGATACGCGGCTGGCCCGCCCTCCTCACCGAGCCTGTCATAGGGATGAAACTGGCGATAACACATGCTATTGACCGCTGTACATCCCTGCCATCAACAGGCGGCGAAGGCACCACATGCACCTTATGGACTTTTTAATACTTTCTTCTAATCTTCGTTTACATGCATGCAAGAATCCCAGTTATGACCGATTACAATCGCAAGCCACCATCAACTGTTAAAAAATATTTGATACATTGATTTGTAATAGTGGCTCTTGGAGCCCATCACATCACAGTAGGAACTCTCAGTGTGGGTCATCCTCACGAGTCATTACTTAATATACAGATAATTTAATCAACGAGACAATGTTGATAGGTTCAAGTTGGTGATTCTTAACCTGGGCCTGGGGCGCCTAGGGGTCCTTAAGGAACCTCTCAAACAAATGGGAGAAGTCTATTTTCACTTTTTAACTACAATAAAAGTGAGCCAAATGTGAGTAAGCCACTCAATCTAGAACTAGCACTGTAGAGCGCAGACACCTTCGCATATCACAAGATTGGGCATTGGATTATGAATACTTTTGGTCTTTAGTTGCATGCCAATTGATATAAATTGACCGCTACGGCGGTAAAAGAAGATCTAATCAATGGTCCCCTGGATAATAACCGCTAATCATCCCACCACATTTCTCACATGCTATTCAAGACGATTTTGACCTTTTCATGACCTTGACCTTGACCCGATCGATCCCAAAATTCCACCAATGAACCTTGATAATAAATTCAAACATCCCACCAAATTTCATGCGATTGATTACTGCTTTTTTGACGCGAATAACACGCACGCACGGATTTACAACACGTCAAGGAAAGTCAAAACATTACCTTCCGCATTTTCAACAAAGCAATTAGAGATTTACCTCTACAGTTCCCCTGACAACGACAGCATTCTGTGTTCTATCATTACATCTAAGAACCAGAACCTTTCATGTTCCTCGATTTAGATCACAGATGACCATATTTGTGCTTGAGACTGCTCACAAAAACAACTTACCATTGATGTCACTTTGGGAGTTGTTGGGGGACTTCTGGCTTTTCGATCAGCACCAATAAACCGCCAGAATAATCACTTGAAACCTTTCAATCTGCAGACTGAACTAAATTTGCATTTTGTCACTCCTTCACTTAAGAGTAGCTAGTCAGTAGAATACCTTCGCAGCTGCTAACTAAGTTTATTTTGAAGTCAATTGCGGATCTCTCCAAACCGAGATTTATGCTAATTTTGCATTAGGATAATGAAATATGGTTTCTTAATAAAACCATATTGTGCTGGGCGGCCTGTCTAAAAACCTGAGCCATGCCATTTATCTAAAAACACAGAGAATCTTAGTTTATCGACATTGCGTTGTTTAATCTAGCTTCATAGTTTTATTTTATTGTTCTTTACCTGACGGGAGAATCCTTCGGCTGCATCACACTGACGGCAGGCCTAAGCTTCGATTCGATGTTCGTAATTCGTTTTACACAGAAGGTGCTAGGTGCTAACGAGGTTTGCAGATACCGATTGACGGCAGTTGGTCTCAGAATCATTGCTGTCTGAATTAATAAAATCCCCCCCCATGCACTGATGTAATTGGTTGGTCGGGCTGGTCTGTAATGCCTGAGTGGTTTTGTTAAGATGGCATACCAGTAAATAAAGCCACAAATCAATACATTTGAATATTTATTTGTAAATGAAAGCACGTAGCTATGCATTAAAAAACTTTCTGTGCCAAGGTGTAGGATGAGGTGTAGTTTTGAAATACGTTGGTTATTAGTGAGACCAGTGTTTCAGCACTGGTAAAAGTTTTTTTCGCCTCTGGATGTAAATATAAAATTCCCTTTAAACATATAAATGGATAAATGACTGAATGAGCCTTTAGTTTCTAGGAGTTTCACTACCTCATGATGATTCGCATCTGGAAGATTCAAGATGTTTATTTGTCACATACACACACAGGGTGTGTGCAGAAATGAAAGCGGCAATGCTCAGCAGGAATGCAGGCAACAAGTACACACTATTTACAATAAAACAACACAATATTTAAGGTAAGTGTGTGTGTGTGTGTAAAGTTTCAAGAGGGGCAGTTGTGTGTGGGTCTATGGGTGGAAAGTACAGGTGTGTCCGATAGCATACTTGGAAATACTGGGCTATAAAGCTTTCAAATGATGTCTCACCACGCTGCACTGATACTGAGAGCAACCAAGGAACTAGATTTGAGGAAGTAAGGAGGTTGCTTAGCGACTGTTAACAAAGCGGGTCATAAACCTCCTCAAACAAATGGGGAGTAGTTCATTTTCACTTTTTAATTCACAATAAAAGTGAGCCAAATGTGAGTAAGTCATACTCTAACTAGAACGAGCACTCGGTAGAGCGCATACCTTCGCATATCACAAGATTGGGCATTGGATTATGAACATTTTGGCATTAGTTGCATGCCAATTGGATATAAATTGACCGCGCTATGGTAAAAAGAAGATCTAATCAAATGGTCCCCGGATAATAACCAATCATCCCACCACATTTCATGCTATTCAAGACGATTTTGACCTTTTTCATGACCTTGACCTTTGACCCGATCGATCCCAAAATCTAATCAAATGAACCCCGGATAATAACCAAACATCCCACCAAATTTCATGCGATTCGGATTAATACTTTTTGACTTATGCGAATAGATAGATAGATAGATAGATATATACTTTATTAATCCCCAAGGGGGAAATTTGTCGAGTCAGTAGCAGCAACACACAAGAATAAAAAAAACAAAACACAAAATATAAGAAGGGTTAGGGTGATCTGGCAAGAGATGAACTGTTGTAGAGCCTCATAGCCGTCGGCAGGAATGTTCTCCTGTATCTCTCCTTGTGGCAGCGGAGCGTGAGGAGACGTCTGGAGAAAGTACTCCTCTGTCCCTGTAGGAGGTGGTGGAGAGGGTGGTCCGGGTTGTCCAATATGGACACCAGTTTCTTCAACGACCTCCTCTCCACCACCTGTTCCAGGTGCTCCAGCTGGCAGCCGATGATGGAGCCAGCCTTCCTAACCAGTTTGTTAAGACGGCTGGTGTCACCGGCCCCGATGCTGCTCCCCCAGCAGACAATGGCAAAGTGCAGCACACTGGCCACAACCGACTGGTAGAATAACTCCAGCATCTTGCTGCACACGATGAAGGATCGAAGCTTTCTCAGGAAAAAGAGTCGACTCATCCCTTCTTGTAAACAGCGTTGATGTTGGCCTTCCAGTTCAGTCGGCTGTCGATGGAGACGCCCAGGTACTTGTACCTCCACCATGTCCACGACCACTCCCAGGACACTCAGAGGTGTAGGAGCTGTCGCCTTCCTCCTGAAGTCCACCACCATCTCTCTGGTCTTGGCCAGGTTCAGCCGCAGGTGGTTCTCATCGGCCCACTTTACAAAGTCACTCACCACTGCCCTGTACTCCTCCTCCCGTCCATCCCTAATACACCCGACCACTGCAGAATCATCAGAGTACTTCTGCAGATGGCATGACTCCGTGTTGTACTGGAAGTCACTGGTGTACAGGGTGAAGAGGAAGGGAGACAGAACAGTTCCTGTGGGGCACCAACATGACTGACCACCGCTCCAGACAGCACACGGCCCATTCTGACAAACTGTGGTCTGCCTGTGAGGTAGTCAGTGATCCAGGAGATGGTGGACGGTCCACACGCCACCGCAGCTTCTCACTCAGCAGCAGTGGCTGGATGGTGTTAAATGCACTGGAGAAGTCAAAGAAAGTGACTCTCACAGTGGCACCCTGTCCATCCAGGTGCGACTGTGCTCAAGGCAGCAGGTAGATGATGGCGTCGTCCACTCCCACATGAGGCTGGTAAGCAAATTGCAGAGGGTCCAACGATGATTTCACCTGCGGCCGGAGGTGGGCCAAGACCAGCCTCTCCAGCACCTTCATCACATGGGAGGTGAGGGCGACCGGTCGGTAGTCGTTGAGGCCAGATGGTGCTGACTTCTTTGGGACAGGGACCAGGCACGACGCCTTCCACAGCACTGACTTCCCCAGCCTCAGGCTGAGGTTGAAGAGGCGCCTGCAGGACACCAGACAGCTGGGTGGCGAGGTCTTTAGGACCCTGGGGCTGATGCCATCAGGACCTTCAGCTCTGCGCTGGTGTAGTTTCTCCAGCTGTCTTCTCACCTGGTCAGTCGTCACAGAGAGAGGGGAGGGGAGGAGCCCATTGTTATTGAGGGCTCGGTGGATGTGCAGCTCAGCAGGGGGACAGAGGGGAGGAGGTGTTTGGGAGGTGTGATGTGGAGGAGACGGGAGGGCTGTGAACTGAACCTATTGAAAAAACAGTTCAGCTCGCTGGCTCTCTCCAGGGAGCCCCTGGCTGTCTCCTCCCACCTTGAAGCCAGTTATCTGCTTCATGCCAGACCACACCTCCTTGTGTTGTTCAGCTGGAGTTTGGCCTCCAGCTTCCTCCTGTAGGAGTCCTTGCCTCCCTGAGCTTCACCTTTAGGTTGCGCTGGGCTCCTCAGCTCATCCTTGTCTCCAGACCTGAAAGCAGCTTTCATGTTAAGAAGCGCCTTCAGGTCCCTGGTGATCCAGGGCTTGTTGTTGGGGAAGCAGCACAGTCCGTGATGGGATGGTGGTGTGTTCACAGAACTTGATGTATTCCGTGATGCAGTCGGTCATACTGTTGATGTCCTCCTGCGGTCCGCACAACACATCCCAGTCCGCTGACTCAAGCAGTCCTGTAGAGCGTCGTTAGCCTCCAGAGACCACCTCCTCACAGTCCTGGTGGTCACCGCAGCCTCTTCACCAGAGGAACATACCTGGGTGTCAGCCGGACCAGGTCATGATCAGACCTGCCGAGGGGAAGGGCAGTGGCGCTGTATGCGCCCTTAGTATTAGCATACAGCAAGTCCAGAGTTTTATTGTTCCTTGTTGGGCAGTCTATGTATTGATGGAAGGTTGGCAGAGCTTTTTCCAATGTGGTGTGGTTAAAGTCACCAGTGATAGTCATGAATGCTCCAGGCTGATGATTCAGCAGAGCAGACACAGTGGAGTGGATGGTGTCCACAGCTTCCTCAGCGCCAGCTGATGGCGGCACGTACGACAACCACAATGGCGGACGTGAACTCTCTCGGCAAATAGTACGGGCGCATCCCCACGGCCAACAGTTCAATGTTCGCTACAGAAGCGCCCTTCACGCACACATGGTCCGGTGGCACCACCGCTCATTCACATAAACAGCGATCCCGCCTCTTCTTACCGCCTGTGTAGCGCTCTGTCAGCCCGAACAGTCCTGAAGCCGGGCAAAGACGCTGTGATCCGGATAGTCAGCGTAGCCACGCCTCAGTGAAGCACAGGAGACTGCTCTCACGGAAGATCCTCTCGGTCATTACCAGCGCCGAGCTCATCCGCCTTATTCGCCAAAGACCTCACGCCTCGTTATGATCGACGGTACCGAGGGTTTGTATCTCCTCGTTTTAGCCCTCCGCTTGACACCCGATCTGCAACCGCGAGCCCTCCTCCGTAGCTCCAGCGGGATCACAGGTCTGTCTCCAGGCAGAAGCTGCGGCCTGCACAGCGCGATCAGCTGAGCACGCGAGTAGACGACGGACCCCGTCATTGTTTTGCTGTGTCTCACCGATACTCACGACAAAGTGAACAAAAGCCACAGTAGAATTATCGAAAAAAGTAGTTATGGTCCAGTGTCCGGACCAGAATTAAGACAAACGTGAAAGAAAAGAAAAAGAAAAAGAGAGGAAAAGTGCAAAAAAGACAATAAAATAAAAGCAAAACGCCACTACTGAAACAAGCAGCCGTTGGCACAGCGCTTCCGGCTATGGACGCACGCACGGACGCATACAAATACGCGGCGGTCAAAACATTACCTTCCGCATTTTCAATGCAAAGGTAATTAGAGATTTCACTTCCTCCACAGTTCCCTGACAACGACAGCATTCTGTGTCTCGATCATATCTAAGAACCAGAACCTTTCTGTTCCTCAGATTTAGATCACAGATGAACATATTTGTGCTTGAGACTGCTCGTCAAAAACAACTTACCATTGATGTCACTTTGGGAGTTGGGGACTTCTGGGTTTTTCGATCAGCACTAACAAACCGTCAGAATAATCACTTCTGAAACCTTCAATCTGCAGACTGAACTAAATTTGCATTTCTGTCACTCCTTCATCTCAGAGTAGCGGCCTAGTAGAATACCTTTCGCAGCGTTAACCAAGTTTGGTTTTAAAGTCAATCATGGATCTCTCCAAACCGAGGACGATGCTAATTCTGTGCCAGGACAATGAAATATGGTTTCTTAATAAAAACCATATTGTGTTGCGTCTGCTCCAAAAACCCTGAGCCATGGGGCCATTTATCTAAAACACAGAGAATCTTAGTTTATCAGACATTATGTTGTTTAATCTAGCTTCGTTAGTTTTATTTTATTGCCCTTATACCTGACGGGAGAGAATCCTTCGGGTTGCGTACCCACACTGACGGCAGGTCGAAGCTTCGATCTTGATGTCTGCACCTGTTTTTGCGACACAGAAGGTGCCAGGTGCTAACGAGGTTTGGTAGATAATTGATTGACGGTAAAGTTGGTCTCAGAATCATTGCTGTCTGAATTAATAAAATCCCCCCCCCCATGCACTGATGTGTAATTGGTTGGTCGGGTTGCAGTCTGTGAATGCCTGAGTGGGTTTTTGTTAAGATGGACACGAGTGTTAAATAAAAGCCACAAATCACACATTTGAATATTTATTTGTAATGAAAAGCACGAGCTATGTGCATTAAAAAAAAAATCCCTTTCTGTGCCACAGTGTAGAATGAGGTGTAGTTTGAACATGTTGGTTATTAGTGAGACCAGTGTTTCAGCACTGGGTGCAAAAGTTTTTTTCGCCCTGATGTTGTAAATATAAAATTCCCTTTAAACATATAAATGGATAAATGACTGAATGAGCCTTTTTAGTTTCTAGGAGTTTCATTGCCTTCATGATGAAAGCACAGTGTGTGTCCGACAGCACATACTTGGAAATACTCGCTTGGCAAAGCTTTCAAATGATGTCTCACCACGCTGCACTGATACTGGAGAGCAAATCATGAACTAGACGAGGAAGTAAGAGGTTGCTTAGCGACTGTTAACAAAGCGGGTCATAAAACATCCTTGCTGTACAATAACAGAGTGCTGAGTGTTGGCTTAATGGATCAACAGTTATTCTCTAAGTTTATTTAAATTCTAGAATTCTGTGTTTTATATATATATATATATATATATATATATATAAATAAATATTTCAGATATGGCTTTTGTTTACAGTAAATATGTAACTGGAGCTCTTCTCTGTCCTTGACCAGTAGGTTGCTGACTAGTTCACAGTAACAGTCCTTGGACGTTAACGTATATATCATTATGTATATATATATATTTAATTTTCAGGTATATTCAGTCAGCTGCAAAACAAAACTCCCTGGTATTGAAATATCTCTCTCTGGTGTTTCTGTCATGGCTGCATTATCATTTTTAACATTTTCTTTTCTTTACAGCTGTGTGCCGGCCACGCAGACCGAGACCCCGATACATGCTGCCGGACATCTTTCCCCACACAGGTCAGTGTCTCCGGGAGAATCGCCGGTTGCCACCTGCCTCTCCTGTAAATGTGAGAGGCATCAGGTGACAACAATTGCTGCACACCCTCTCCATTATTCATCAGGCCCACGGCCTTCTCCCGTGTTTCGTGTCTCCAGTCAGACTGCATGCACTGCCTGCCACGTGCCGCCCTCTGGTGGTCAACAGCAGACATTACAGCGGCGTCGCAAAAGAGCCACAAAAGAAGGGATTCCTCTCTTTGTGTGTTCAGAGTAGAGAAAAAAAACTAAATGATTGACAAGTGACAAAAATATCTAAAGATAATTGATCCGGGGGGGAGTTTAAAGCAGCTGCCGTATGATACAGGGTTCTTACGGTCATGGAAAAACCTGGAAAATGTCTGGAATTCAAAAATGGTTATTTCAAGGCCAGGAAAAAATTGGAAAAAAATCATGGAATTTGTCATTCAATTTTTCCGAAATTTCACAAAATGTTTGGTCATGGAAATTTGGTTTGAAGTCATGGAAAAGTCATGGAAATCCATTGGTCAAAATGTGTATGAAGTCTGATAATAGATGCAAGTTTCGGTAAAAAGAGGAAATTGAGTTTGGATTTAAAGGCCACGACAGAATCCCGTAAAGTCCACGTGGAGGTATTTAATACGACATGAACGGGCCCTCTGGGAGTAGGCTACCAGCCAGAGTTTTAAAGGTGTGGGTGTTTATCAGGGAGTGAGCGTCTTGCAAATAAATGCCACTGGTTGCATCATGTGAACATAATGCAACCAGTGCATGCTCCTGAATTGTTGGGCTTGATGGACCAGAAGTATAACATTTCTGGTTCTCTGCTGCATTCCGACTACAAGAAAGTGCAATACTAAAGTGCTGCCGTGCCCTTTTATTATGAACTTGTGATAATGACTTTACGTTTCTGTTCTTGCCGGTGACCTGTTTTCACTTTGGTTTTATTGCCGGAGTTAGTTAGTGCATAGAAGTGGCTTTAGATAACAAGAAGTTATCACATATTTATATTTATTGATTGCATTCAATCGCAGCCAAAGTTAGAGCCTGGACTTCAAGTAACTCCCTCTGTGGTGTTCTGTGATTATATGTTTCCTCCACATGAGGGCAGCATGAGGCAGTCTGCAGTCTCTCTTCCCCAGGTTGTATGAGGACTCTTCATCAAAGCAAAGTCTGCCTGCATTACTAAATGTGTGGTCAAAAATAACTACCATCACCAAAAAAAAGCCATTCTTTGCTCATTTCGGGTTACGGCATTGCAGTTCCGCAAATGAGTAATTGTCATTCTTGTTTCATAATATGTATACATGCTCCTTTTCTTTTTCTTTTTTGTAGTTTCGTCAGAATTTCATGTGAAGACCTGTGGCCCGTTGGCTCGTCACTGCAGTGTGTCTTAAACAACTGTACATGTGCTATGAGCGGTGATTGGGTGTGGCATTAGATCTATGAGGGCAATCATAATCATATTAATATGCCATAGTTCGCAGTGGGTCAGTCACATGACTGTATGTCAGGAACCGGAAAAATAATCAAATACATTTTAGGGAAAGTAACACAAATCTTTCCAGAGACAACTTTTGGAGACACCAAGCTATTCCAATCCTTGCATGAGCATCCCGTATGATTAAACGAGAGAATGGAAAAAGTTACCCAGATGATGTGCATGTGTTAAACAAAGGCTATTTGTTCCTTCTTATTTTTACCATAGTGCAGGTGTGTTGCTAATTGGCTGCCGGGCGTGGGCCTGTTCTGCCAACGGAATCAGAAACGCATGTGGCGGCCCTGAGTTCCCTTTGTGACACCTGACTGTTTGTTATAGCGTTCACCGTATACGTGGGCTGAAGTCGCAGGTTCAATGACAGATCCGGGGCTCGGCGTGACCGTTGACCTTTGGACGCTCGTTCATACGAGCAAGAGGAGGTTTACATATTTACTGCATCACCGTGGCACCACAGGGAGATCCCAGGCCCCTTTGAGGCATGCACTCCATCCTGTTTCATAAGCGTCTGCTCATATATGGGCATCTTCCTTCCTTTTCCTCGGTTGCACTTCGTCCGCTGCCTGAACAGCAACCCCCCCCCCACCCCCACCCCCTTTGCTCCACATGCATAGACACACTCCTACTCATGCTGGTTAGCTAAGGGCAGAGGCAGGGAGTGGCTCTTCCATGTGCAGGAAGCGATGTGGTGAATGTTCATTTGATCAACCAACTTTGATGACTTGCATCCCTGGCCAGCTGGTGCAGTCTGCACTGACGGAGAGAAACAGCTCATAAGTCTGCACGTGAAACTGATTGTTTCCCTCGTGCCACACATGTCCCGCTTCAACTCTTTCAAGGAAGCGGAAGAAAAGAAAAAGAAGAAGAAAAAAAAAACCCTCTTTGATCTTTAAGAAACAGAACCCGTTCAAGACCTTTTTCCCCCCTTTTCTTTCTCGTGGGCGCTGTTCTGAGCAGCCTCCTCCTATCTGCAGATCTCTTCCAGAGATTTACGTTATTAGTGTTATTTACTTACGGGCACCTCTAATTTTGGGGAATTCACGCCAGGATCAGTGCCCTGGAAGTGCCCTGCAGATACCTCTTGAGATTAGCGGCCCTATCTGCGCGGCTGCAACGTGGACACGCGTCGGCCTC
Source organism: Pseudoliparis swirei (assembly GCF_029220125.1). Classification (NCBI taxonomy): domain Eukaryota; kingdom Metazoa; phylum Chordata; class Actinopteri; order Perciformes; family Liparidae; genus Pseudoliparis; species Pseudoliparis swirei. The sequence continues at coordinate 7,427,873 of NC_079392.1, read as the reverse complement.
GTCGCGTCCTTTGCCCACAGGCCACAGAGAGCGTCACCTGCTGTGTGCAGCCGTGGCTCCATCAGCCACCGGCTTCTACTCCTTCTCTCGTTCACACGGGGAAACATTTACAATGCAAACCATATGCTTTCAATTAATACTTGGGGGTGGGGGGTGGGAACAGTGTTCTGTGGTTTTATTTGCACAGGAATATTTCCTGTGTGAGAAAAAACCAGTGTGTCCACCCCCGGTCCGGCCATGTGCCTCCACAAAACCATTAGCGTGAATGAATTATTGCTGCAGTTTCTGATGTGTAATTAGCCCCCCACGCACACACCTCCTTGTTCCTCCTGTGACAAATTACCAGCCCACTCAACAACGAGGTCACTGGCCATCCTGTTTCTATGTTCACGCCTCGCCAATTCAATGCAGGTTCCCAAACAAACTTCCGCTCTTCTCACAATGGGCTTGTGGGTGGCTCTGCTCTGGGGAGGAGAACTGTTAGCATGTTACATGTTCGCATCGTTATAAAAAAAATGGTGAACACGGCCAGGCTGTGTTCACAAACTGTTTTCGTAGCTATACCATTCGAAAACAAATGCACTATAATGTGTATATAATACCAACAAACACAACCGATTCGTATCGTAATCCTGAGCCATGACAGGTGACGTCGTACAAAGAGCGAGAAAAAGCACATCGGGCGGTATTTGTCTCAAACTTCGGTAACGACACTTCCAAGGTCATTGTAACCCAAACATTTGACTTTTTTACGATGTATCTTCCATTCTTCAGTCATGCCATCCCAATAATTATTTAACCCAAACCACGATCGTTTCCTAATCCGAACCAAATCGTTGTAGCTATTGCCTGAACGCCGCAGCAGCTAGCGCTGGCGTGCTGATCGTTCGTGTTGCTGGAAATCCGCGAGAAAACACACGAGAAGTCACAAAATAACATTCAATAAGATGTCACACGAACGTTGACGTGGGAAACATTATACATGCTGAACATCAGCTAGTTAGTGCTGCAGGAATTTGGCCCTAACGCCTGAAAATGAGTTGGCACTTTTCTGATTCCCTCGTCTCAAAGTCGATGTTTTCCTTTGAAGTGCCTTTTAGTTTAATGCCTAAAATAAGGTGTGTAGTTCACCTTTTATGTTTTGTTCCCACAAAATACCTCTGTAAAGACACTCTCTGGATATTTAAAGCATTTAAGCGTCTTAAAATAAAGGCTATCGCTAACAGGTGGCTAAATGAGATGACAAAAGTATGCTAGCAATGCTGACATTCGCGAATATCCTGGCTGCAGACTTCAAATCTAGTTCCAGTGCCCGTGTGTCCTTCCACATCCTGATGCATCGAAGGTCTTTTGGAGGAAAGTGCCTCTGCACAGCAACAGCGTGTCTTCTGCCCTCTGCGTTCATGGCAGCAGGCTCGACTCTGGACAATAAACACTGCTGCTGTGTCCACTTAGAGAGGCTCCTGTGCCACGGCCCACATGTCTGCCAGACAAGAATTCCAGCCACCCTGGTCTCTGCTGCGGGAGCCATCCGGGGAATGTCGGCTTCCAGTGAACAAACACAAGGGTCTGGCAGTTAAGAGAGGAAGACCACGCAGCAGCCCGGGATGTCACCCTGCCCAGAAAAAAAATCTGCCCAGCCACTGGATGCATGCCTGGGATTCTTTTCCAGCAAGCCGCTCTTTCCTGCTTTGATTTTTTTTCTTTTTCTTCCACCAGACAGTGGCAAAGGAAATATTTTCCAGTTCCAGAAATAAGTTGCTTTTAATTGCATTGCCTTGAAAAGTACACACTCGGAGGTCTGTGCCGCTGTGAGAATGCACCTTTTGATTGATGTTCATGATGGGCCGAAGCGGGGCGGCGCGCTGCTCGGCGTCGCAGCCCCACGTTCCATTGGAGTTACACCGCTCTGAAAACAAACCGCTGCAACCGGCGCTCGCATACTTTCCCTGTGAGATCCTGGTCCGCCGCTTTGAATGAATACAGCATTATAGAGCTCCGAAAAGCACGGTGGAAAAAAGGGCCCTGTCGTCATTTGAACCCTCTGCACCGGACTCCGTTTGAACACATTATGGTGTGGGCCATTGTTGACTGAGGTCATGCAAACTTTGGCCAGTAAGCAGGTTAACATTCCATTAAACTACACATGCCCCCCCGCACAGAGCAGACTCGTCCAGGTCTTTGTGACCTCATGGCAGTGTAAATGTTCTCACTCACTCGTGCCCATTGAAAGTTGTTATGACAAGTTAGTTTTTATTGTCAAACCCTGCTCTGGGAGCTCTGACACAGCAGGTCAGAAGACATTGAGAAACAGTTTCCTGCAAGAAATATTGAGATTTCATGGACTGCAGTAGCTGTTTTGCATGCAGGCCTCTTTAAAAAAAAAATCAAGCCCACATAACTTGCAGCATTCCCTCTCTGCAAATGTACAGTGTCTGCACGAGAACGGACAGACACACTTAGCTTTTTGTGCCGCAACGCCACACCCGGTGGAAGATGGAAACAGCCTTTGCACGGTGGTCGACACTTAACACACGCACAAGAGTCCCTCAAGAAAGCCCCACTGTGTCACATAATGAAACATATTAGAAGTTTCATTTCCTGTACTCAACTCTACCGACCTTACCGAAAGCAGCGATAATAAAATATTTTTTTATGACAACGTATCAACTCTACGACTTTCACTCTCACCGGCCACCGTTTTGGCCGCAGCAGGATACAAGAGAGTGACTATTGGACCTCACATTGGTCAGGCGGCCAGGAACACAATTCTGGAAGAATGAAGATGTTTCTTCATAACTGCATAATTGTGTAAATTATCAACTGACGGCAATATCAACTTAAAATGGGAGGCTATGTCAGTGTTGTGTTTACAACTTGTTCAGTGGCCCACGCATCTCTTATTGCAGGTTTAAATAAAAGTAATATACTGAATTACCTGCATTTGAAATGTTCCTTCAATAAAATAGAAGCATACATACACAAGGGGAGATGGAAAGCTGCATGGCACAATTCATTCAGACCCTCCATTGTCATTTTATTTCTTTATTCCAGTGAAATAGGATTGCTGCTGTTATTTTCCAACCAAATGCAGAACAACTAAATCCAAGTTGTGATGCCTCCCCCACCAAAAATACCCAACATCATACCAGCAATTGTGAAATGCAGGCATTTCCCAAATACCACCCTGAAACTAATGATTGCATACAGCAGAGACTTCTCCTGAAAGTGTCCCACGCGCTCACTCTAAAATATGTGAACTCTGCCTGCAGTGCATCTTGTGCAGACCTGGACGAGGTGGATGCTTGGGATTCCTTTTCCGTTAATAATACCGCTTTCATTTGCCTCTCTCTCACTTTATGCAAACTCTCTGGCAGTCACGTGTAGGTACAAAGGGCAGATTACTAATGCGCCGAGACTGCAGGCTCACAAACAGGTGGCCTCCCGACAGGGAGATCACGGGAGGCGAAACCTGCAGCCACTCGTGGAGACTCCCTAAAAGGACACTGTGGGCACGGCGTCCACGCCAGCGGCTCTCTCGTCCAAAAGCCCTCTCCTCCTCCTCCTCCTCCTCCTCCTCCTCCTCCTTCCCTTACGACTGCTCGTTATGCGCTCTATATTGTTCACTCAGCTCTGGGGTGCTCCAAAGTTCACAGGAAGGAGAAGAGAGGGTGGGAGGTGGGAGACTCATTCCTGTTCCTGAGGTCAGGAGGCTGTGTTGTTCTTTTCCCAGCCCTCCCCTTTTTCTGTTTCGCTCTCTGTCTTTTGTTCGTCCTGATAAGAAGTCAGGTGGCAGCGGTGAGGAAGCCGTCCCTCACTTTCCGTTGCCGTGGTTTATGTTTTTATTTTAACGAATTTTTACTAGAAATAAGAGTAGAAAACGGAATAACTCCATAGATTTAGGAAAGCATCCTGCAAGGTTATTTTAATCTTAACTTTCAATTTAAATGTAATCTCCAGGTAAAAATGCAATAGACTATTCTCAGTAAAGTAAAGTAAACACAAAATAGTGTTATGGGATTGGCGCGGGACAAAATTACGAGAATGTTTGGGGAAACTTTCCACCCAAGCAGTTAATAACATGATGAATAAACTTTCCCTTGAGAAATAATCCCTAAAAGAAGGAACACAAGGAAACCTTAGCATACATGGAAAGTGATGGCTGTGTGTAGTGTTTGTCAGTTAGGCGTGTGGGGAAGTCTGGAAAAGGTGAAAAGGGGCTCGGTGATGGTAACATAGTTCTGTGTGTAACTGGAAGGCTTGGGGGGGGGGGGGGGGACTGGTGTTTATACTTGTGTAATTGGCCGTGACGAAAAAAGAAAAAGAAACCCTCTTTGGTTGACTTTTCATTCACATTGTGTGGTTTGCATCCCATATTACTAGTTTTGAAACTTGCCATGAAGCAAGCAGAACTTGATCAGCTTGTGTCGCAGTTCGAGCCTGTTTCTGCACCCTTTTTTTTATGTCCATAAAAAAAGAAAGAAAAAGAGTTGATTGTCATGCACAGAATGCACTTTGTTGGGGAAAAAAATGCATAACATTTCTGTTATTCTCATGAATGGCAGGGTGGTGCATTTAGTCCGGAGTGTAAGTGCTGGATTATTGTCACAATGAGAGCTGTGACGTGGTTGTTTGGTGCCATGTGAGAGCGGCAGGCTAAAGGTGGTGTGAGAATGAGGAGCTGTGGGTTTTGCAAAAATTCCTATCCGGTGAGTGGCGCATTGGTTTCTGTCTAGACAAAGCTCAGTTGTCGGGGAGACCCGTGCAGATCCAGAACTGCCGAGGGCTCCAGGAAGTAATGGTGGGAGAGTGTGGCCTTTTTTTCCTTTTTTTTTCTTCTCCTTGGGGGATTTCAGTGAAAGTGGCGCTGAGAGCGGCTTTTTTTTTATTGTTGTTGTTGGTGGTGGGACTTTTTCTCCCATGATAGGGCGGAGACTGCTCTGTGCATTTGTGCAGATATACACAACAACGGCATAAAACATTCTCTCCCACTCAACAGGAAATAGCAGCCCGGCCCACCGTGCACACAAAAGATATCGCGGCTGCACACAGACACACACACACACACTGCAACACACAATCCCTCTACACAATGTATGATCCATCAAATTTGCAACCAAAACCACAAAAGCATGTCTCCAGCTCTCTGTTCATGCGGCCGCTCTGTGTGACTCTATTGTCTTTGAGAGACTGTGGTACTGCGAGATAAGGCAAAGACAGGCAGCTCTCACATCACCGGATCAGTGAGCCGACAGGGCGGACCGAGGGTTCAGTAACTGTTGCACTCAGCCGGGCCCTGGGGGCTCCTTCTTGGAGACGGGTGCGCCGTTCCACTGCAGCCCAGGCAATTTGAGGTTTTTGTCTCCAGAGGATTTAATGCGGTGACAGCAGAGATATTTGGTGTTTTCCAACATCTTAGTGAAGACACAGTCTCATACAGTCGAGTAATAAAAAGACACTAGCTGGCATATTTGGACACAAGGGGTCGAAAAAAGAGCAAATTTGTTGACCTTGTGCAAGCCAGCATCCCTTTGAAATAAGACAACGTTTAGTCTGGAACTGTTTTTAGACATGTGCTCGACTCGCTCGCAACCGTTCGGTATGCCATTGGAAAAAGTTGTGGAAAGTATGGTACGAGGTACTCTTTTTTGGTTCCACCTCGGTCGAGGTTTCAAGCGACTAAGAAAGCACGTGTGCGATTTGGGACGTCCCGCACAAAATCTGGGGGGGGGGGGTTACTGTCTGCAGAGGAAAAAAACAACGTGAGAAAACTACTTGGTACCAGAAAAGGAGCCTAGCCGTGCAGTGGAATGTCAGCATTGTGTCGGTAGCTGTAACAATGCTTTTTAGTGAGTGCAGTAGAAAAGGGTGTTTCTCACTTAGATATTGTTAGACGTCGTTGGACAGGATAGTCTGCTTGAATTCCAAAACCTTGAGTATAATCTTAATCCACTTTATTTAATGTTTTTATTCATTCATGTGTGCCTGCCTATCCTTTCATCCACTCACTACAGCCCTGAAGCAATGTGCTAAAGGAGTAGTCTCAAATGAGTCCAGCCTTTGCATCATTAATAGAAGCAGCTGCACAATGCACCATTTTTTATTTGTATTCTATATATATATTTTTTCATAAACAATCAGAGCAGAGCAGGTTATAAATTCCTCCATGCGTGGTGATGATGATGTGTGGAAGAATAGAATAGCACCTGGATCGGGGCGTTTGAGCTGCATTGACTTCATTAAAGAAAACTTCAAACGGAGCCCTAATCCATGGATGCTATTCACCTCTGCAAGGTGTGTGTGAATACAGATGCAGTTACTTCTCAGGGAATCTGAGGCACATTACTGAAACCTTTGAAGTTTATAAACGACTGCAAGTGTCTGCAGGTTGTGCCACCAGACACACACACACACACAGACACACACACAGATATAAACACACGCTCAGAGGAACCTGTTCCTCTGCACGTGGGGCCCAGGGTGGGAAGAAGAGACAGGGGGACAGAAACCGGATGAGAATCTGTTGTCCCACAGCTGACCTCACCCTAAAGGTGTTGCGTGCCCCAGCAGCGCTCATGGGGAAAGGTGTTTTTTTCCGCCGTCGCCCAGAGAGAAACTCGAAGCCTGTGTGACTCAACGGTTTGGAATCCGCGTCTCCTGCTTTTAGTCTCCGCACCAACGCCTCCCGTGTGGCTTTTCAAGTCGGCCGTCTTCACACAGTAGGCCTTTCAAAGCCTTTTTGGGCAGCACCCTTGACGCCTCGATAATCGACGGTGTTGCCTGCAGATTGGAATGTTTCCGCCGTTAGTCATGCAGTCTGTCTCTCCGCCGAACTCCGAAGCGACGCCGTGTGTTTGTTTCTCTTTTTGGGAGGCCTCTGTCTCTTTTCCTCTGCACGCCGGACCGGACAGTCTGGCTCCCAGATAGCATCAGGCTGTCTGAGATTAGCGCTCATGAGGGCGCAGTTAAACTTGTCAAAGCTCTGGACCCCCGTCCCGGTGCCTGCGTTCCACACAAGGCCAAATGGCCGTTTAGTGTGTGTGGCACAACACTGATAGCCTGTCTGCATTGTTACCGCGCCTCTTAAATGTACTTAAGCCTCGGAGCTTATTGCAGAGGCTGCCGCACATCCCGGCCCATTCGGGAGCAGGCTGTGGAGCCCCGCCGGTGTTGTTGCCGGGCAGTTTAACAGTGCAACAGACAGATAATGCGGCTGCTCAGTGTCCCATGGACACACGTTTTATGATCACTAATCATTTAGGCCTTCTGTTTATCAGACAATAAATAACACCGCTCTAATCTGAGCATTTTTCCTTCGTCACACATGTACTGTACATTTAAATATTTTTTTGTATGCTGTATTTGTTCCTGGTCAGTCCTGGCTCTGTTTAAACTACACTCAATGTGTTGAGCCACAGATAATATGAGGCTTCTGCAATCTTGGTTGACCAATTAAAATTATCTTTGGCTGATGTTTATACGCATATGCATTTTGTCCCCCATGTCTGCAAGCTGAACAATCGCATTGCATTCTTTCTAATATCCATCAGGGGGCGACTCATCTGGTTGCGAAAAGAAGTCTGGTTGTATAGAAGTCTCTGAGAAAATGACTCTACTTCTCAATTGATTTATTCCCTCAGGAAATATTGTAAACATGAGTTTATGGTCTCAATCTCTAGTTTCAGTTCTTCCTCAATACAGCGTGATGTTTATTCAGTAGATTATGCTCCCATTTACAATAGATAGACGACAAAGCAGCGCATGCTTTAGGCCGGGGCTACCTTGTGATTGATGGGTCGTTACCATGGCGTTCTCAGTTCAGGGACTTGTCTGTGTTTTCATCTTACAACCTTGACCCTTTCAACCGTTTTTGATGAAAAAAAATGTTCAACGCTCCACCCTTTTGTGCCACTTCTGCTTAAAAAAATTGAAAAATTGAAAAAAAAAGTTTTACATTGTATGAACCGTATAAGCAGGGAGGATTTGAAACCAGAAGCAGAAATCATTTAGACTTTTTGGCACAAAAAGTGTTGACGTTTTCTGTCAATCCATTCATCTTTCGTAATATTTGACACGTGACTTCACAAACATATGTCATGTCGGGATACAGATTGCTCTCAGAAAATTCTTGGCAATATCACCTCGAGATTTATACAATATTCCTCCACTGTGTGCACGTGTCTTGAGTATTCTCCCTCTGGCCAGAACACAGAGGCACATTTTAATCCGGTGTGATTAAGTTCTTATTACATTAGTTTGGGCAGCGGTTGCAACACGTTCTCACATGGGCAATGCCATCATGAACTCTGCACAACTTTGCACAACGGGAGCCCACCTGTGTGAAGCCTGCACAGACGCATCAAAGAGATCACCGCTGTGAGACTTCAAATGTGTCTCTGTCGCTGCTCTGCCACGAGCTCACATGTATCACACTTAAGTACACAGGCCGGCTGCAGACGGCCACGCCACAGCTGAGAAATTGCAGACATTCTTTTGGCTCGAGGGATTTTAAAGGCTCAGCATACAAAGAGTTGCACACCTAGAGTTGGCCCATTTCTCGGATTCAGGACTCCTTTCAATCACGTTTTACAGCATCAGGTTGTGCTTGGAGATGTTCTGCTCTAGGCTTCCAAGTTTTCCCTTTTTTGAAAGAGTTTGTCACATATATTGTAGTCGTGGTTTTCAGCGTAATTTGAACTATTGGGTGAAATGCTATTTTGCTTTCACGCAAAGAGTTAGATGAGAAGATTGATGCCAACATGTTTGTTGGCTTAGCGTCGCAGACTGCACATGTGGGTAAACAGCTAGCTTAATTTAATAATGAATAATATAAAACTATTTCACAAACTAGAATGGGCACTCGGTAGAGCGCATACCTTCACATATCACAAGATTGGGCATTGAATTATGAACATTTTGGCATTAGTTGCATGCCAATTGGACAAAAATGTATCGTGCTATGGTAAAAAAAAGATGTTGACCTTTCCATGACCTTGACCTTTGACCCGATTGATCCCAAAATCTAATCAAATGGTTCCCGGATAATAACCAATCATCCCACCAAATTTCATGCGATTCAAGAAGATTTTGACCTTTCCATGACCTTGACCTTTGACCCGATCGATCCTAAAATCTAATCAACTGGTCCCCGGATAATAACCAATCATCCCACCAAATTTCATGCGATTCGGTTCAATACTTTTTGAGTTTTGCGAATAACACGCATACAAATAAATAAATAAAATAAAATTAAAATAAAAATACACGGCGATCAAAACATAACCTTCCGCATTTTCAATGCGAAGGTAATGAGAAATGACGTGTTAATCGGTGAGCTTTGGAGCTCCTGGAAGGCAGAAGTCTTTATTTCACTTTTGGGCAGAGCCAGGCTGGCTGTTCCCCCCCCCTGCTTCCATTCTTTATGCTAAGCTAAGCTAACTGACGGTTTAGATTATTTATTTTTTTAATGTAATTGAGCCTTCAGACACAACAGTGGTATGAATGTCAGCAAAGAGTTCCTTAGCAAAAGAACAGGACCCCCACCCCACCCCCGTGATGCAGCTCCCTGTGTCCACTCACACCTCGCCGCTGCAGCCGAGGGCTCGAATTCTCCAGCTGTGTTGACGGGAGAGCCACGACACGGAGGGTTCACTTCCCCGGAACAATGAGCGCACGGGTCAAGAAAGCAAAAACAATGGGAGCAGCTTGTGTCGACGAAAAGTACAATTGGGATTCCAATGTTCATGTTTTCTTTGGGAAACCTTGAATGGTCCCCCCTCAGCAGCCATGCTTTCTGTTTCCTTAGCTACCGGCCCCTTTGTGCAGCTTCTATTTTTACACCATCCTCCCCATATTTAATCATTTATACTTACGACTGGGTATCCGGCGGTACTGCTTCCTGTGCAGGAAGCGGAAGGGAGTGGGGAGGGAGGAGTGGGGGGGGGGGGGGTTTGAGGGATGCATGGTCTTGTCTCCCCTCTGTAGTCCATGTTTCATCCGCCTTCCGTCCCCCCCCCCCCCCCCTCCCGTCTGCATCAAAGCACAGAGCAAACATTAACCACATTTCAAATATTGTGTCTGTCAGTCACACAGAGTCACTTTCTTTGGTGCTTATTGTTTTTCTGTCCCAGGAACAAGTTGTCATTGCTGGGTACACCGAGCACTTCTCATTCATTGCTCAACAGTATCATGCACTGTGTTCTACCTCGAATTGAACACACAGTGTTCTTCTTGCAAGAGAAGCAGTTCCTCTGCATTGATCTTCTAACAAATGATATGTTTGCCGAAAGCAGCAAGGAACAGGCTCGGGCTGCTTTCCCCTTTATGCTCTGCAGCCAGTGCAACGGAGCGGCTTCCACTTCAAGTGCTTCCTGTGACGTAACGAGCCAGTAAAAGCAAAACCATTGTGTCCTGGAAGTGGGGATTGTGCAACAGGAGGACGTTAGGTTGACACACATTGACTCAATTGCAGATAAAGTCAACTGTCTGACACTTCTGGGAAGTTGCACAGCCATGGACATTTGTGCAGGAAATTCTTAGTAACTTCCCATCCTGTAATTTCTGCAATGTTGCGCAATGCCGCTCACTCATAAACTGAGCGCTGCGACCTAAGAAGCAGCTGTGATCATTTTTTTAACGGCCATGTCGGTCCAAGATTTTTAATCCAGACTGAAAACGAATATGTTTCCCAAAGGATGAATTATATCGACGCAAGTGATTCCCTTGCTTTTCTTCGAGCATCACCAGTCGGTCAAAGTTTTCACTTCCGCTGTGAAATTACTGGATAAATTACAGGATATCGTTTGGTGATGCTCTGACTTGTCATCTAGCACCATCATGTCAACATTTTAATTCGTCCAATTATTGTACCCCTCAGTCACACTGCAGCTGCACTTTGTCTTTAGGGATAATGAGCAACTAGTTGGGAACAATGGTAAACAGTATCTGCTCAACATCACCTGGTATTACTGTCACTGTCACTGTTAGCATTCAGCTCAAAACATGCCTCACAGAGCTGCTAACCTGTAGGTATAGACTCTTCGTCTTGTTATCGTTTTAAGTTTGAAATCTACATGAAAACATATTGAAAAGTTTGCCATTGTTCTACGATTACATGACGACGTTCATGTCCGTGATCTCAACACCTACCTTCTGATCTCCAAACAATCCTTTGCTATCAGTTCCGCGGTGTCACTGAGACCCATAACTATTTACATTACACATCAATAACTTTTATTTTGGTTCTACGCCAACCTTAGTCGACTCTTATTCAAGCTGATCACCGCAGGCGCTAAACTTGATCCCAGAGAACACTTTTCATACTCACAAAGTTTGATGGAAATGCCATACATGTTCCGATAGTAACTGAGCCTGAGATGTCCGATGTGTAGCACGATCCACGAGGCAGAACTGGCACGTTTCAAATGGGATGAATTACAAACCGCTTTCACGCTTTAGGTAAAAACACGTCTTGATTACTAAATAGAGTTATTAGTAACCAATAACTCACCGATAAGCACATCTATTGTATGTAAGTTAACTTAGTTTCTGATAAGATGAATTGATTTAGTTCACTTTGTGTATAGACAGTGAGAGCCTGAGCAGCATGGCCTTTGAGCTTCTTTCATCCCAACAGAACATCTGGATGACAGGAATAGTTGAATAGATGTAATACATTGCGGCTTCGTTGGTTTCCTTTGTGCAGAAACCAACGACATCCCCGCACACTCATTACCTTCGCATTGAAAATGCGGAAGGTTATGTTTTGATCGCTGTATATTTATTTATTTATTTGTATGCGTGTTCCTCGCATAACAAAACAAGTTTTAAGCCGAATCGCATGAAATTTGGTGCGATGATTGGTTATTATCCGGGGACCATTTGATTAGATTTTGGGATCGATCGGGTCAAAGGTCAAGGTCATGAACAGGTCAACATCTTCTTGAATCGCATGAAATTTGGTGGGATGATTGGTTATTATCCGGGGACAATTTGATTCGATTTTGGGATCGATCGGGTCAAAGGTCAAGGTCATGGAAAGGTCAAAATCTTCTTTTTAATTTTTACATTTGTATCCAATTGGCATGCAACTAATGCCAACATGTTCATAATTCAATGCCCAATCTTGTGATATGCGAAGGTATGCGCTCTACCGAGTGCCCATTCTATTTTATATAAGTAGAGCAAGTGTATAAATGTGTGTGTGTGTGTGTGTGTGCGTGTGTCCTAAACTAGGTTCAAGCACAGCTGTCCAGAGGCTGCGATGTCATCCAAAATGCACAGCGCCAGTCGCGTAGCTCAGGCCAGACGGATGGTGCAGCAGCTGAGGATAGAGGCCAGCATCGAGAGGATAAAGGTGCCTTCATGTTCACACGGTCACTCAGTGTCCCGCTTCTACTGCTTTATGTCAAGCTAGACGAGAATTTATTGTGCCCCCCTCCCCCCTAGGTGTCCAAGGCTTCATCAGACCTGATGCGCTACTGTGGAGAACACGCCAAGAATGACCCGCTGCTCATGGGCATCGCCGCCTCAGAAAACCCTTTCAAGGACAAGAAGCCTTGCACCGTGTTGTAGGGGAACACCCGAGCGGTCGTTGCTTTTCCTTTTTGATTCTCATGTGAGGAAAGAAAAAGACGTGAGTAACACTGTTCACGACTTATCTTAAGGCCAGTGTAACCCCCCCCAGTACCTTTTCACATGCAGTTCGAGGAATGTGTTTCCTCTCTGCTTTGTCGTCAGATCCCAGTTACAAACACAGTCAGCTGAATTTTTTAAATTTTTAATTCTAAGTTTCTGCAAAGCCCTGTGATACGGACACAAATGTCAACGTTTCTGAACCCCAAAAATATGTTTCGTAAGTACGTTTGATGATTGGCGACAAAGCTACTTGGTTATGGTTAGAAGAAAAAAAAAGTGTTAAAATAATAACAAAAACTGCTGTGAATAAATGACAACCACCCTTTCTACAAATGGAACAATGCCCCACAACTAAATGCAAATTATTTTTGTATGCATTCAACGTATCCCGTGGTTTAAAGAAATGTAAAAATGTAGAATGCTCAAAAAAAAAGATTCCTGGCAAATAATGCGGTTACACCAAAGAAACAAGCAGAGGTCTGACGCCTGAGAGGAGCGGTGCCATGGACGGCCGAGTTCCTGACTCTCTAATTATCACAGCGCACATAAACAAGCCCCCTCAGCCACCGGTCCAATCAGATTCTGGCTTCAAGCTTTCACCTCTCACTTATCAGACCTGCTTCCGGAAACAGTTGTTGTAGGTTGTGTGCTCCTGATAATGAGCACCCGAGATAATGATATCCTGTCGGCGGCAAGCAAAGTGAGCCGTCCATCACATGAAGAGGAAAGAGGAAAGAGGTCCACTGATGCACAGCTCCTGCTTTATTTGTGTCATCTAATCATAATAGTCTTTAAAAAGTGCCCATTAAATTGTCCTCTTTTTCAAATGTGAGCACAGACAGAAGCAATCAAATGTGTGATTCAACTTTTTCCAGTGACAAACCTATCACTTAAAATGTTGACTGGATGTTTATTTTTGAGATATGGAGAATAGCTTTTTTTTGTTTTTGCCAGCGTTGGGATACAGAGTTCATTGACAATTGTAGCTCTAGAAATTGGGGATGAATGAATTCATAATTCAGTTGTTCCTGCGTGTTACTTTGAATTGTTTTTTACACAACATTCTTTTTGAATGCTGACATCAATTGAATCTGATGTAAGGCTATTAAATATGATTTTTTTGTGACATCTAAATTGTGAAATTTGGGAACCAGAGGCAAAACTCTCTTTTTTTACAACTCAAAATATAATATACAGATACAAGTGCCGGTATCATCTTTCCGGATCGCTGCACGTTGTGCCTCACCCTTTCGGTATTCCTTAATTCAGATATTTCATTCTGATTCCATCATTGCTGACGATAAGGGTTCAACACCACTCAGTGCCATCTTATCAGATCCAGATATTTAATGTGCTGCGGAGCCGAGGCCGACAGCTGCACCTTTCAACCACTCGGAAAGCTACTAACACCCGACTGTTATACTCTTTGAGTTCACCACTGCTCTAAAAATGAGCTCTTTTTTCAGTTTTTTAGCTGTGACATTATGTCTTTTATGTGTTGGTGCTCATGCAAAACATAAACTAACGAAACCAGCCAGGGCCTTAATGATGAAGCGGTCATGCTTCAACCTTTCCAACGACCTTTTAGTCACACAAGTGCTGTTGTCTTCAACTGTGAAGAAGGAATGCCCGTTGGCGATGGGAGGATATCTTACCGGAGGCTGTTATTGTAAGTCGACATATTTCAAAAGGACACACTGTTCAATAATTGCATTGAAGGAACAGTGTGTAGCATTTAGGAGCTCTCTTTGGCCAAAATAAATACACTATTAATAAGTATGTTTTCTTAAGTGTACAACCACCATGGTAATAAGATTGGCTGTGATTTTGTTATCTTAGGATGAGTCGTTTCCATCTACTTTGGCAGTGAGTGCTCGCCTCCCGAGAACAGAACACCGGCTCCAGGTCGGGTTCTTGACGTAGTTCTTCTATCGCTTTTCACATGGGAGAACTTCCAGTGGATCAGTTGCAATCTGCAACCTCACTGTTAGATGCCAACACACTGCCCCTAAAGATGTAGCTCATATCTCTGTTTGCATTGTGGCACAATAACCACAGTATGTGCGTGCTTTAGCTGTTTATTGTATACTTTATAGAATTGTAGTGATTCAGTCAAACCTCAGTCTGGACTTGCTGTTATGCGACTTTATTTTCAACTTTTTTTAATATAAACGGAATGTGTTGTATTTTGGCTTTTGGTTGGTTTTTACTTGTGAGCATAAATTTGTGTTTTTATTATAAATACAATTTAAATGTATGTGTTTTTTTCACACCTAATCCGTGTAGGTAACAGTTTACTGTATGTCATGTTGCGACTCTACCTGTTTGTGGTAAATGCAAATAAACACAAAGAAAAAAAGTCTTTATGTCAGTTTTTTAAAATGATTATTAATGTAAGATGAATGAAAAGACACCTTGCATGAAAAGCAGGTACTTTAACCGTCTTGGTTTCTAAACCCGATTATTGGAGGAGATTATGTCGCGTAAACATGTATTTCATAACAGTGTGTTGTAAACATGCATTTATTAGTTTGTAGGTGAAATATCCATTTGCATGAATTACGCGCCACTAATCAGTATTTTTTAAAATATTCAACAAAAGCTCAAATGTGTGATGTGAAAGTGTCACAAACCCACGACGTGTTTATCACAGCTGTGTAGTTCCCCGCCTCCTTTACGCTTCACAACATCATTGTTTTGGTTCGCAAACTCACCTTACCTGCTTATCCGCTTTCAAATGAAACTCAAAGGCCCTCGTTTCTGTCTAGAGGTCATCTCAGTTTAGTCCTGTTCCCACATGTAAAACTGCACTGATGTGTTCACAGTCCCTGTGGCTTCACTTCCTGTGAGAGTTCACACGGGAAAAACTCGACCTGAGTCTGCGGCAATTACACACGGCGTGCCTCCTGCGTGTGTTTACGACTCACGGTGTGTATTCTGCGGGCAGAGACACTCCCCTGCTCAAAGGGAGATGGAGATACCTATTCAGCTCATTTGCCTCCATTAGCGCTATTAGTCATTAGCGTGTGGTAACCAATTATCATTCCATTGTTTGAGTCAGAGGTCGCCGTGTTCAAACACGAGGATGTGTCCCCAGTATCGGGTCATCGGAGCGCAGAGACATTCTTGTTTGCTCTGAATACTCCGCGACGCTTCTTTTTTGTGTGCCCCTGAGCCCTTTCCCGTCTGTGATGCAACAACAGCTCCCGGCAGCCCTTTCTCTCTCTCCCTCCTCGTGCTCTCCTCTCAGGTGTGATGTGACACCCGCAATCAGGTCAGGCCGTATATTCGTCGGCCCACATTGATGTTACGGCTCACTGGAGTCGGATGATGGCTAGCGCTGTCTTTGGAGCGGCGATCGCGTTACCTGTGGGGGCAGCGGAGGAGTTCCGGGATAAGCTGCTCAGTATCTCCAGCATCTCACCTACTTTGAGTGGCCCTTCCCTGCGTGACGGGAAGGCCCACGATTGTGTCTTTGGATGCTCAAATTGACTCATTTGAACCTCGCTCTGCTCCGGTATTATTATTGTTCCACTTTTGCGAAGAACAAAACAAAAATGCCACACTTAACTTTGTTTCAAATCTGCTAATTGCCAACTCACTCAAAGAAAAGAAAAATCAGTGTTCTGCCCACAGACGCCGGCGCTGGGACTCAATTATCAATTCAGCCGCGTGCAGATCGGCCGGTTTCATGTGCACATTTGCAAACTGCGGCCTCCGGTCATTTGACATAAACCCCATTGGGCCACTCTCTCTCTTCCACTCTCTCTCTCTCTCTTCCCTTCCAGTCTGTCCCGTGTTTTTGACCCACTTTTTTTTTTTACCACTCCCCATCTGCTGCCCACCACCTGAGAGGATTGATGCGCCCTCCCGGTTGACATGTCCGCAGCAGGTCAACCCCTCTGCGTGTACGCTGCCCGTTAATTACAAGCGGCTCTATTGTCAGTGTGTCCGTGGTCAGGGGGATGGCCTCTGGTCACGTGGGCTATTTTTTTTTTGCCCGTGAAGCTAAAGCACTGTACGGCTCTAGCAATGGAGACCTGAATAGCCCTGACTCATTCGTACATTGTCTGGTGGTCCTCTGTGCAGAAGGCTTTGTCCCTCCCCACTCTGTGCGCGAGCACCAATAATTTCTAGTTTTCTCTTTTTGCATAGTGTGAAACGCGTCTTTAATATCCTCTTTTTTCTTCTTCTTTCCTCTGCTATTTTTTAAATCCTCGCAGCAGTAAATGTGGCTCACATTGCGTAGCTGCAGAAGGTCGTGAAGAATGAGCCGTCACGTTGAGACCCATCCCACTCAGACTGCGCCTGCGATGGGAAATATCCTCCCCTCAGTGTAACTACTTCCTCAAAATATGCAACGGGTCATATTTGAGCAGTTTCCGCGCAGCAGTAAAGTGATTTCAAAGAATTTCATGCCTGCAGCGAGTCGCAGAAACTGAGCACACCAAGTCAATTACAATAAGGAAGTACTTGTACTTTACGTGATACTTTATACCTCTACTCCAATGCCTCTCAGATGCAAATACTGCACTTTAAACTCAACTACATGTTTTTGACAACGTAAGTGACCTTGCAGTTTTTGGAGTAACTTGAACAAATATTATTAAAAAATGTAAATGTATTCCAGGTTCGGATGAAATTTGCCAGCTGCAACACGTATGTGAAGTATACATCGATGCATAGATAACTAGAACGGGCACTCGGTAGAGCTCATACCTTCGCATATCACAAGATTGGGCATTGAATTATGAACATTTTGGCATTAGTTGCATGCCAATTGGATAAAAATTGACCGCGCTATGGTAAAAAGAAGATTTTGACCTTTTCATGACCTTGACCTTTGACCCGATTGATCCCAAAATCGAATCAAATGGTCCCCGGATAATAACCAATCATCCCACCAAATTTCATGCGATTCGGTTTAATACTTTTTGTGTTATGCGAGTAACACGCATAAAAATAAATAAATTAATTAATTCACGGCGATCAAAACATAACCTTCCGCATTTTCAATGCGAAGGTATTTCATAATTCAGTCACGCATTCAAAAAGTGGCCACTCTGTATGTGTACTTATGTATTTTCACTGTGGTATTGCTTTTACGCGGTAAGCTACATTTAAAAGATCCGAGTACGTCTTCCATGACGGCCTGTTAGATTGAGTAAAAAAACAGATGTAAAGTTGTAAATAACAAGTTTTGGACTCCAGTAAGGACCAAAAACAACCAAAACATTATTTAGCATTTGGTGCAAGAGAAAAGTGTTCAGTGTGGAGTAAGTACTTGAAGCTGCTCAGTGGGGTGACGCTGCAGAGCAAAAACCACGAGCACAGCCTTTTCTGTGCAGGCTGCCGTTCCTTGAGGACGCTCATCCCGCAGGACGTGGAAATCATGGAGGCGTAACCACCCTGTGAACTGTTGGTTGTTTGTTTATTTAATTCAACGTAACAAGGCAGAATTCCATGAACAATAAATATAAAGTCATTCAATTAATAATGCACGTCAGTGAGTGGACAAGTCGGAACATTGCATTGCCCTTAAAATAACCGGCGTAATCTGTGAAAAACTTTCCCTTCTGAGTTATCAAAGTGACACGTCTTAAATACAATTAAATAAAATGTGCTGTTTAATGAAATGCTTGGATTTGGTCAAATTTTTCATGAGGAATTCTTCGAGCTGAGAACTCCGACCAGTCCAGTACAATCCAGTTCTTGGGAGTCTTGTCAACGGAGACTCTGTATGTGCTCCCCCCCCCCCCTCCTGTGCATGTGCTGACCACCACATGCGCCTGTCCGCTCACAAGGATCAGTTTCCTGGAAAGGCGTCCCTTCTCGGGAAAGGCGGTCATACGTTGGAAATCCTGCAACCCAAACAGCTGAGTCACTCTTCCTTGGCCCACAAGTTCACCCTGATACGGTAAATGTGTTGGAACGTTTCGCTTCCTTGTGTTCTTTTTTTTTTCTTCTTCTGCCCCACCCGACTCTCTCTCTCTCACCCACCCCCCACCCCCCCCTCTCTCTCTCTCTCTGGGGCATTTCCAAAAGGAGTCCAACACAGACATTAACACAGGCCTTGTGCAGTCACTTTTCCATATGCACACAATACATTATTAATCCAAGTCGCCTCATCGGTCGGGGAGGTTGATAAGCGGCACCCACTGGTCCAAACAGCGGCTTTCTCTGCAGAATCGGGTCACTTTGCTCAGGGCCGGGTCCTTCCACAGCGACGACTGGGGATTCTGCACAAAAGAAAGACGCATCGCACGTTAGCGGCTGCTGATTGGTGCAAACAGATGGAAATTCTTCTGATTTGCAAGACAAATGCAGGCAACGGTTCCTCGCGAGCACCGACAACGGGTTGGATAAAGGGCACTTACGGTAACGAGAACGCAGTGCAGGTCCGTGGGCTCCCCTCCAGCTTTCCCTCCTCCCAGGATTTCTGCCAGACGCTGCATGTTGCACACCCGCAGGATGTTGATGTCATTCTCGCAGCAGAATGCCTGGATCAAGGTGAAGTGGATCTGGAGAGCCACGTCCTCCTCGTCGTCCGTGGCCAGCAGACACAGCACCACGTTGTCCGGGTCCCTGAGGCAAAGACGAGAGAAGAAATAAGTCTCAACGTTTAAACCGCAGAAGAGTTCACTCACTTAAAGAGGAGTGGTCTTATTGTTAACTCACGCATTCAGGGACTTCGCCGCCTCGTAGACTCCAACCGTGGTGCAGCCCTGAGGCAACGCAGAGCTCAGGACCTCCTCCAGCGCTTTAGCCACCGAGTCCATCCTAAAGGGAGCGGAGGGTGAATACATGTATTAAAACACTCACTCACTTCAACAACGTAGTAGGCGACGTGTCATTTGTACTAAACGTGTCCAGTTATCCTATCATTATATCCACGAGTGTTCTGCAACACACAATGCAGCTGCGACCCTGAAATTCAACGAGCGCTAGCTTAAACGCCGTTTAGCAGACCCGTGTTAACTAACGCACGCTAACGTTATAACGTCACTGTAACGTCATAATGTTACTGTAACGTTATAACAGAGAGACAAAATATAAATAGTAATTCGGCAAATGACAAACGTAACTGTCATTGTGGAAGAAACCTCACTTTATACAGTTAAACTACACGGTCCTGGTAGAAGTGCGTGCAACGGTTAAAAAAAAAAAAAAGTGTCGCTCGCGACGGTCACATGAAAAAAAAAAAGTAGAAGTAAAAAGTGTAAGAAGCTCACCTTTCTGACGAATTATCTCCACTGGTTTCTTCAAAAGTCATATTGCACATCCGAGCGGGTGGGTGCTGTTTAATATCCAGAGCAGCAATACGTGCGCCTCCTTCTGAGTGTCTCCCGGTGTGGCTGCTGGCTGCGCGAGTCCAACGTTTCTAGTCCTACACCCCACCGCCGTCCCCCACGGCTCATTTGCATAAAGAGGTCCCGTTGGTCACGTGGAAGGACGCGGTTCACTTTCATCTTGTCTTTGGGAATACAGCGACGCCCTGTGGCTGACTGGGGAATTGCAACTGGCGGGGGAAATCAGATTCGAGTAAATAAATAGCTCTGATTTTAAATTGATTACGCACACATAGATACGTTAAACAGAAGTGAGCCATTCATTTTGTATTTTAGTCGATTTTAGTTTTAGTTTTGTTTGTTGTATTAACATTACTCATATTTCCAGAGATCTTGTGACATATTGCATTAGGTTACTTGAACACATCATAGACCAAAGTAAAAAGGCCTGCTGTGAAACAGACGTATAGGCTACAGGCTGGATGGCACATGGGGTTCCAGTATCAAATGGAAACATCCACATTGTTAAGGACAACAGTAGCCTATACATAACGGTGTCTATACTGAAGTGTAAAGTCGCCCTGAGAATCGTGAGGCACGGAGACTGGACCTCAAACAGGACATAATTTGTCTGGACAATAGTACAATAAAGTTCATTAACATTATATTCATTTATTCAAAAGTTGATACAAGAACAACTGACTTTAATATTATTATAATAGCTTTCACTGTAGGCAACGAGGGACTTGAGTGGCAGCTTTAGTGAGTTTGTATACCTCGCTATGTGGTCAGAGCGCCTCTGGTGGCAGAGGAGCGCAAACGTTCAGCTTCAAAGTAGTCGGCGCTGACTTGGAGTCAGTTTTATGGCGCCCAGGTTCCCGGAAACATCTTTAAAACCGATCGGAGACCAGCTCAACCCCTAAACTCCAAATGACCGACTTTGGCGGCGCGCTGCAGCTTCTCTACCGGCAACGTGGCAACACTCATGACTTAAAAGTTCCACAGCCCCCCCACAACACCCACCCACCCACCTCTACCACACATACACACATGTAACCTACGACCCGAGGACCAACCAGCCATGTGGAGTTTACAAAGAAAGGACTGACAGAACTTATTCTTTCTTCTGGAAGTAGCCTGGAGATGGATGTGATTTCCTCTTTTCTTGCACTGCGGGGCTGCTGCTGTCAAACCTCTCAGGGCGTGCTCCACTGTTTACTCTCAGCTCACGGACCAGACTGGGGCTGGGATACACAATCCAAATAGAACGGAGGTGAGGGATTATTCATACCCTGGATGGTATGATTTTGATTTTAAATTATCATTTGGTGAGTTTTTCTTTCCTCCTCCCCTTGGATCATTATGTTTCGCACTGCTTCCTGTGCAGTAACAACACAGTGGTAAATGGGTGAACTTTATCCCCTTGTTATCATGCAGAGTCGTTTATCAGCTCCTGTTGTATGAGCTTCAGTGAAACGATGTGGCAGTGGTAGTTGTACTTTGACTGCATCTGGCTTATGCGAGCAGCAAGAGGGAGGCTGATCTTGTGTCGAGGGGTCATCATGGAACACAGGGGTCACCCCCGGCCCGACTCCGTCCAGCACTCTTACAGAACTAAAGACAGAGACAGGTATTCTCAGCAGGACAGGGACCACAGCTATCAACCGCCGGACCCCAGAGAGAGGGACAGACACTGGGCTCAGACGGATGCCCACTACAGGGCTCACTACACCAATCCACCTGCCAGACAGGAGCAGTATCCTCACAACGCTCAGCAGTATCCTCACAACGCTCAGCACTATTCTCATGTCTACGGCCATCCGGAAATCCAAAGACCACAGTCCAGGTGTGTATAGTAATGGGACTGTGCATACAGCTCTCCACAATTGGTTAAATTAATGAGCATAGTATAAATGGGCATCATGTCATCTCACACTGATTTACACCGATCGGGCCGCTGTGACTGCAACTATATATCAAAGGAAAATGTAGTTTGCTCGAGCAATGTGGTCCAAAAGCCCAGGTTCAAACGTGTGACCCTGTAGGTCGAGTGCATGTTTTTACTTCCTGCTGTTTAGTGCATGCTGGGACATTTACCTGACACCATGAGAAGGGTAAAATAAAGTCAGAGGGACGCTCTGTAGATCAGTGTTTGCAGAGTGTTATGCTCTCTTTCGTGGGGAAATGAAAGAATGCACTGTTGAAAACCAGAGGCCTTTTATTTCCAGGCATGGGTATGACTATCAACCCCACAGCCAACGGGACTACAGAGACCACTATGGTTACTATGACCAAGACTACTACAGGGGACAGCATGGACGACAAGGTACAGCGATACAAGAGAGCTCTCATTAGCAGCGCTATGTGTCTTGGTATAAAAAAATGAGCTGGTGCTTGTTCCCATTAAGATGCCGGCCCATGGGGGGTCCAGAGCTCCTCGAGGACGGCCCCTTATCGTGATGGATCCTACAAGCCGGAGCACTCGGGGAGCTCCTACACCGACGAGCACAGGTGAGCCGAAAGGTTCCATTTCTTCTATCGACAGTAGGAAGTTGTTGAGTTACATTCTTATCTTTTTTGGAAACATTGTTTGTGATGTGCAGCCATTGCTGTGGTGTTTATGCACCACCATTAAATTTTTTTTTTTTTTACCATACAGTGTCATTTGTATATTCATTTTTCCATTATGTAATGTATACACATAACTAGAATGGGCACTCGGTAGAGCGCATACCTTCGCATATCACAAGATTGGGCATTGAATTATGAACATTTTGGAATTAGTTGCATGCCAATTGGATACAAATTGCCCATGCTATGGTAAAAAGAAAATGTTGACCTATCCTTGACCTTGACCTTTGACCCGATTGATCCCAAAATCTAATCAAATGGTCCCCGGATAATAACCAATCATCCCACCAAATTTCATGCGATTCGGTTTAAAACTTTTTTTGTTATGCGAATAACACGCATACAAATAAATAAATAAATAAATAAACTAGAATGGGCACTCGGTAGAGTGCATACCTTCGCATATCACAAGATTGGGCATTGAATTATGAACATTTTGGCATTAGTTGCATGCCAATTGGATAAAAATTGACCGCGCTATGGTAAAAAGAAGATTTTGACCTATCCATGACCTTGACCTTTGACCCGATTGATCCCAAAATCTAATCAAATGGTCTCCGGATAATAACCAATCATCCCACCAAATGTCATGCGATTCAAGAAGATTTTGACCTTTTCATGACTTTGACCTTGACCTTTGACCCGATTGATCCCAAAATCTAATCAAATGGTCCCCGGATAATAACCAAACATCCCACCAAATGTCATGCGATTCAAGAAGATGTTGACCTTTTCATGACCTTGACCTTGACCTTTGACTCGATCGATCCCAAAATCTAATCAAATGGTCCCCGGATTCTAACCAAACATCCCACCAAATGTCATGCGATTCAAGAAGATGTTGACCTTTTCATGACCTTGACCTTTGACTCGATCGATCCCAAAATCTAATCAAATGGTCCCCGGATAATAACCAATCATCCCACCAAATTTCATGCGATTCGGTTTAATACTTTTTGAGTTAGGCGAATAACACGCATACAAATAAATACGCGGCGATCAAAACATAACCTTCCGCATTTCCAATGCGAAGGTAATAATACCTTTATTTGTCTCATACTCTTCTTCACAAAGTTAACAGTGACTGCTTTTATTTGTTCACATGGAAATGTTACATTAATAGTTCAATAATTGTTAACAGTTCGACAACAATTAGTTATTTATACGTTATACATGTCCAATAGCATTCCATGCCGAGCCGCTCGTTGCTGCTTCACCTATAACATGTGTGCACTAGAGGGGTTTTATCCTGGAAAGACAGAGCTGCTATGTGGGGTTTATAAACCTGACACAATATATTGTTCCCTTCATTCTCACAGGTACGACCAAGGGCGAGTCGACTCCCAGCAGCACCTCAACCACTACGAGGAGAATCCATCCAGAGAGAACGAAGAGGTGTCCTCTTACCTGGGGACATTGGAAAGCTCCAAAAACTCTGGGCTGTCTTCCAGCAGCTATGAGCTGAGTCAGTACATCAACGGAGGGGACCACGGCGAGCCCGTCCACCAATCCGACCGCACGTCTGACGCAGGTGAGCGTGCCGTTGGTTCTCTCTCTCACCCTCACTCAGTGTTACGCCGTGACGCGTGTTATGACCTTCTGTGCTCCACAGCTCCTTCAGAGCACTCGCGGGTGCATCTGATGTCAGCCCCTCTGAAGTACTCCATCCCTCATGTGGTGGTGAGCTTCGGGCCAGCGGGCCAGCTGGTACGGGTCACTCCAGGCTTGTCCACGCAGGAGAACGTCAGCCAGCTGGAAGTCCACAGTCTGGAAGTAGGCGCCACACTTGTGTGAATAAACATTATTCGACTGTCTTTGTCCTCACCACTTGTGCTGCACAATTATTGAACGATTAATGAAACTTTTCCATCTGAACAAATAAAAACAGTCACTGTTAACTTTGTGAAGAAGAGTATGAGACAAATAAAGGTGTTATTATTTGTATACATTACATTATGGAAAAAGGAATGTACAAATGACATTGTATGGTAAAAAAAATAAAATGTTAATAATCGTGCATGAACACCACAGCAATGGTTGCACATCACAAACAATGTTTCCAAAAAAGATAAGAATGTAACGTATCATTGCCTTCATGCCTGCACAGGTCATTCTAGGTGAGACCAAGGACCAGCTGGAGATGAGAAACTTCCCAGGGCCCTTAACCAGGTATTGCCACTAGAATATTTTTTTGCAGAATGTCAAAAAACTAAAATTATTATTGGTCTTGTGAGACTTAAGGCGATTGTGTTTAAAGCTCAATATTTGACTGTTGTGTGTACTCTGCTTTTCATGTGTCTGAAGGGAAGATCTGCACAAAGTGGATGCCTTAGAGTTCGCCCAACAGAGGGCCGGCGCCTGCATGAGGGGCGACGACGAGCTGCAGGATAAGAGCTCTGCTGCCCTCCTGTGGAGTCTCCTGATCCTGCTGTGCAGACAGAATGGAGTACGTGGAGCACGTCTCCTCTAGGATCAGCATCCAACAACCAATTTCAGTGATCATTGTGTTTAAAAAAAATGTCTTAATACATCCTGTCCTGATACAAAGCTCGCTCAATTTCTGTTGTCTCAGCAAATCGTTGGCTCGGATATCGCAGAGCTGCTGATTCAGGGCTCACATTCCGAAGGAAGCTGGGAGTCAGAGGCTCCCACACTCATTGACTTCAGTGACGGTGCAACTGCTGAAGCACCAACTGGCACGGGAGATGACCTGCTCACGGGAGACTGGAGCAGATTCAGCTCTGAGACCTCTGGGAAGGCCCTGCAGAGCTACACCCAACTGCTGCTGGCTGGGAGAAAAAAGGTCGTCTGCCGTTTATTTTTAACTCTCTATTCAATTCAGTTTATTTTATAGAGCCCAATATTACACATTCCAAATTTGCCTCAGAAGGCTTTACAATCTGTACACACACGGCACGCCTGACCTTTGACCTCACATTGGATCAGGAAAAACTCCCAGAAAATAGAAAAAACCCTTTCAAAAGGAAAAAAGGGAAGAAACCTTCAGGAGAGCAACAGAGGAGGATCCTTCTGCAGGATGGACAGAAGGAATACATGTCATGTGTACAGAAGGAATCATTACAGAGTTACATAAACACATTCAATGAATATGACAACATGTATGAATAGTTCTTAGTAGGCATGGACCACTCTATCTATTCATCATATGTCTATTTTTGATTTACGTAAAAGTACCAATACCACAATGTAATAATATTCCATTCAAACAAAAGTCCTGCATTTAAAATCCTACTTGGGGGAGAAGTAAAGAAAGGAGGCGTTGCTAAATGTACCGTAAGCATCAAAAGGACTAAATCTACAGAACAAGTTTATTTTAGAATGCAGCTGTGAAAACTTTTCACATTTCTCTTTTTTGGAGCGCCAACTGAAATAACTTCTCTGAATCACGTACTTTTCCCATCTATCGTTTTTTTCTTCTGCGACAACATTAAGAAGCGTGATTTATGCTTGCCACATCTTTGTTATTATATGCTCAGGTAGACATTACTCCACTGACCCTCATGAACAGATTTATTTGATTTATTTTATCTTATACCATTGCAAATGTATTGTTTAAATTCTTGCACTATGTTGACTGTTGACTGTTTTTGATTGTTGTTGTTTTGTTTGTTTGTCTAATGTAGTCAAATTCTTCGTGTGTCTAACACATGTATCAAATATATGTTTCTGATTCTGATTCTATATCTGGGATCTGAGCGTTTGTCCCCTCACACTTTACTTTGTGGTTTCCAGGAGGCCTTGGAGTCCGCGATGAGCAGCGGCCTGTGGGGGCATGCACTGTTTCTGGCCAGCAAAATGGACAACAGGTCCTACACCACTGTGCTAAACAGGTGAGGAAAGTAAAGTCGTCTGAGACGGCTGCGAGAAGTCTGAATACGACTTTACACACACGCGTGGATTAGTAAAGAAACGGCCCTCTGACAAAAAACATGTGGACACCTTTGTATCAGGAGTAAATCCTCAGCTGACTGTGTGTGTTTTCACCTGGCCTACAGGAACGCAGTGAGGCATTTTGACATTGTTGTTGCACAGCGTATTGTAACTTATTTGTTACTTCTTTGTTGTCACATGATGTACACATGCCAAAAAAGCATTGGGCAAGTGCACAGAATGGAAAAGGAGTGACTGCACAAACAGTCGATACATTGACCAAAACCACTTTTTTTTCCGATCAGAATTTCATCAATTTGGTCCAATAACATAAAGAAACTAGAATGGGCACTCGGTAGAGCGCATACCTTCGCATATCACAAGATTGGGCATTGAATTATGAACATTTTGGCATTAGTTGCATGCCAATTGGACAAAAATGTATCGTGCTATGGTAAAAAAAAAGATGTTGACCTTTCCATGACCTTGACCTTTGACCCGATTGATCCCAAAATCTAATCAAATGGTCACCGGATAATAACCAATCATCCCACCAAATTTCATGCGATTCAAGAAGATTTTGAACTGTTCATGACCTTTGACCTTGACCTTTGACCCAATCGATCCCAAAATCTAATCAACTGGTCCCCGGATAATAACCAATCATCCCACCAAATTTCATGCGATTCGGTTCAATACTTTTTGAGTTTTGCGAATAACACGCATACAAATAAATAAATAAATAAATAAATTAATACACGGCGATCAAAACATAACCTTCCGCATTTTCAATGCGAAGGTAAATATTCTGAATTTTTTTCAGCTTATGTGTCCTTCATGGTCCCCATGGTATGAATGCTTTGACAGCGCTGCTAGCATGGCGGTTAATTTGTGGAACCAAAAATGATCATTCAATTTGTTTGTACAACAATATATTTTACGTTTTTATAAGTTAATAAAATTCCGTAATGGAGAAAAATCAACGGAAATTTAGAGATGAATACACATTGTACTCTTGTGATTTAGCACATGGCACTGAAGACAGGACATCTCATCAGCTCTGTCCAACAAGTCACGTGGCTTCTCACACCCTTGCGTCTAAAAATAATTCCCTTCATTTATAACCTGTGGAATGTAATTACAGTTGTGAAAACAAAAGGAGATGAGACCTCTGAACACTTTAACTTGGCTTCCTGTTGGTAAACACTCTCAAAAGAAAAGACAGAAAAGTGTATTATTCCTTTACGAAGCGACAGGTTTGATAGTGATAGTTTATCAGTGCAATATCTAACATGCATAACAAAAGGTAGACACTCTATTAATCAATTAGTAAGCATTCGTTATTTCTCTTTGCTCTGTCTGCTGAATGACATTTAAACCCGTGCACTATATAGCACTAAACTTAAGTTTCTGTGAACTGTTTCTCATGTAACCCAATCCAGTTTTACGGACTGGCATCCGCACAATCCTTCACAGCAGCACATGCCACGAGAGGAATGCCCCGGGGGAGGGTACATGGCCAGGCAGATTTTTTTTTACATGTGATTGACATCAGCATGATGGGTCACTTCTGTGAAGAGCACGAGCAGCAGCCACACTCTCTCTCTCTTACATAAGTTGTCACGGTGTGCATTGAGACAAACTCGTCTTTTGGCAGGTTTACAGGCCAGCTCTCGGCCAGCGATCCCCTCCAGACCCTCTTCCACCTGCTGACTGGGAGAATCCCTGCTGTATCCATGGTAAAACATCCAGCCCGTAACCTCTGGGCTCATTGTTAA
Organism: Pseudoliparis swirei; assembly: GCF_029220125.1. Classification (NCBI taxonomy): domain Eukaryota; kingdom Metazoa; phylum Chordata; class Actinopteri; order Perciformes; family Liparidae; genus Pseudoliparis; species Pseudoliparis swirei. The sequence continues at coordinate 7,399,648 of NC_079392.1, read as the reverse complement.
GACATCTGCCAGTCATTTATTAGCTCATAAGAGCCACGTGCTGCATGCTCTCGAGTCTATGCTCTGTGCCTCCAGTGCTGTGGCAATGAAAAATGGGGGGACTGGAGGCCCCATCTGGCTGTTATGCTCTCCAACGAGACGGGAGACCCTGCCGTCCAACAGAAGGCCATCGTCACCATGGGGGACACCCTCGGTACGGGCTCACCGACTCACAGGTGGTTTGATGTAATCTCTGCACCGATGTACGTCCTGATTGTTGTGCGTCGGTCTTCCCCCGCGCAGCCTCCAGAGGCCTTGTACATGCCGCCCATTTGTGCTACCTGACGGCCGGCGTTCCCTTCGGGGGATTCAATCAAAAGGCGGAGAGACTTGTGCTTCTGGGCAGCAGCCACAGGTGAGCTGCCCTCGCCTCTTAATGCCATTTGTCTGCCTTTGTCATAGGAATAAATGACCAGTAGGCAAGGCTGGTAAATGTCTTTCAGTGCTCCTGGTTTTTAATTATCTTCTGTTTGTTTTAGCGACTGTGTTTGCTGACATGTTATGTTTGGTTTGATGCGTCCTCTCTTCTCAGGCAATCCTTTAAATACTTTGCCACGAACCTCGCCATTCAGTGCACTGAATTTTATGAATACTGCCAGACACTTGGGGGCAGAGGCCTTTCACTACCATCCTTTCAGGTAGCTCCCATTTACACCAGATCGCACTGCTTTTTTAAAGAAATCATATTATTCTCACTTGCGGTCGGTCCTATGTATTCAAATCTGATGCCGAACATTGCTGCGTTGTGTGTGTGGTCAGGTGTATAAGTTCCTGTATGCCAGTCGACTACTGGACTGCGGCCTTGCATCGCAGGCCTTTCATTACTGCGAGGTGGTGGGACGGGCGATCCTCAGAGAGAAGGAGTCTTCCTTTGTGCTGACTGGAGAGGTTATCAAGGTATTAACACATCCTCCTACACACACACACACACACACATTCTGTCTTGTGCTGTTGAGTACAGTAATCAAAGTGGTTGAATGTGTATCTATTCAGATCTATATAGATGTACTTGCACGTATGCATCCTTTCTCCTGCAGCTGTCAGACAGGCTGAGACACGCCGAGGGGGAGTTCAGTGACGCAGGTGTTAGCGGAGCCGGGCAGGAACCCGACTGGCTGAGACAGCTGCGTGCCAGGCACCACGGTTTACAGGTGAGCTTCTTCATGGCTTTCATTTCAGAAAAAAAAACCTGAACTTGAGGGAAAAATATGAAAAAGGAGACGTCTATTGTTTTGGCTGATTAGAAATTGAGTTTCAACAGGATTATTAACCGGTTGGATAAAGCAAAGTGTTAGAATTTATATTTAGTTGGGTCTTTATCATTAGAAACTAATTAGTTTCTGACCTCACCACTTTCGATTAGAGCATTTTATTGTTATGTTGAACTATATGAGAGTGTTAGAATGTGTGGACCAATAATTCAGGAGACTGGAGCCTTCAAATGTGAAATTTGTTGGACACCCACCCCACCTTTAAGGCACAAATATGAAACATAAACACTGCAGTATGATTCCCTGATTGTCAGAAAGCAATGAAAACAATCTTATCTGCAAGTGTCAGGCCCTGCTCTGTGTCTCCTCTGTCTCCTTGATTGTTTCATTCCCTACACCTGCCCTCAGCCACTCTCGTCTCGTTAGTGTCTAATGTCGTACACCTGTTTCCCCCCCTATATATTGTGCCAGTCTTTTTGTTGTCTTTTGTCTGTAGTCCTGTCTGTCGTGTTGGTAGTATGTATTCCTGACCTGCCTGCCTGCCCTGACCTATTCTCTGCCTGCATGCCCCTTTTTTTACTTTGTTACTTTTTATAAACCTTTTGCCTCAGTAAAGAGTGTTTTTTGTTGTCCGCACTGTGAGTTCAGTCCAGTTCCTCTGCGCATGAGCTCTTGCACCTCGCTACCTGTAATGCCACCTGTGACAGCTAGTCCAAAAGACTACTTTTGGTCTCAAATAATACAATATGGTGTTTGATTTCTGCACCTTATGCTACATATAAGTATAAGCTCTGCCAGCTCCTGGTTTACATTCAAATTCAGCCACTGCCCCACATCCAAAATGAGCAATAGTGAAAATGTATAGTAGCAACATTTATTTAGCTTTCAAAAAGCTTTCGTCCATGTTTTAATTGTTTAATCCACACTAGCATTAGAGGTGGTAATGTCTGCCTGTTGGACCATTGATGTGTCCATCATGTTGGTCCAGACTGAAATATCTCAACTGGATTTGTAATGGCTTTGATATTCCACATGAACAACCTTTTCATCTAGCGCCAGCACCAGTTCAAAGTGTGGATGGTTTATGACCAAATATCTGTAAAACTAACGGCATTCAGACGTACTGTGGGGTACGCTAATCTGAGTCAGTGAGCATGGCAGGTTTTATACCCGCTAAACATCAGCATGGATACATCGTCATTGTGAGCGTTGGCGTTTCGCTCAAAGTATTGTTGCGGCTAACTCTTGTTTGTCTGGTTTTACAGTAAGACTATACAAGTGTCTACATTTCTTATTTCTCTCAGACGGGGAGTTACACCTGTCCTGAAACATTCCAGTCACCTCCTGAGGAAAGCGCGTTGGCCCAAGAGGATGACAACGTGTCCATAGGTCATTTTAAAAGCCTCACACTATAACATATGGTGTGCCTGCTTTCTTGTATATCTACCAAAAAGAAATATTTCAATTTGTTGAATTTTGATTCTTCTACAGAATCACGCGTGGATGACCTAAATCGTGACATCCAGAGTCCGGAGCCAGAACTCCTTTATTACACAGGCGTTGGGGAGCAAGCGAACCTCCAGCACCAAGTGGAAAGACTAACGGAGGAATTCAACGTATTGTCATGGGGCGATAACGGAGCTCAGGACGGGTACGAAATTTCTAACAACACGCCTAATCCACGTCCGTCAGCGGCGTAGAGGCAATCCTCTTACTGCTCGTGTGATATCCATTGCTAATTGGCCATTTTGTCACCGTCTTCTCCCTGTTGCTTGTCTAGGCCACACGCCAATTCTCCGATGCCGGTACCGCTTGTTTATGCTCCCCCTGCGTCCACAGGGACTGAGAGCCAAGCCTTTGGTTATCATAACAGAGATAGTGCTGAAGTCATAGATGCCTCGCCACATTGTCCTCCAGCAGCGGAGGGTGAGACTCTAATGCGAGATCATTCCTTTCTTTATTCAGGTATGTATGGGGAGTCGGCTTGTGTGTTTGATGTTTTGGGGGATTTCTTCTGCAGGGGCTGGGTCATCCTACGGAGCAGGCCCGGTGAGTATACTCTGGAGTGTTCTTACAGATAAGACACAAAGATGGCACCCGCCTGGTTTGATGTTGCATACGTGATCGTTTCCTGGATTGGATTGATCCTGGATTGTGTTTTTCAAGATTTTAAACCCTTTTTAAATGTGCATATCGTTAAATGTCTTCAAAAAGGTTACCTGAGTGAGTGTCTGTATTTCCTCTGAAGATGGGGCTTCAAATGCTTGAGGTCAACGTCAGTCGGCAGGGGCAATTCCAGCAGAGCGTCGGGCAAGGTTTAGGGGGCTACGAGCAGACCGGCGAACCTCCTAAACAGGTGGGTCACCAGCTCAGACCGCAGGTGTCAGTGTGCCTTGTGTCGGACGCGGGTCTCATTCTCTCCGTGCCGAATGCAGAGCACCAAAGCCGGCTGGTTTAGCGGTTGGTTCAAGTCGAAGCCCAAAGATGTTCACGAGGACAGTTCAGAGCAGAGAAGCCCGGCTCAGATGGTAAGAGTCGAATAATTCGACAGTATTCAGCTTAGTTTCAATGTGGCGGTCTAAAATGTATATCTTTGTCTGTTTTCTCAGGAGCTACCACCGACCACCGGCTTCTGCCCCCCTCCCCCGCCCGCAATGTTTTCATCTCAGCCTTCCTCGGCTGGCATCAACCCCTTTTCAAGGAAAGCAGGTGAATTATGAATTTATTTCTGTTCATCGCCAGTGTTGAATTCTTCTCTTTTCCTTTTCTTTCTCCTGTCCTGTGATTAAGTTATTAATATATTTCCAACTTCCACATTCTTCAAATGCTAATGCGGGATTTCTGAAGCCACGGACTCGATGAGCTGTGTTCCTGCTGAGCCATTAAACACAGTCATGATATGCGTGACATTTTATCTACGTTAAGCGATGCAAATGTGATAGTGTTCTATAAATAGCCGCGTCCCCTTCCTCCTAGGACAGCAGCTGGGGTAGACGCCCTGTCCAGACCTCCATGCTGTGTCACAGGTAAATTAAGTTACTGCAAGATAAATATATCTGCACCGAGTTAAAGGACTCACGTAGTTACTCTGAAACCTTTGTGTTTGTAGGGTGTGGGCGATATCAGAACACCTGTCAACCAGTGTCTCTATCTCTAATTTCCCCTTGGGGATTAATAAAGTATATATCTATCTATCTATCTATCTAATGAGAGCTTCATCTGCACATGGATGAACACCAATAATATCTACTATATCCCCCCCACCCCCCACACACACTTCTTTCTTTTTAAGGATGTCCTTACAAACCCCCACCGTGCTCACCGTCATGTTGCATATTCGATCCAGAAATACTCTGGGGGGACTGGCATTAGTAACTCATATTGCATCGAGCACATGTGCTCTCCAAAAAGCTGACAGCGGGGAAATTGCCAGCAGACGCACTCCATATTTCGGGGAAGGGATATTTTAATTGACCCCAATAACCATTTATGCACAAGAGCTTTGACCAGGGTGGAACGATGCCAGCAACTGCATAATGTAAGTTATATTTAGAAGTGTAAATCCCATTCTTATGATCCACGCTACTTAAAACACAATTGGTTATAACAATGAACAAAAATAACATTCAAACACAAATGAGGTGCGAACTATAAAGATTAATCCGATGTCGCGGTCGCTCATTAGCCTCGGGGAAGCCATCCAAGCGGAGTGATCCTGAAACCGCGAGTCTGAAGTTTCATCCTGGGATCTGGCAGGAAAACAAACTGTGTCCCAATTTGACGAAGGACACGTCATCGGAATCAGTCTTTAATTAACACTTGTTCTCGAGAGGAAGATCATGTCAGGTCTTTGTGACGGGGTGAGGCTCAGGCGCAGAGAGACAGGCTGGACGCAATATAAATAACAAAAAAGCACTCTTAATGAGGCAAAACAGTTTACAAAAAAACAAGGTCCAAAAGGGGCAGGCAGAGGATCGTCGGTCAGGGAAGGCAGGCAGGATCAGATACGACAGACGGGACAAAGGGAAAAAGACACGGAACTAGAGACGACAATCCGACAGCAGACAAGGGAAAGACTGACACAATATATAGGGGGGAAACACAGGTGTACAACATCAGACAGTAACGAGACAAGAGTGGCTGAGGGCAGGTGCAGGGAATTAAACAATTAAGACAGAGAAGACACAGAGGAGACATAGGAGACACGGAACACAGGAGAAACAGAACAGAGTGTTACAGATCAAGTAAACCTCAGGGCAACGTGGACATGAGGTGAACCTCAACTCTTTTCAAATGTCATTTCTGTTCTCTCCATCTGATTATTAACCTTCTGTAAAGGGAATTGTATTGTATATCAGTTATTGATGCTGCCAAGATGGATGACAATGCGCGGATTGGAGAAGACACGTTAAAGACAAACACCCCCAACACATACAGCCAGTATTCACTTATTGGATGAAACTGTTTATGCGCTGATAATTGCAATGCTTTCATTTGAGAACAAGCTTTATTGATCGCCCTATCAAATAAATGTATATGTTATGACGTAGTTAATGTAGGCTCCTTTAAATGTATATAAAACACACTAATATATGCTATTATTACCGCCACTTTTTTCACATGTCTTTGTGCTCTATGTATTACAGTATTTGTCAATGCTGTTTGCTGCTTGTTTTTACCTCTGTACCAGCACATGCAATGGATTTATTGCTAGTTCAGTGGAGCAATTTTGCCTGCCATGTTGAAGAAAAACATCTTGCCAAGAAAATATCTTGGATTCCAATGTCGAACAAAGTCACAAAACAGCAGGTGGGGCCGGCCTCCTTTTACGATTAGTCGGCAGCACCTGCCAAATAATGTGTCAGGGCATAAACACATTTAGGATGGGTTGCCTTTTTTTAAGAGACCGTTTAAAGTTGCGTCCAAAGAAATCCTTCTTGACTGGAGGGATTCTGACTCGAGTTACAGGCCTATTCCAAAAAGAGTCATTCCCGCAATGTCTGTTTGATCTGTCCCGTTGCATGAATGTGACGCGTGGTCACTTTAAAAGACACACAGAGCAAACATTATTGTCGGTACGAACAAATAAAATCTGAAGACATTATTTTTGCAATGACCATAACAAAACGTTTATTTCGGTGTATCTTCAGACATAATTTAATATCAGGTGTGCAATGTGGTTTCCAGAGCTCCTACGTGCTCCCGTTGGAAGGACTCTTGGACGGATTAAGGGACCAAACATGTTGTGCATGGAAATATGACCAAAAAAAATTATCAAAATGTATACTTGACATTTAAAAGGTTCACCCGCATGGAACTAGCCGGACTCCCAAAACAAAATAACATACACAAAGCACCGTGAGGATAATTCAAGAAAGCAACATTGGACTGATTGGCTAACGTCCCTGAACCACCAAAGCTCATTAACTTGGCCACAGCAATGGGCCTCTGGAGGTATGACTGGCTCACGGCCATATTATGGCACTTATGTTGCAGCTACTGCTGCTTGTGAGGCCAAGAAATTCGCTACAACAAAAAGCAGCCTCCACTTGGGAATACGTCATTATTGACGAATCTGTCGTTTACATGTGCATGATGGGTACCGATCTGTTGAGAACAATAAGCTGGTGCTAAATTCGGGCATATAAATTTCCGCGTAGCCGTGAAAATCGGCACGAGGAAGTGACGGATTCCTTCAGAAGTCAGTTCGCAGAACCCACCGGAACCAGATTCCGAGTGACCCAGGCGTGCTGTCCCGGTGCAGGAAGCCGTTCATCCGAATAAACTGCCTGCATTTCCCGTCACGCACAGAGGCAACGTTGTGAGATTTAGTATTAACTCATTATTTAAAAGCCTTAACATTTCCGTCTTCACTTGGCCTTGTGACCGCTTTCCCTGACCACGGTTGAGCTGTCGGCTCCAGTGTCGATGCCGGTGGCAATGTGTTTTTGTCCCAGAGCGCTCCCATGGAAACCCAGCACCTCAGGGACAGCGGAGCGGGTTCACGGGAATCCTACATATGTACATCAACAGAAATAAACTGGTACCCCATGACTTTGAACGGATCCAATGTGGATGAGTACAACCCGTCTTCAATTGGATTCAGACATGTGCGTCCCTGCGTGGTTCAGCACATGCTCTGCGAGCTTTGCGGCGCACTGGAAGGACTTGTCGCACTGCACGCAGACAAAAATCCTCCCGGCGCACGTCTGCTCCTGGTGAAGCTTCAGCGTGGCGAGGTGGCAAAAGTTCTTGCTGCATCCCGGGCATCCGTGGGGTTTCTCTTTGCTGTGGACGTACTGGTGACGCACGAGGCGGGAGGCCATGGCGAACGCCACGCCGCACTCGGCGCACTTGTGGGGCCGCGCTCCGCTGTGGATGGCCTCGTGCTCCGCCAGGTTGGACGACTTGGTGAAACACTTGGAGCACACCGGGCAGACGTGCGGCCGAACGCCGGCGTGGCTCTTCTGGTGCTCGGCCATGCGGCTGGCCAGAGCGAAGGCTTTGCCGCAGTCGGGGCAGGAGAAGGGCCTCTCCCCCAGGTGCTTCCGCTCGTGGCGCTTCAGGGAGAGGGGCTTGTCGAAAGTCTTGTCGCAGTGCGCGCACGGGAAGGGCTTGTCGTTGGTGTGCATGTTCCGCTCGTGCTTCCGCAGGTCGGAGGAGCGAATGAAATCCTTGCCGCAGGTGTCGCACACGTAGGGCTTTTCGCCGGTGTGTGTGCGGATGTGCTTGCGGTAGTCGGAGGACCAGATGTAGGTCTTGACGCAGAAGGGGCAGTGATACGGCCTCTCGCCCGTGTGGAGACGCTTGTGCTGCTGCAGCGTGCCCTGGTGGGAGTACGCCTTGCCGCAAATGTCGCACGCGTGCGGCTTGAGGCCCGTGTGCGTTTGCAGGTGACTCTGCAGGTTGCAGAGCTTCTTGAAGGCCCAGCTGCAGTGGGTGCACTTGAAGGGACGGTGCTCTTTGTCGACGACGTTGCGTTTCTTCATTGCGACCAAAAGTCTGGGGATCTTGTCATCGCCGCATTTTGTAAGTAGTTTCTTCACGGAAGGACTGTGCACGTCCTTCTTTTTGGTTTGATTCCCGTCTCCGCCCGGAGAATATTCCTCGACATTGAGCTCTTGGAGCTTGGATGCCCTCTGTGTGGCCGATGCATTACTTTGTATCTTACGGCTCCTGAGGCAGTTGCTTTCCTTTTTTTGCGCAGCGTCCAGGAGCTCTTCATTAGATCCACACACGCCAGTGTTCTGGGTACGTTTGGTGCATTGCAACAGTCCCCGGCTGCTGTCGTCCGGATCGTCTCTGAATCCTATTAATTCTGCCGGCGAAAGTTCAGCAAACTTCTCCACGAGAGACCAGTTCGGTGTCTGAGGATTCAGATAAAGGATCCCGGCGTCACAGCTCTCTGAAAGTGAGTTCACGCCACAAGTGCCGCCACATGCAGGGTCGGGCTTCGCGTGTCGAGGGTCCGTTTCAACAACCGGCCTGTCGGACGTCCGTGGGGAGATTTCATCAGCCATTGGTCACTTGAAATCATCTGCATGAAATCATCAACATGAGTTGGGGAGTTGCAGACAATGAGCCTCCTTAAAAAGACCTTAAAAATAAAATCCACAGAGCATGTTGTTACCATCCTCATTTAATGCCTACACTCAAAAAAACGATTCAAGCCCTTCTTAGAGGTGACACATTTAAATATTGTTTGATACATTTAAATAAATCAATTACAAAACGAAGATATTTATCTTGAATGGGTGTAACACAAAATGTATGAATACTTTCATTTATTAGATGTATTTAGGTTACACTCACAAAAACGATTCAAGCCCTTCTTCGAGGTGACACATTTAAATATTGTTTGATACATTTAAATAAATCAATTACAAAAATAGATATTTATATTTAATGGGTGTAACACAAAATGTATGAATACTTTCATTTATTAGATTTATTTAGGTTAGATGGTGCGCATATCAATTCAAAATAAATGTGTTTCATTGAGGACTACCCTTTGCGCATGCGCCAGCTGAAAATCAGTTGTTTACATGAGGTGAACACATTTTCAGGGCTGTAAGGTCGTGTAGTGGCTAGCACTGTCGCCTCAAAGCCAGAGGGCTGTGGGTTCAATTCCCAGTCTGGGCTTTCCTTCTGTTTGGAGTTTGCATATTTTGTTAGTTAGTTAGTTTATATTTTGAGTTGGACAAACACAATTTAATTTAATGAATATAGTTATTTTATTTGAGATGTATTTGATACAAATGAGTTGGACTAACTTAATTAAATTTTATTGCACTGATGTGCTAAATTTGAGTTGGAGTTGCATATAATTATTGGATGGAAAACCTGCCAACAATTTAATTGAGTTCATCCAATGAGTCATTTCTTTGAGTGTATAGTCTGAGTGGGTCTTCTTCATAACTTCCATTCCTCAAATAAACGATCATATCAAAGCTTCCACGCAGATTTATTTTCTTCATAGTGCAACTATTTCCACACAGGCCATGCTATAAGTATATACTTACTTTGTGGCTGCATCCACCATGACCTTGGGTATATCTTTCACATGGCCTTGCATCTTGCAGTCATGGCACATGAATTCCCAAATGTCCAACATATGTTCCTCAAAAGATTTTTCTTTATATTACCATTAAAAAAGAGAGAGACAATTAAAAAAAGAAGGCTGGCTCGTGAATGTTAATATCAAACTATTTCCCAGAGCTCCTTCCTCTGCGGTCTCTTTCCGAGCAGGTCCAGGAGATGCCGCAGAGATATCCTAGCCCACATGGGAGATGTGCGCACGGTGGTGGTGTTAACGGGCGGAGTCTTGGCAGCAGCCGTGCGCGGGACTTGGTCAGCATCTATCCTGCTCGTCAGCAGCAGCAATGACATCTCCTCCCTGGCTCAGCTTACCTCTCACTGACAGCTTAGCGCCTGTTTGCTTATAGCCTGTTGAGAAGGTCTCAAGCAGACTAGAACTTCAAGATCCCCGTGTCACAGAACGGTAACCTGTTGCTGCTTGTATTAGGACGTGTTAGATCACTTTTAGGTTACTTAAATATTACCGTTTAGTTTGTTTCATTCCTAAATTCAACGTGTTAAACCTACGTTTATATAAGCCGACGTTTAATAAATGTAAAACTCAAATAGGCCTACGTCAACTTGTGTCCTTCCGCCGAACCGCTGTGGCAGCGCATTGATATTTTAATGACTGTATTAAGTTACATGTCTCGCGTGCGTTAATGGATTTAGCCAATTAAAAGAAATGGAAGAAGTGGCATCATATACACTACCGGTCAAAAGTTTTAGAACACCTCAATTTCTCCAGTTTTCATTAAAATGTACACCGTTTAATTTATCAATGTACTCTGAAATTAAAGCATATAGGACAAATAAACATTTGGAGATTGTTTAACAAAATGTAATCAACATTTATATGTGTCAAAGTAGCCACCTTTTGTCATTCTTTCTCCAATGGAAATCTAATATTGTTCATAAAGTTCTTCCCAACACTGTTGCAGAACACCTGCAAGTTGTTACCCCATTACTTTTCCCCTGAAAAATGCCTTTTTGTATAACTCAGAACTTATTTAAAACTGTTTTTGTCTGGCAGTTTACCATTTCAGGTTCGTGGATTTGAACTGCTTACATTTCAATAAAAACTGCAAAAATGTGTGTGTTTTTAACCGGTAATGAATGTAACCTGCATTACATTGCAACACATTGCTACTTATGTGTTTTACGGAGTCATTTGCATCGACACGGCCAACTTTAAATTATACATCTCAACGTGAAGCCGCTTCAGACCTCAACTGTCTGTGGTTTCGCTCCTATTGCACATGTGCAGTTACTCGCAGTGGCCTCAGCGGGTCGCTGTTCACTCGCTAATGTTATCAACCCACGAGCCACGGACTGTGGAAAATCACCGGCTCTATTCCTAATAAAAACAAATCCGAAGAAATCTCATTTTAGAACATCCTTGATCTCATTGTGGGCTTCGTTACGCAGGACAGCATGTTCTCACGTGTTTGAAAAAGAGAGTAACACTATTTGTGTGGAGCAGGAAATGTGTTCTCTCTTCGTGGGAACAGAGAGTCTTTGTTTTTTGCATTAACCTATTTTTTTTTTTTTTTTTTAAAGAAGGTTAGTATGTGTCCTGTTGAAAGATGAAGGTAGAAAGGCTTTGAATTGGTGCTATAGTTTACTCTTCAAACTGATAAATAAGTTGCAATTGCAGTTTTTTAAATTTAGTATCCCTTCCCTATTGAAGATTTGGGAACCATGCAAAATCATGTTGCATTCAGCGAGAAGGATGTAGTTACTCAGCATGCACTTATCAATATTAAGTACTACTATTTTTAAGATACGGCCAATTCGGCCATGTATCATCATTTCTATGAAACCTTGGTTTCCTCATAGTATTCCTCGTTATAATTATTTCCTCAATTTCTCAGTTCATCGCCAGTTCGACCAAATCCTTTTGCTTCTTGTCTTTCGGATAGACAGTGTCCTCTATACACTGTGGAGACCGATGGGGCTTGAGCAGCTTGCATGTGTTATAAGTTATTGAGCCGACTCTTGTCGTGATTAAATGGACGGTGCTGGCTCTGAGCGTGTTTTCCCAGGAGAGTAGACTGAAATTGGACCCTTATCAAATAACCTTCACAAAGCTCCGATGCACCTTCTTCGTCGACACTCATCAAGTTGTAATCTCCGCGGACTTCCTTCTGCGTCGTTTCCCACACAACAACCCCACACACCTACCGCTAAATTCACTGAACTTTCAGAAATGTAAAACAATGCCATCTCTTTTAGTTTATGGCTGTATTCAGGTATATGCCCTGCGAATATACAATGAATATTATCATCAACAGAAAAGACAAAAAACAAAGTTGTGGGTTTGTGAACATGAAAATAAGCTGTAGAATACAGTAAAAACCAAAATAATTGTTGGCCAACACTATGACCGGCAATTTCTTTCTTTTCTTTGTATCTGTGACATAACTGTTCTATTGCATGTGCACTATGCAGTGTGCAAGGAGTTTACTCTCTACTTGAAGTCAAGAATGATTAAAAGCAACAATGTGAGTTGTTTCCAAAGGAGTACATACAATTCCTGTTTGTAGCCTACTTTTCTTTTTCTTTTTTACAAATAAGTAAAATAAAGTCATTCAGTCTTCAGGGAGTTGAAATGTTGAAATGACTCCTGCGTCTTTGTGTTCATCAACTGGAAGCTGTGACAACAAAGCTGCGGTGGATGTTACGCAAGTGTCTTCTTGATAGTGACGCAGTCGATGAAACCGGATGCTGAAGCTGTACTAACAAACAGTATAAGGAGCATCACCCAGGAACTCCCTGCTAGGATTATAAAGGTTGTGGTTTGTTGTTTACTGGGTGTTTATGTTTCTTCTCTCCCGCCAGGAGAGCACTTTACCCTCATGATCGGGTAGAAGACATAAAGGAGAGAACCAATACACGCCTGCTTATGCTAAAGTCTGAGCTTCAAATAAATGCTGTAGGAGGTCCACAATAGTTCAAATGTGTTTTGCTTGAACATGGGTGAATATTTTTATGAAATTCACATAACTCCCTGGCACACTGCACAGACAAAAAGTGCGTTGTCATTCTGGCAGAGGAGAGTTCTTTGATTTCCCGTTGGAGCCGGGTAGATGGCCTTAATTGAGAGCATATTTTGGAATTTTCCACAGAACCCACCTTCTCCAGCTCTGGAACTGGTTGGATTTGCTTTGCTGAGCATCAAGTTGCACAAGTCGTACCCTTTACATGACCCACCTCTCTTTATGCAGACCTGGTGTAGTTACACTATCCAGTACATTATTTCCATGTAGATTTGGCTTTTTGGGTATTTTTATTTTGAGGCTGTGACAGGTTTCTAGCCGTCACTAGTAGGTTCTCCCTATAAGCCCCACGGAATGAGCAGTCGGAGTGATATTTGGTAATATCTTTTATTATTCCACACCGCAGACAGTCAGTTATGATTGATGATGGTAAAATCTTGCTGCTTTAGTAGTCTATGCTATCTTCTTTTGGGATCATAGTCCGACTAAGGTGTTTACATGAAACGGATAATTCGATTTCAGTCCGACTAAGCCAATAATTCGATTGCATGTAAACGCACTGATTGTCTCTGCTCGGCACTTCACTCCCGTCTTCAGTCCATCCAGCTCCTTGAAAGACAAAGCCTCGCAGATACACAAAACACAGATTGTCATCAGCTGGACTGATTATACCCATCAGACCAGCTGATGACAATCAGACACCGTTCCCTGAACCACCCCCCCCGCTCCACCCACTCTGCAGCCAAGCCTAAACACACCCCGCTGCCACAGAGGCTTTGAAACATAATTTTTAAGAGTACATATTTGAGTTGTTTTGTATTATTGCACATATTAGATTAGCTTGTGAAATGATTTCTTTTCTGTCTTTAAAGCAACACATTTGTGCCTCAAACAGTCTCAAAGAGGGGAATCGACCTACCGGTGGCGTTACAGCTCATGAACTGCCATGTTATATATCGTTTGTTTAATCAGAATAACCGCAATTTATAATTTAGATTTGGTAAGGAGCCAGATTCAGGGGAAACCCCCCTGCTTCCAGTCTGTATGCTAAATCCTGTGTGTAGCTTGAAGTGGTCACTCATGATGCATTCTACTGATGTTCTTAGCACTGCCCACTTGGGATTGTATCACCCAAAGGTCATTTTAATGTAAACGGGGCCATTTCTTATTTATTTTTGTTTCATTTTCACCAGGTGTGTTTTATTCTCATAGTTCAACTATCTTTTGGAACGTGCAAAACAAAGTCTTCAGTGGATCTCAGGCTTTAGGGCTAAAAGGTTTCTCCTTTGTCCATTTGTCCCAGGCTAGTTTTCTCCTGGGACAGCAGTGTCTGACGAGGCTCAATGCATAGAGCATGACACAAACATTAACATCGTTTTGGATCAAGAAAATCCATCACACATTATAGGCTATGTTGTTGTTTCGTTTTCCTAGATCTGAAAATGTACGTGTTTTAATGTGAGTCGACTCACGTCAGGCCCATGGCTGTGTCTATTCTTTTCTGCTCACCCTGTGTTTACTGGTGTGACCTTTGTGAAATCCCATTATCTTCGTAGCTGGAGGATGGGGGTGTTGTTGCCTTCACGGTTCCTGAAGGCCGGGGCAGTGGGGGAGGAGAACAAACAACCAGCGCACTGGTGAAAGAAGCAGTCCAGAATGACAGTCCAAATAGATCAAATGTGAAAAGAACTCGCTTGGGGTAACTTTTGCTTCAAACAATCAATTGTACACATTAGCATTGATTAAATGAAGAACACAAGTTATACCAGGAGTTTACGGCTGATTATTGGGTCCTGCAGTGCAAAGACTTGTTACCTTCGCATTGAAAATGCAGAAGGTTATGTTTTGATCGCCATGTATTTATTTATTTATTTATTTGTATGCGTGTTATTCGCATAACTAAAAAAGTATTAAACCGAATCGCATGTAATTTGGTGGGATGATTGGTTATTATCCGGGGACCATTTGATTAGATTTTGGGATCGATCAGGTTAAAGGTCAAGGTCAAGGTCATGAAAAGGTCAACATCTTCTTTTTACGCGCGGTCAATTTTGATCCAATTGGCATGCAACTAATGCCAACATGTTCATAATTCAATGCCCAATCTTGTGATATGCGAAGGTATGCGCTCTACTGAGTGCCCGTTCTAGTTTGTTATGATACAGTTACAACCAAAGGCTCCTTAAAACCAGGCAGTAAGATAACAAAATGCACTTGAGTAGCAGACACATGCACACAGGGAAAAAAAGAAGAGAGAGAACACTTTGTCCCAACTGTGTGCTGGCAACCCGACCGACAACAGAGAGTTCAGGAAAACCAGGGGGGGGGGTTTCAGAAGTCTTTCGTCTTTTCAGCCCATTATAGAGGCTAGAGCTTTGATCCGTGTTTATGACTCTTTCGTGAAATTCTTTTGCCTGCAACAATTTTTTAGAGAAGCTGTATATGCTGTCCCAGGATGCGGCTTAGTGGTAGAGCAGAATCGTCCTTCAATCAGAGGATCGACTATACAGACCATTTACCATGAAGCAAACACATATGATCACACTGATATGGACAGCTTACTATTAAAACGCGTTGGCACGTGGGGGACACATCTAAAACTCTTAGTCGGTTTGTATTTGTCAGCAATAAGTGTTCCAAAAAGTTTCCGAACCAATATTTTTGGATAGATTGTCCATTTGTCATACACTTTGTACAAAAGTAACCACAGACGTGTCGTGATTATAATCATGGAAGCGAGGGAGAACACTTTGCTCTGTCCAGAGGTAACACAATCCGCTGGAAACCTCTGAAGCTAACGAGCTAACACAAAGTCATGTAACCCCTCATTAAATGCCAAATTGAGAATTTCCTTGACACAATTTGTTTTTTATACAGATTTAAAAAATCAGATGTAACATGTTAATTCGACGTGCTGGCAGCAGGTATATTGTGTTACCTTTGGACAGAGCCAGGCAGCTGTTTCCCCTGTCGCTCGTCTTTATGCTAAGCTAATTCACTGTTGGCTGTAAAGCTTTATATTGAACAAAGGGAGAATCTCAAAATTAGCGTGTTTAACATTTTTTTATTAACTATGCCTTGAATTCCTTTAAGCTTTAACCAAGAGACAGTTAGCTTTGCATGAAGTCTGGAAACAGGGGGGCACTTGCTTTCAGTCGTCATGCTCCGCTCAGCTCGCTGTCTCTTGGCTGTGGCTTCATATTTATCCCACAGATATGACATGGTGGCATCAATCTTATCATCTCACGCGCGGTAAGAAAGCCAACATGCAAGTTCAACTTAGTTTTTCTGTACCTAGGCCTCAAGTGTGTGTCATGGAAATTGTAAGAAAAATCAGAGCTTATCTTTGCTTTAGGGTGCCTGCAGTGTCACATGCATTGGGCTCATTATTAGGCCCGTCACACACTCACATGTTTCTTATCAGCGGGTCAGCTGTGGTGCATGCGTCGGACAGCCATTATAGGTCACGTACACGAGCTCACAAGGAAGCTCCTTGTCCAAACATTATTGAGTTTTTAATGAAAAACTAAATCTAAATGTCACCCGAACTGAACATCGTGAGGTCTCATTTCGAGCTGTAACGATATTCAATGTGACGCAATCTGAGGACAGAGCTCTCTGATCACACGACCGTCGTGCGCTTTGACATGTCGATGACGTTCGCCGGTGGTCTGATCTGCGTCCGTGCTCCTCCACCCAGGGTTCTCCAACCTCTCGATCTCACTGTGCCGCTCTGCTTTCACAGCTGCTCAAGTTTCCGATCATCATGCAGGCCTGCGAGGCTGCAACAGTTTTTCGCCGCATTTCCCGAAAGCCACCTTCCACAGCGGGGGAGGGGGGGGAGGGGGGAGACAATGATAGCGGTGGGCCAGGGACCTCCAAAGCAGAGGACACTGCATACATGGGATGACATTAGAGCTAATCTAATGGTGCTTCATCTGCTGTTTGGACTCAAGAAACCGAATTAAGTCGGATTGAATTGCAGTTCAGATGCCTCTTTATTTACTACGAATGGTCTGTGTCGCGTGATGACAGTACACAATGGGGTCGGATAACACGGGAGAAATTGAGGTGGGGCTCCACTTTTAATGCAATGGGAACATTGATGCCCATTGTTGTGCAACAGTCAAATGTACACGTCAGAAAAGGCTTTCCCATAGAATGTCAACCTCAGTATGTGCTGATAGACTCAGTCAATAGTTTGTTTCTAGTAAAAGTGACTCCCCATCTTACTTTGGACTGAAAAAGACCGCGGAGCCGCTGACTGAATGTCCGATACGTCTCTTTCCAAGTTGCATTCGTCTGCAGTGACATTTTCGGAGCTGAACTTGTGGACAGGATTTCTGGAGGCCAATGCAATACGGTTTCGAACATGTTCGTTTGGCAATGAATTCCGAGCCGAATTTAATTTGGTGTGTTGTCAGACCGCTGCTAAATGCATTCCTGTGGGCAAACGGCATACTCTAACCATAATCTTACCCGAGTCTAGACGGATTTAGCTGAATGTGTTTCAGTGAAACCAAACTAGGGACACCAATTTTGTCCTATAATGAAGTGATTACTTAACTACAGTACTTGTTATGCCCCCTCAGAGTTTTTTCACCAGAATTATCATGGTATAGTATTTGAACAGATCAATGAGTACAACTAACGCTAAAGCCACCTAAGCTTAACACGTTTTCCTCTTGGGCACAACAAATTATTATACATAAAATCCATATTTATTAGTTAATAGCAGTTATTTGAACAACTTCTCAGCTTTATTTTCTGCCGAATACATCAGTGTTTTATTTTGAGGCATTGAGGACTCTTTTCTGAGAACAACAATACAGCCTCATAAATAACTAAAGCAGACCTGATATTGTCTGTAATTAATTACCAAACTCATGCAAGTTTGAAATCTTTGCAAATGGATTTTCATGGTAGGAAACCAGCAGCTGCCAGAAAAGGAGGAAAAATACCAAAAACAAAAGAGCATGGTGAAGTAATGATGAGAAGAAAAACTTTGGAATACATTAGTTGTAACACGCAGAAAGAAAGTTGTGGGGGAAACTTTCTGTGTTATTTATTGGAAAGAAATACACATTTTTTTCTTCTAGAACTGAGAGGGCACCGTACGACAGGAGTAGCACATGTGATGACAATGAATAGTGAACCATATTGATTTAACTGTCAAACTGTGTACTCAAATTGCTATATTATATTAGTTAGTAGCTAAATGTAAGAATAATGCAGTACATTGAACAACTAACTGTTGGAAAATGTTTTTTTATGTGTTTTCAGATCTTCGGAAGGACCTCCCCTCCTTTTATGTATTTTCTTGCACTACTTAAAGAACTAGTCTCGATGTGTTATCGACACTTTTTTTCAAAACATACCATAAAGACGCCTCGCTCATGTTTGCATACAAGCAAAGTTGGCAAAGTCTGCCTGCTCGCGTGCACGTTGTCAACGCCTTCGCAGTCAATGAGAATAGAATCGAAACTCTTTTGAAAGAGTTCAACGTCGTGTTGACTTTCTCTTGAAGGCAGCCGCTCGGTCCGTTTTGCATAAGTGGGAAGATGTGAATGTCGCCGTGCCCTAACCAACCACCATTTGTTAAACGTTACAGCACATGTTCCCTTAACGCCGGTCACATTTTAAAATCAGTGAGATTCAATTCAGCCGACGGTCTGCATGGGACCAACAGGCATGCCGGAATTTAATTGGAGTCAAAACAGGATACACGCAGGAGTTCAAAATCAGATGAAAACATTTATCTATTTGACAATGACACGTGGAAAAATATATATGAATTATTTAAACCATACAAATGTAGATTGGCGTACATATGACCTTATTCTATACACACCGTATATAACCACCATTATGACAGAGGCCAAGACATTCAAATGCCTCTGGGATCCTTTGAGTCAGAGTTACGAGATCTGTAGAAAAACCCTGCTGCCGTTTAAGAAGTTTTGAATTTGTCCACGTTAAACACAGTACAGTTATTCTTTACATGTCAGCCACGACAAAAGGTGTTGGCAGTGATAATGTGACAGACGTAAGACTGGCTTAACCCTCCTGTTGCCTTAGGGTCAATTTGACCCCATTCAATGTTTAACCCTCCTGTTACCTTTATATTTACTGACATATTTTACCCTCGGGGTCAATTTGACACCAGCAATTAAAACCTCCAGAAAATTATTAGAATTAATATTGCTTTTCCCAGTTTAAGTGTGAGGTACTTTATGTTTGTTTGTTGACTACCTAAATAGCCCTTTAAATATATAAAAAAGTTGATATTTCTTATATGTTTGACACAGTGAAAAACAGCCTGGGGTCAAATTGACCGCAAAGAACACCGACATTAAACATTGAATGGGGTCAAATTTACCCTAAGGTAACAGGAGGGTTAAAAGAATGCAGGGAAAGCTGGATTATTATTTCACCTGTCAAGTACAAAAATGTTAAAAATCAATCCATAAAGTCTGGAAAAAAAGACATGGCTAGATGCCGTACTGGTAATGACACGGGGTCTTAAGACTTCATTTGCTGTGATCTGTGGGCTCCTCTCCCTCTTCTTTGAGTAAACACGTGCGCACAATCGCCTCCGTGACGATGTACGGGTCGCAGTTGGCGGACGGACGGCGGTCCTCGAAGTAGCCCTTCTTGTCCTGCCCGACCAAGCGAGGAATGCGAATGCTGGCGCCCCGATTGGCCACGCCGGCCGAGAAGGCGTCGATGCTCGAGGTTTCGTGGTGACCGGTGAGGCGTCTGGCATTGTCGAGCCCACCTTTGGGGTCGTAGGCCCGGATGTGATACATGTGTCTCTTCGCCATCCTGTCGATGGACTCCTCAATGATTCTGTGAAGGAGAGGGGAATTAGGAGGACAGTAAAAAAAAAAAAAATTTAAAAAAAGGAATTCACAACCCTAAAAACAAACGGAAACTCGTCCTCACTTCAGTCCGCCGTCCTCTCGCATCTCCTTGGTGCTGAAGTTGGTGTGGCAGCCGGCGCCGTTCCAGTTCCCCGAGATTGGTTTGGGGTCAAAGGAGACCACCACGCCGAAATCCTCGCACACTCTGTGAAGGATGAAGCGAGCGACCCACAGATGGTCCCCCATGTTGATACCTTCACAGGTCCCGATCTGGAACTCCCACTGAAACACCACAGGGACTGCATTCATGACTGATCACGAATCCGTTTGACGCAACTTGACGACGAACGTTTA
Organism: Pseudoliparis swirei; assembly: GCF_029220125.1. Classification (NCBI taxonomy): domain Eukaryota; kingdom Metazoa; phylum Chordata; class Actinopteri; order Perciformes; family Liparidae; genus Pseudoliparis; species Pseudoliparis swirei. The sequence goes on along the minus strand of NC_079392.1, from coordinate 7,379,605 downwards.
TTTTGTGCGTGAAGTGAGACAACGGACACAAAGAAACAATACCTGAGCGGGCATGACTTCAGCATTGGTGCCACAGATGTCAACCTCAGCGTACAGACAGGCTCTGTAATGCGCCTCCACTATGTCTCGTCCGTACGCTTTATCGGCTCCCACTCCACAGTAATATGGCCCTAATCGGACAGAAATAAGGTTCATATTAACACTTTAAGATTGGATTGTATTTCAATAAACAACGTATGCCTGAAACTCACCTTGTGGACCCGGGAAGCCGTTGGAGGGCCAGCCGAAGGGATGTCCATCCGTGCCCAGGAGAGTGTACTCCTGCTCCATGCCGAACCACGGGCGATTATTCTCCACCATGCTCATGATCCGTTTACAGGTCTGGCGCAGGTTAGTCTCTGTTGGAACGACGGTCGCGATGTGAGCTGAAATTCACGCCGGTGACCCACGGTCAGGCTTGCTCGTGTCTGCTTTACCTGCGGGCTTGCGGTTGTACTTGAGCACCTCACAGAGCACCAGCTTGTTGGGGTCTTTTCTGAACGGGTCCCTGAACATGGCGGCGGGGATCAGGAACATGTCGCTGTTGGAGCCCTCTGACTGGTACGTGCTGGAGCCATCAAAGTTCCACTCGGGAAGATCTGACGCAGAAACAACAACAACAACAACGCTTGAAATCAATCATCTACTCCAAAGAAACCATCGTGTTTCATTCCATGCTGTCCATGTGGACGCGTGGATGCTATTGGAGGCCACATCTTACCCTCGATGGTCTTGGGTTCACAATCCAAAGTTCTGGTCTTGCAGCGCAGTCCCTCTCCGGAACCGTCGATCCAGATGTACATGGCCTGGACCTTGTCCCCCTGAGGGAGTTCCATGTAATGCTGCTTTACAGCTTTGCTCAGCTTCGAACTTGTTGAGGTGGCCATTGTCTTGACCCAAACCTGCAGAGAGAAGAGGACCGAGCGTGAGCGGAGACACTGCATCTCCATGCATGTGAGAAATGTGTGCAACCAGGGAGGAGGCCATGGCAAAAGCTCCCGAGGCTGACAAAGAAAAGGTTCAACTCAATGCTACTGACAAGGAAAAAAGGGGGAACACTAATTATACAACAGCCAGTGAGCCAGCCAAAGCCCCTTTAATTACATGTTGCCCTATGGAAGGCTATAACTACTAGTTGGAGACAACAGAATATCAATAGAAATCAACTTTGACACAAAATTACAAAACACAATGTTAGAGTGAAGTCAAAAACCAAACGTTGGCATAAGTGGAAACAAAGGGAAAGTTGCAGCAGCAGCAGCAGACACGAATACAACAATGTCTCCTTGTAGGAACAAATCCAGGCAGCAAGATGACCGAACGCCCTTACCTTAAGTGTTAAGTATAGACAAAAATCAAAAGACGACAAGAGCCTTGAGAAGCGTGGTCTGTGTGAATGTTTCTATTGTCTTTCATTCCTGCTTCTCCTCCGCTTCCACCTCTGATTTATACTGCTGCTGCGCTTCTCCGCCGCCTCTGATTGGCCGAGCGCGGCACGTGATCAGGTCCGAGATGCGGAGATGCGGGAGTTCCTGGATCACTGCGGCGAACAACTCCCCCCTCCTCCTCCCCGCAGCATCAGTGGAGATTTTAGGTCTCGCTGGCTTCTATCTTTAATCAACGTGTCGTAAAGCGTTAAAAGAGCTGATTTGATCAACGAGTCACGTGACACACAAAGAGACGCAGGTTTTTACTGGTAGGCCTACTGATAAACCGCAGACTGATCAACAAGTGGCGCACACTCAGGGGACACACACCGCAGTTATGTAAGCGAAAAGGTTCATCCTCAAAAGTTATAGATTCTCCAGCAGAGCACACTGTAGAGGGAAACTACTGTGAATGCTTCAAGATAATATTTTAAATATTAATGTAAGTCTCAGATAACAATATAAAAGGTGACATAACACAAGCTATAAGCAAATGCATTGCTTATATTCTACACATATTCTGGTTAACTGGCAAAAACAAATATGAAAACCCTTGTTTTACATGTTATTATACTGTACATGTAGATACCAGGGATGGGCGATGAGGTACTCAGATTATTTGCTTGAGTAAATGTTGCAATAACACAGTTTAAAAACACACCACAACAAGTATAAATCAGTATAGTACATCTCACTCAGCAAAAAGTACCAAATGTTTTGTTTCATTGGATGATTATTAAGAAGTTCATTAAGGTATGCACCATCTTAATTTGGTATCGCAGGAAATTGGAACTATTCAATTCACTGTTGGGTAGTTTAATGTAGCCTACAGCCGTGCGTTATGTTTTCTAAGACGATCATACATTTGGTACATAACATCAGGATGGCAGCAGTGAGAGATTGTAAAAAAAAAAATGGCACACTCATGCTTTTACTTGTCGGCTTTCCAAGCAACACAAGAAGGAATCAGTTTCCCAAGCAGGGCAGAGCAGGAGGCGCTCAGAGGGTTGTGACTGTGTTACAACCCCAGTTTCTGTCTGAGAACGATACAAGCGAAGGGCACAAGGCTGAGGAAGCGACGGAAGGTCAATATAATTCAACGAAAATCATTGAACTGTGATTCAACTAACTCTTTTAAAGGACAGCGAATGTTTTCAATTCAAAACATCTTCGGGGGCAGTGTAGTCGTTGTGCCATGGCGCTTTTTGCTCAATTGCACGAGCTCACAGAGGCTGAGTCTCACTGGGCTCCAACGACACCAACAAACGGCGAGTGTACACATGCTTTGCTTTGTCTAATGGAAATAATGGACAGAAGTGACTTCCAGAGCAAGTTTCTTTCAGGGACTGAGACTCCACACACGCTTGGATACAAGCGAGAACACTGGCAGTGATCAGAGGCCTCGCTGCAGCTGCTGACCCTTTGGCAGGAGCTCCCCGAAGCGTTTCAAGGACCGCCTCGGGGGGGGGGGTCCGTGTCTGTGTGAGACGCAGGCCTGAGGCAAGGCCTTCCCATGACTTTAGGAGACCGCTGTAGGGCAGACAAGGGCCACCTCTGAGGGCTCCGTGTCTGTGGCCCTACAGCGTTAGTCATGGAAAGGCGAGGCCTTCCCTCGGGCTGAGATCAGTTATTTCAGACCTAGAGCTTTGTGTCACATGCTGCTTACAAACTGCTTCAGAGCAAAGCTGCATGCTCACTTACATAATTAATCAAAACACTATAGGGATCGCCGTAAAACAAGAGATATGTTGGCAGACAGCGACATCTAGTGGCCACATGGCTGAATAGCAGGATATTGCACTTTGGCTTTGTGTGCTGCTGTGAATTCTCACTGTTCTGGTTTGTCAAACCACGTGTCTGTGTTGGTTGATACGTGAGAACAAACACTCTCAGCTCACAAAGTAAAATGCTCGTCTCCTCAGTTATCGGGTCTTCGTGTCCCAGGTCCATTAAAACCCACATGGTGGAGCGTCTCAGTGGGATCAGACAGAAAAACCTTCCTTGGTCACCATGAAATAACATTTTCATTGCTGATGGAGACAGTTAGTCATGCAGTCATACAGCAGGACATGATGCTCGTTGTTTTGAAGTCAGAACATTGTGGGATGTTTGGTTTGAAGACTTCAGAACATGGGTTTGAATGAAGAATTATCCCTATAACGTTTAATGCATATTGTATATGTTTAGGCGACTACATCCACTGCCGTTTAAAAGAGTCACTTGTTGTTTTGGTGTTTTTCTTCTGTCCTTTAACACTTTGAACAATTTTAACAGAGAACCAAAAGGGTTTTATTCGAACCAAATGTATTATTTACATTTGGAATATTGTATTGAAAGATTAAAGCTGACATTTAGTCCACGTGCCCACAGTGTTACATGATGTTCAGCTGATACTCTGCGGAGGCCAATAGCCAACCTTGTACACTATACCGTTCTATCGTAAAGTTTTAACAAAAGCTCGTTATAGGCTGATTACTATGCACTTGACACTGAATTGGAAACATATTGCCATTTAAATCTTCCCACATTTTGATGCTATAAATTCCCCAGTGTTAAAACTCAGTGTTAAATTATATTGACTCTTTCAGAGTTATTACAAAACTAGTCAGAGTAAATAGCCCCCAGTGTTGGTGGACAAGTGGTAACCAGTTAACTATCTGAGCAGGTAACTAACTAACCCGTTAACTAGATGTTTATTAGTTTGAATATTTATGATATTAAACATGTTTGTGTAAAATATACAGTGTTAAAATGAATTGACTCTGTCAGAGTCATTACAACTAAAGCCAAAGTAAAGCCCCCGTGTTGATGACACTGTTCATTGTTACTCTGGAAAGCTCCGCCCCCTCCTTCTCCTTTTCAAATTGAGTTTCATCACGTGCTTTTTAATTCTAGAAATAATTTCTCTAAATCACTTTGTTGTATCAAATGTTGATATTTCAGCAGAAGAACCATTTTACAATAACTCTATATTCTGAGTTCAACTTACACTCGAGCGGTTTTCGTGTCTTGAAATATAGAATTACAGACGGCTAACTTGACCGAGTCAAAAGCATCACAGTAAAATTAAAGAGTACATTAACAATAAGCCAGTAAACATATGATCCCAATCGACAGAGTGTTAAAGAGCCATTGTGGGTCAGTGGTTAGCAGGTCCGTCTTTCAACCCCCACCCTAGTCGACCCTTGAGCAAAACACTCAACCATGACATGTTCCCTACAGCTGTGTCTACGGTGTTTGAATATAACATGATTGTAAGTCGCTTTGAATTTTGCTTTGGCCTGTGTGGTAAAGAAACAGTTGTGATGTTCATCTCAAAAGCCATGACATCTATACATACAACATGCATTTTATATTGGGAACAAAGTAATTAGTCATATTTGCTGTCGCTGCTACGACCAGAGCAAAACAATGCAGTGTACTTACAGTCCAATCACCAGAGAGGTGGGATACAACTTTATGACAATTCCTCTCACATTTTCAAAAGTGATTCGAAAACATATAGAGACATAGGCCTTAAGGGTGTCTATTTATTGATGATTACCTTTGCATTGAAAATCGATCGGGTCAAAGGTCAAGGTCAAGGTCATGAAAAAGGTCAAAATCTTCTTGAATCGCATGAAATTTGGTGGGATGATTGGTTATTATCCGGGGACCATTTGATTAGATTTTGGGATCGATCGGGTCAAAGGTCATGGTCAAGGTCATGAAAAGGTCAACATCTTCTTTTTACCATAGCGCGGTCAATTTATATCCAATTGGCATGCAAATAATGCCAACATGTTCATAATTCAATGCCCAATCGTGTGATATGCGAAGGTATGCGCTCTACCGAGTGCCCATTCTAGTTTTAGTCTTGAATAAGGCTGAATAAGCTGTGCTCCTAAACACGTTGTATCAATCTGCACCACAGGGTGGTGCAATCTCTCCATTTGTAGTCCATTGAATGTCATGAGTGACGATAAAATCCATCAATACGATTATGAGTTGTATTTCCTTTGCAGCATAGCGAGAAACAAATGCTGCTCTCTGAAAAATCCTTTGTGAAGTTGTGTTTTGCAATAATTCACATTTGAGGACAGATATATTGGCTTGGTAATTTGCTCTTTGATTCTCTCTTTTGGCTTGGAATACTAAATATATAAGCCATTAAGTGGGCCACATAAAAGAGAGCCGAGCACAGTGATGGCCATTTTCACCCCTCACACAGAAATGGTAATTGGTTAATTTCTGTTCTAACATGTGCCATAAAAGCCCCGCCAACCCTTTTAATTACGCCTCCATGAAAAGACTTGCTTAGCACAATAAAACATGGTGTCAATTAGTATGCAGAACAATGTTTAACATATCAGAAAATTAATCTACACAGCACTTTGAATTAAAAGTTTCTTTCTGGAATAACTAGGGCAGGCCAGCAGAGAATGCTATTGTATGTGGTCTAAATTACTTCTTTGTTAGAGCTGTTGAAAAGCAATTAAAACAGGGATTCAAGTGTGGTCGTGTTCTCCACAAACCTGTCACTGTACTGGAGAGATTTAAAAAAAGAAAAAAGCTTTATGTCTATCCTATCTGCTCATTTATGTCGAGTACGGAGGAAGTGGAAGCTATCACTGAAATTCCGAGGATGGTTCTTCCAAAGGAAGTCCTGTTTACTCATGTTATTGTTACGGAAGCGCTGAGTTTATCTGATTCCTCGCTCTTATTAATGGTGAAGGACTGCGAGGCCTGAATTTTAAAGTTGCCTCAGGCTGTGTTTTTATGCAGCTGGATTTTTTCTCCACCACACATCCTCCAGTTGCTTCATGACTATTTTAAAGCAGCATGTTTTCATGCTGTATATGTCTGTTAGCAGGCACTACAAGGTGCCCTAGAGCATCTTGGGAGTGTACCGTGGAAAAATCTGTAATTCATTTTAAATTTAAAGACAACAAAAATGGAAATGCGATTGTTTTTACCTTTTTTTCTTTTTTACAAAAAATTAAAAAAGAGCTGGTTTTCTTTTTGTTTTTGTCAAAATACAAAAGGGGAAAACAAACTAATTCAAATATGTCACTTGTACTTAGAATTAAAAATTGTCACAGGTCACACAAGAAGTACAACTAAATAGGAGAGAACAACTATAAAGTGCAATTACAATAGAAACAAACGTATTATAATGTCATACATTTAAATCAGAGTATATTATGTCGAAGAAATATATAGAACAAACTCAAAATATAGTATGTTGAAAAAAAAGTCATAATAAATTCATACTACAGTATGTCGAAAGAAGTCATGGCAAACTCATAGTATAGTACGTCGAAAAAAGTAATACAATTGTTTTTCAAATTAAGTCAATAAAATCATGGTAAGACTAAAATATGGCAAAAAAAGTGTCAAAAAATCTAAAAAGTAATCACATAGTTTGTTGAAAAGAGTAATGAAACAATATTCTATGTCAAAGTCAAAGGAGAATATAGTATGTGAAAAAAAAGCATACATATGGAAAATCCAAAAAGTCATAGTACAGTACATTGGAAAGAAACAGTGTAAAAAATATAAATCGTAATCTAATTTTTTAAAATGTCTGGAATGTATTCCTAGACACAGCTCTTTACTTGAATGAGAGAACATTTATTTATGATTAAAGTATGTATTATTTATAATTCATCCAGTTAAATTTCTAGTCCAACAATTAATATTGTTTAGATGTTATTCAATTGAACGTCTTATATTTAATTTGACAGTCAGTTGTTGATTACATAAAGACGATAATACACTTTCGAGGCTACTTCAATATATATGAAACAAAATCATTGCACACGTTATTATTGTGACGTTCCAGACCTTTGTATGAGGAAATTCTCCCTCTCTGGACCTCGTTGACTTTTATGGATGGGATTATGTCGAATAAAAAAATTAAAATAATAATATCTGTCGCCATTTCACCTTAAAATCTAAATTCCACCCATGATCCGACGATGAAATCAGAAACAGGGCCAACATGGCAACAAAAAAACCATTTAATGTCTTTTTTGTACCGGGTCTCAGGGCTAAACAATCTCAGTCGACTTCTCCATTAAAAAAAAGATTACAAGCCCACTTCCTGGTGGAAACTACCTCAGAGGGGGTCGGCGGCAGCTCGTTTCTCCGAACTACTCTTTTTAATTAAACAAACAAGCATAATAAAGGAGAGAAAAGGGAAAGAAGATGCTCCATGCTATTCCCGCATGAGCAGAGGTTCATTAATATTACGATACCCTGAGGGGCTTCCAGACATTTTCTGCCGCTCTGCTCGGCCTTTGCCATTTATAAGCGGACAATATGCCGGCGGCATGCTGGCACTGGACTGCTTGCTGATACCTGGACTCTCTGGTTAGAGGTAGAATTACTGTACACATGGGAAAGATACCCGGGACCACCTGACTGCACTTGGCACAACTGCCAGTTTCTATTGTGAAGAGGACAGTTTGACATTTGAGAGAATAACGCTAATTAGCGCTCATGTGAAAACTAACACTCTCATATCAGTAAATTCACTGTGAAAATCTGCGAGGGAGTTAGTTAGCTAGCTTCAGATTAGCGCGGAGCCAGTCTCGCTGCTTACCCCCTGCTTCACGTGTTTCTGCTATGCTAAGCTAACTGTTGCCTTGCTACAGATTCATGTAGCCTACAAAAAACAAACAAAATACGAGAGTATTGATCTTTTCATCGTCTTATTTTAAAAAAAAATTTGAATTCATTGTTAAAAAAGCTTAGCTTAGCACAGCTTTAGAGGCAGATTACAAGACATTGGGATTTTGAAATGTTCAGAAATAACCTCGAAACCTGTGATTGTGCATCATCCTTGTTAACCTGAGACGTTAAAGAGACATATATTTTTCGGAACAGAGCTAAAAGAGAGTGAAAATTGAGTGCAAATGTGTTTAGGTGGACAGAAACATGGTTCCAAATGAATGCTAGTGTTGCTCCGTGTCAGCTGGATTTGTTCGTAGGCAACTACATTACATTTATTACGGAATATGGTCATTGTTGTGTTCACAGGTTGCACAATTTAGGGCCCAATATGTGCAGGTCTGAGATAAGTTTCCAGGTATATGTGTGTAGCAGGATTGCTTTTGGAAGCTATTTTGCGAGGTTCAGCTATTTCATATAGTTTAGCAAAACAAAACATACATTTTTGTGTTCCCCTTGAGTGTTCTAGGTACATAATAGTGCAATATTCAAGGAAAGGTTTCTCAAAAATAACTCTGCCATTTCCGTTTCTGGAGAATAAATGTGATACCCGTTTTATTCCTCCTTTGGGGCTCAATGCAACTTTTGAAAAGCACTGCTGCACACCTGACTTTGATCTCAAAAAGAAATCTTGGTTGTGTTGGGCGGGCGTTCCAGACTGAAGGCTTGTTGTTGCCTTTGTAGTCATGTTGCTGCCTCTCTCTTAATTGACAGAGAAAGTAGACCAAAATGTGACGCATTGTGGGTGTTATCTACCGTCTAGCATCCCCTCAGCGCACAACTCATCTCTCACTTTGGTTGCAGGGGCTTGGAGCGTGTCTCTTTCTCACAGACCCTCAGAAGTCAGGTGGCCCTCAGCCATTCCAGCTGTCTGTCGGGTGTCATTGTGAATCAGCATCACGCAGGGGGTGTAAAAGACAATCACACAGTTTTACATACTACATTTGCCTTTAATCGAGGGGAAATGGTGCGCGGAGCCGAGCCCCAAATAGAAATCTCCAGCAACACTGCTACGCATGTGTAATTAGCGCAGTAAATCTCCTAATGAGCTTGTTGCATTGTCAGTGGTTATAGCAGCATCCGGATGGGGTTGGCTGGGTGGAGGGTCTGGGCTGAGGTGGTGATGTGCTGATGTGGTGGGGGGTGGATCCAGCAGATGGCCGTGTGCTGTCTTGCAGGCACACGGTCATGGAGCGGAGAGGCTGAGGCTGTGTCAGACGATCCCCCCCCCCCCTCCCCCCGGCAGCCACAGAGGAGGATATTCAGAATAGAGGAAGTCTTGTCACATTGCATGTAAAGGCATCCTGTGTTCCGAGGGGCTGATACACACTGGAAACAAACATTCGTCGCTCGGCTGTACAACCCCGATGTTGGTTCTTCCCCAGAGTTATAAAAGCCTTTTGGTCAGACACTGTCACAGATCTGCGCTGCTTTACAGTTGAGTTTCAGCCTCGAGTTGACATCATCCAACGTGGGCCCTACTGCTGCGTCTTTTTTAAAATATTGAGAGTCTGGATGTCTGGATTACAGCACCTCTGTTGATATCATTAAGAATGCTATGCTGTCAAAAATATCTCCCTTTGAGTTCATACACTGTATTTGTCAGTGGAGTTTGGACGAAAATGTTTTAATGAGATGACAAAGATGCTTTGTGGAAGGAGTCTGTGACGCAAACACAGTACATCAACGCGATGGGGACGCGGACGTCCTAATTCTGTAAATGGAGAGAGAAGCTGTAAAGGTTCTCCTTCGTGGGACCACTGCAACCGGAATTTCCCCTCTATTTAGGACGAATCATCGCAGCTGCCCTCGGTCGCGCCTCAGCCACGTCTGAGAAGCGTTCTGACGCCGAGAACAAAAGCAGTTTCGGGGACTTGTTTCCTCCTCCAGATGTTGAAATTGATTCGAAAAGAAAAGGTGATTTTGAGGGGGTTGGGGGAAAAAAGGGAGGAGGAGGAGGGAAAGGGGGTGGTGGGGCAACGGCAGCTGCTGGAAGAAAGAGAGCCGACAGACAGGGGATAGAGCATTTGAGTGCAATCTCAAAAAAAGGCGAGACAAAAGCATCTCAGGGCAAAGTGTGCACTTTTCAAAACCACATTTCATCCTCACATACAGATAATATATTATATATATAATATAAAATAAACAATAAAACATGATAATATAATGCATGTTTACCGTGTTGTCTTGAAAAAAAAACACCGGCTTGTTGATGATGTTTTATGTGATTACACAGACAAAAGGACTTTAGTGAAAACATCACCGAGCTAAGCCAAGACGATTACATTTTCCACGCCAGCCCAACTCACCCGGCGGTGTCCCTCAAGGATCAGTTTTAGGTCCCTTTTCATTTTCCATTAATGTGCTGCAACTGGGCCATTTATTTTATTTTTAAACATAAATCACACACACAATATGGACGTTATATTTGACTCTAACCTTCTCAATGTCCAGTGTGGTACCATCATTCTTCTTTAAGCCGAGGACAATAACTACAATAACTGAGAAAGTAGAGCATGAATTTATTTCACTTTATTTGTACTACTGTTTTCTTCTTAAATAATGATTTCTTGTATTCTTGCCCTGTCTGATTTTTAGATTTGGCTACTCTCTTTTAAGATATTTTCCAAGGTCAGGCTCCTGATAACTTTTTGGATTTGTTGATCTCTGATGAGCCCGAGCACAATCTGTGATCTCACTTTATTACTTCCCACACATAAAAAAATACTCACTTTTTATTGGAAAGCCTTTCTCTGAACTATGTTGATGCTCATCTCTGTTTTACTAGTGCTTTACTTTCAAATGTATGAATGTTTTCAAACTGTCTCAGTATTTGATAATCGTTCATGATTTAGTCCGTTTGCTATTATTATAATAATGATTTTTTCTAACTGTTATTATGATTATTGCTTCAAATCTTCTCTGTTTTTCTGTTAGTTCAGATTCATAAGGGATGTGGTTTCCCATTCTTCCACTCTCTAAGAAAAACTGATCGATTCTTCTCCCCTTTAATCTTTTGTGAAAGTCTAAATTCTTGACAAACCTCCAAAGGTATCGGCGTATAAATATATTACATTGCAATGATTTACTGAAACATCCATATTGTACTGCAATTAATAACATAATGACAAGTTTGATGTGATTATTATTTTGTCAGATGTCAGTTTGCCAGAGGCACAACTTTTCAAAACGTGTGAAGTGTCAAAATAGGAATACAATTTGAGAAGTAGAGTGTCCTATATATATATCTCATATAGTTTAATTAAATGGCATCCAGTGATTGAAAAATATATAGTTTCAATTAAAGAGCTTTAATTGAAAAAGGTCATTTCAAAAACGAAATGTTCTATTAGAAATTCAATTACCTCGCAGAGAAAAGGAATATAATGTAATTCTTCATAATGGACTCTGGAATGTAATAAGTCGGCCAATTAACTATTTTTTATTTGATTTAGGTAGATTTTATGATCTTTGTTCACAATATCAATTACATGGAGAGCTTTGTGGAGGCAATGTTCGTAATGGCTGCAAATGGCAGAGGAGGAAAGAACCCTTGACTAATTAATGCATCCCTAACCAGCTTTCAATTAGTACACAAATCATGCACTAACACACATCTAGGTCAGGACTCTCTTTGTTCAACGCCAAGTTTTGACTTCAGAAACTTGGCTTTTTTCAAACTAAAGCTGAATTTTAAGTTGAAATAACAAAATATAGCGTTCAAAGTGATACAAACACGCCATGTGTACTTGTGTTACGTGGGTTAGTTTTTACATTGTCAGGTGAATCTTTGCTCCGTCTGGCTGCTTTTACACTTTTGACAGATATCAATCTATCCAACAGACGAGGTCAGCTCTTTTAATTTGCTCACGCTGCGTCCCGGGAAATGAATATTCAGCACTTTGATAATAAAGCATTGCTGTTTATGCATACTGAAGACATGAATTTTTGCTGGCACCGTTGCTTTTCTTCACTCAGCACATGCACTGAAACGTAGAGTAACAGGCACAGTTGTTCTGAGGACATTTAGAAAAAAGGAAAAGAAAGGAGAACATATTTTATTCCCCTTATTTATCCGAGGTGGTCTGGGCTTTTCCCCCCAACATAGACCGGTGCAAAAAAAGGAAGCTCGACCATAATCAAAAATATTCCTATTAAACTGTTGCTGTAAAGATGTGCATCGAATCCTCTGTAATTCTATTAGAGCGTAACTACATTTACTCAAGCTAAGTGCTACTTTATGTTTCTACTCCAAAAATATGGTTCGTTATAATCAATTACATTCACTTGACAATGAAAGTTACTGGTTACTTTTCAGATTAAATTAATTATTTTTTCTCCATCATTGTTTCATGCACGCACTTATCTCCAGCCCACATGCAGTTGAAAAGAGCCAGAACAAGTCAAAAAGAGCTCATACGTCAACCTTAACCAACAGTGTATCAGTGATAATCATCCAAAAACATGATATCGATGATATTGAGGTCGTAACCAGTAATCAAGTCTATAAATGTTATTGATTATTTGGATTCGTCTGCATTTTTTTGTGAAGTTGATACTACTTCCAAACATAAAGGTCCGAATGCTCATTGAAAGCATGTAATATAATTCTGGTGAAGATATACAGATTTCTTATTTTGTCCTAAAATACTGGAATCAGACTGTAAAATACTCATCAGGTGTATAATTATGATTGTAAAATGTAAACCTGAAGGCTTACAGACATTTCCATCTGCATCAGTGCTTTTATCTCTAATATTTACATACTTTGAGTTTTTAGAGAAGATGATCCTCTGCCACCACTTTTTATGATAAAAACACAGTCTTGTTGAAGACGTCCTTAATGAGTTGGTAAATGTGACAACAGCAACTATAAACGCTGATGTCTTGAAGTAATTTATTACGAGGATGCCAGAGCAGAAATAGGGAGAATTTGAAATCCCAGAATTTGTTCTCAAAATCTGGCTTCTCGTTTATCTTTCTGTCTTCTCACTTCAATCTTCATCCAAACCAGACGCCTGTTTGAAGATGACAAGTTCAACACTAATGAACTCTGCAGTCCTTATTTAAGTGTCACATGTCAGAAATGCTTCTATTAAAGGTATAAAGATTATTTTTCTTTGTTTCATGTGATTATAAATGGAGAACTAAATAAGCACCTTGAAGACAATAACCTGGATTCTGGGAGAATGCTGGTGAGCAGTCCTCACACAAGTGTAGCATGTTGTAGACTAAACAATGAGACAGAGGAAGAACATCAGCAGATTAGCTGATAATAAAAAATAATTGTTTGTTGCAGCCCCCCACTTGCTTGAAATGAAACTCCATTCGTAGGGTTACAATAAGGCAATACCACCTGTTTTCCAGCAGGGGGCAATATTAACCAGGCAGGGAAGGAGACTCAAGGAATTCAAGAGAATATTTGCAAACCAAAAGCAGACCGGAACGAAACCAAATAAGATGCTCGAGGTCAATTAAACTAGTCCAGCCAAAATAAGACGATACACTGTGACGTGGAAAGTGGCCTCCAGGCATCTCTCTCCTCCAGGCTTCACTCTCCTCCAGGCATCACTCTCCTCCAGGCATCTCTCTCCTCCAGGCTTCTCTCTCCTCCAGGCTTCACTCTCCTCCAGGCTTCACTCTCCTCCAGGCATCACTCTCCTCCAGGCTTCTCTCTCCTCCAGGCATCACTCTCCTCCAGGCATCACTCTCCTCCAGGCATCTCTCTCCTCCAGGCTTCACTCTCCTCCAGGCTTCACTCTCCTCCAGGCATCACTCTCCTCCAGGCTTCTCTCTCCTCCAGGCATCACTCTCCTCCAGGCATCACTCTCCTCCAGGCTTCTCTCTCCTCCAGGCATCACTCTCCTCCAGGCTTCTCTCTCCTCCAGGCATCACTCTCCTCCAGGCTTCTCTCTCCTCCAGGCATCTCTCTCCTCCAGGCATCACTCTCCTCCAGGCTTCACTCTCCTCCAGGCTTCGCTCTCCTCCAGGCATCTCTCTCCTCCAGGCTTCTCTCTCCTCCAGGCTTCACTCTCCTCCAGGCATCACTCTCCTCCAGGCTTCACTCTCCTCCAGGCTTCACTCTCCTCCAGGCTTCACTCTCCTCCAGGCTTCACTCTCCTCCAGGCATCACTCTCCTCCAGGCATCACTCTCCTCCAGGCATCTCTCTCCTCCAGGCTTCACTCTCCTCCAGGCATCACTCTCCTCCAGGCTTCACTCTCCTCCAGGCTTCACTCTCCTCCAGGCTTCACTCTCCTCCGGGCTTCACTCTCCTCCGGGGCGGCGTGCAGGAATTCAGCGAGCCGTGTGCTCACCGGTGGGGATCCACCTCACAATGTCCGACAGCAGAAGATGATGATCACGTCTTCTTTGTGAAATGCACAAAGTACACAAACACCAGATTCACAGGCAACTTTGATACGAGGTGAACTGATTGATGCTGCGCACCAAACCGCCTTTATTACATGTTTAGTCTCAAATCCCTAGTGAGAAAAGGTGTGCTCTTTGAAAAAAAGAATACAAAATGGGTTCAACACGCACGCATGCACACACACACACACACACACACACACACACACACACACACACAATGTAAGACTACAAGCTGCATAATTTCACAGGCAAACAGGAGTGAGACTACCACACGTGCAGGATTATTATCACTGCATAATGCATTTTCACCTTCGTGGGTGAAGTGTATGTGTCATGCCATTATTCAGAACTGTAAAAAAAAAAAACACACAGCAGAGGCAAAAACATGAGCTGTGAATAAAGACGGAGGTAGAGATGGCACCGTCTGGTTAATCAATCCGTCATTTGCATATTTCTTGTTGTTATGGTCCTTACCTTTTTGGTTCTGATGTCATGTAAAGTCGCTTCTAGACAGTTTTGGAAACATTACATTAACTCGAGTAATGTGCTCAAGTGCAATTGTGGGCTACTTAATCCTATACCTCCTATATGTCAGATGGAAATATATGCCATTACATGTATAATATCATTCATTCATCTAATAAGAGCTAGAGTCACTTCGAGGATAAAGGTTTTGCTAAATATTCCATTGTCTGTAAAATACAATGCATTTAACTAAATTAACATCAACTAGTTAAAAATGTGACTTACATAATAATAAGAAGAAGAAGAAGAAGTAGAAGAAGAAGAAAAAGAAGAAGAAGAAATACATAATAATAACATTAATACAATTTATTTTAGACAAAGGACTTTTCTTTGTTAAATGTGTTCCTCCTGTTGTGGAACATGTTACTGGTATTTTTTTTAATGGTGCTATTTGCTTCTGTTCTGGGACCAAGCACAGAAGCTATAGCAGTGTGTTACTGCGCTAGACTGTCGCCCTCTGTGCCTCAAACATAAATCCCAAGTGTAGGAACCTCCACACTCACTGGTCCTGTCCTAAAACCTGAGCGCATGTGGACGGACGTGTTGCATCACCTCTCTCTGCTCCCGGTTCATCCGAGTCGAGACCCGATTGTTGGTGCCAGTTGTGGCAGACTGCACGATATTGTTGCATACGCCACAGGAAGAGCATCTTATCTCATGGATACATGGCTAAAGCAAACTGGCGTAAGTCCTCGTTGCAGAGTTTTACTCTGGAATACTTGACCTGCCTGCTTCCCTCCTTAAAGGGACAGTACGCGAAGAAGTATGTGGACTCCATCTCTCCATTTATTCCCATTCTCATTCACTCATTTCAGTACCTTTCGGATAATATTGCAGCGGTAATGCTCTTTTTAATCTTTTACCATTATATGTTGGCTTTATTTGCATTTTTTAGACCAATGTTGTGCTGAGCTCTTTGTTTATATGTCTGTGTTCACAACAACAACAAAAGATCAAACCTCAATCGAGAGAAAGACTAATTGGACAAAACAATAAATGATTAATGAAGTGAAGGAATCGTATTCACATTGTTTACTGTGAGTGTGTATTTTATTGTTCCTTCGTCTTCTTTGTTCGGCCTCTGTCTCAGCCGGGCCGCGGGTTGTCTATCAGAGTTAAGTTGTGGAGGGATATTTAGCCTCTGTGTGTGTGTGTGTGTGTGTGTGCGTGTGTGTGCACGTACACCACGTGTTTACGTACCCATATGCGTGTGTGTGTGTGCGTGTAGGTGTGTGTGTGTGTGTGTGTTTTGTGCGTGCGTGTATGCGTGAGTGAAGGGTCGGGGCGGCAGCTGGCTGAGGCTTTTTTTCCAGTGCACCCGCCTTGGGGAGCCCCCACTCCAGCTGTGATTGATGCGCTCCTGTTGCTGACCGTGCAGAGGCCAGAGCACAGAGACCCGCTGAGGCTGATGTTTATTTGTGGTCAGAAACCGCCTCGGTCAGGGGGGCCGGTCGTCAAACATCTTAATCCTCACCAACACAGCTCTGGGTCTGATTTTCTCCTCAGAAAGGACACATCGACTTGACTGAGACCCACTGAGCTAAATCCCTGCTGATTGTCGTCTCTGATGTTGTTGTTGTTGTTTCCCCATTATGTGATCTATAAGAACGGCGTCAAACATTAACACTATATTATGTTTTTTCCCCCTATATTTTTGGGTAAAGGAAATATATTTCTTCACAAAAAACTAAATCTGTTTTTAGATACCTTGTTTTTCTTTTGTATTTTTTTCTGCTCTAACAGTCAAATATAGTAGCAGAGAATAGAGTCTAAGCACTCAGTACCTTTTTTTGAGTTTCTGTGGGGAGAGTGCCAAACACACTCACGTCTCTTTGATCACAGCGGACGCGTCGGGTTCTCGGCACTGAATGAAGAATGCTTTTTGTATGTGACATTCTGGAGCACTTAAAGGAAATGATCGGTCAAAGTGCAATCAACAGGCGAAGCCGGAGCTTCATGCGCAACTCCCAGCGGGGCGATAGAGGTAAACCGACCAAGTCTGAACTCACTGACTGAGGAGAGACGAGCCCGCCCGTTGCTGTTCGTCTAGACTCGAGAGTCAAGTCGTGTTCAGGTGGAGGAGGGGGAGCCTTTACGGTTATTACTGTGTTTGACTCAAAAAGATGGGGATTCATAAAATGGTTGCATATGTAACATATTTTGTATTGTTTATCTCAGACAATGACAACACAGACTTTACAGTCACGGCATCGCTCGTGGGATCTTCATGTTATCAAAAGCAATTGTAAATCTCACGTAGTAGAAACAATCACCCATTGTGCACGAGGGACTACTTTGTCTCTCTGAGTCAGTGGTGCCAGGGTGCAGGTCGGGTTTCAACATTGTGTGTGTGTGTGTGGGGGATATTAGGTGTGGTGTGGGGGGGTTTGGGGTTTCACCCTCAGGTCATTTTGAGCACTTTTCCCCGTGAACGTTTTTTTTCTTCTATTTTCTTGGGACTTTTTCCTGATCTGATGTGAGGCCCAGGGACAGGGACGTCTATGTGTACAGACTGGAAAGCCCTCTGAGGTAAATGTGTATCTTGTGATTATGGGCTGGACAAAATAAACTGAATTGAATTGAACTGAACTTCATTTCCTGCATTAATTCATGGTGGAGATGTCTTTATTAACGTCAAGGAAAACTCAAAAGTCAGGAGCCAAGGTGACAATTCAGAAATATACAGATATAATATGCATTCTGTACAAATATTTATTCTCCTGTAGATCGACTCTTCGTTTGAGTCAACAGAAATGTGGCCGCGATTGACTCCTCCCTCCCTCACTCCTTTCCCTTTGTTTTGGGAAAGTGTGTGGCTGTTCACATCAATGACACAGGAATTCAGTTCAAGTCATTCACAAACCGCCTGGACTTTTAAGTGTTTCAGCAGGATTTCTGCATCTTCAAAAGTATCTCTGAGAAGTCGTAATGAGAACGAAGGCATAATATTTCAAGAAAACATCGACCTCCCCTGTAGTCGAGGATGCAGCTTCTGCAGTAATACATGCCAATTTGTTAAGTTTATTGATCAGCATGATTACATTAGCTAATTATCACTCTGGATGGTGGGGCAAAGTTGCCTCTCGTAGCAAAGCAATACATATATATAATTTATACATGTATACTAGAATTACAGCTATTAAGCACATTTACTCAAACGCACTCAACAACAACAACGACTTACTTCTACTTTATTTGTGTATTTTTAGAGAAGCAAAAGAAATGAGCTCATAAAACTGTCCCAAAAAAATGCATAACGCCTCGGAAATACTCCCGTAAAGTACAAATACCGCAAATGTACACACGTAAGTGCAGTTCATTCGATTCATTCAATTATAAAACAAATATTAAGAGCAAGTTGTTAGAGATGAAACGACACAACAGTAGATAAAGTAGTTAAAATTAGCTCCAGTCAGAGCAGCGACAATAAAAATGCTCAGCGTATTTAAAGGCACTATAATAAAATGATAATGTCTGCATAATAACTACATGTACTAAAGGACTTTTAATGGAGGATACTATTGTTTTACAGGATCCGAGCACCACCTCCACCACCATTGTGTAGTTAGTATGCAGAGCTGGTGTCCCCGTCTGTCTGCATGGGTGTTTGTTTTTATGGAGACCTGCCTTACCTCTCTCATTCCACATTACAGCGCAGGTTAATGGTTGACTTTAAAATTAACGACCCCTAAAGATATACGAGCTCCCGAGGTTAAAGGCGTGATGTATAATTTCATGTCATCATTACTGTTGCCCACAATCTCCAATCTAATCTCACAGCCAAAGAGAAAAAAATATATTTTATTTATTTTCTTTTTTCTCCTTTTTAAAAGGTTGGTGTTGATGTGCTATTCAATAGTTGAGCTTAGTGAGTGGTTGAAAGTGGAGCTAGATAAGCATCAGCGTGGTTTTTCTTTTGCCTTGAATTACCATGTTGTTATCTGAATTGACGAAATGCTTTAGGAATAAGGGGTCGGTGTGGCGGTGAAGAGATTTTTAGCAGTGCTTTATTGATTAAGATCACACCTGGTGACAGCTGATGCCTATACATCTTTCCAGGTTAAAATTAAGCCTCCTCCTCTTGGCGTGCGACAGTGTGTGACAGTGACGCTCTCGCTACAGTGTCCAAAACATTCAGTGGATTACCAGGAATAATAAAACCAACACCCAGCACTTTAAACTGGATGTGCCTATCTGATGTGAGGGAGGGGGAGGAGATTGATCTCCCATAATGCTTTGTCTTGATGAGACAATGAAAAATGGCCCTAGCCGGCGACATGTCAATATCAGGGCTGGAGATGCACCGGCGGTCCTAGGTTCTTATTTAATCCGTTTTTTCTTTAAGATGATAGCTCTTGTTACATTTTCACTGCCTGTCTGTCAGCTTGACATCGCAATATTCCCCCTCTCCTCACTTTCCTGCTCGGTTTCATTTATTTTAAAACGCCATTTCACACACGGCTGACTTTAACAAGGCATTATACAGCACTGAGGGAAGGTCTGGGAGATAGAATTGTGACGGATACAACATTTTTTATGGCGGAAAAAAAAAAGCCGGAATATTGTAAACAGCAGAGTGTATAAACGTGGCGGAGTTCGCAGAGAGAAAAAGCTTCTCATGTATGTATAGATGTCATTCGCTCTCCTACTCCCTGTGGGAACGATGTCCACTGTCAATACTCCGTTCTTAAAGGGATTACATAACAACGGCAACCGGGATAGTTCAGGCCTCATTTATTGAAAATGCAAACATTATAATTCAGAGACATCGATTACTGAGTATTGATTGTGTCGCTTGATAACAAGGCGTTATTGGTAAAAGATAAACTATGTATCATAGGCAAATATGGGCAATTTTCACCAGTAAGTATCCTGTGATTTGGTATTGTTTTCCTGCCTCAAGGCCGCGCCTCCACCCCGATATAGACTCACAATTCAGAGTATTTTAAATTGTACAGTATATGCCATTAAAATGGTTGACCCTGCTCAAGCACGGGGCTACAAATAAACATATTTTGTCAATAATGTGGCAGGTCATGAAAATCCCAGATGGAAAAAAATCCCCACCCTGATCTTCACGGTTTAGTATTTTCCCCGCTGTCTGCTGTGGTTGTAACCACCACGGCGGTTTTACTGTGAGTGTGCAGTGACAGCAGGGGTGCAGTAGCTCGCTGCACCCTCCACGATGCAGCTGCGGGTGAAACATGCCGTGGCTGACATATCAGTGATGTTTATTAAGAGACGAGTCTATCAGGTCTCATAATCCAGTTCTTGCTGGCGGCAGATCTTTTGTTTCTTTCCAGAGGGTGTCATCAATCTTGCGTGGCTGCGCGCTCCTGAGCGCTTGATGGGAGATCACGGATTCCTCCCTCCCATTGCAATGGGTTCAGTGGTGGAGGCAGGTAGATAGCGCATGCACACACACACGCACACAGACAGACACAGACAGATACACACACACACACACACACACACAGCCTACATGCTCTGCAGAGCACCTCCATTCTGGGATGGAAAACACGGAGGAGGGAGGCTTCATTGTCGACATGACACTGGAATTCTCTCTGTGCTGCTAAGAGGGATAGATAGCCTTGCAGATAACAAACTGTAGGAGAAAACAGTATTTCCATTTTTTGTTTTGACACATCATGAGGTCTTTCAAAAAACTGCTCTTAATAAAATATCTAAAAGGTATTCAGTGCATTGACCTTTATTGGAGTTTTTATACTAAATAGGTAACTACGGTCTGTGCCAGGCAATACGGTTTGAATTGTAAGATTTGGTAAACCCTGGGATATATTGAACGCGGATGTTTTTGCACTGTTATTGTAACAGTTTAGCTCCACACCTTCCTTTTTGTATTTGTTGTTTTCATCCAGTCACTAACTATCATGTCGTTCCAGATCCTGCTTCCCATCTCGTCAGTCCAACTCCCCTCACCTGCCTCTGATCACTCCCTCGTTAGTCCCTCATTCCCTTCACCTGGTCCTCACGCCCTTCTCACCTGCAGCCCATCCCCTCATTAGTCCCTCACTATTTAGCTCCCTCACTTCCACTTGTCCTCTGCCAGATTGTCTTGTGTTTTTCTAACCAAGCCCTCGAGGGGTCCGTAGTTTGATTATTCTGTCTGTTCCGATCTTGACAACACTTTCAGTCAATAATCTTTATTTTAATTATCTGTCTCCTGAGTCGTGCATTTGGGTCCACCCTAATCCTGCCGTGACAGTTATTGTAGGTTATGTGTTATATTTATGAGTATGACAAGCAAAAGAAGGGTGGATGGGTTCACCCGGGGAAACCAAAACTCAATGTTGACTTAGCGCTTATTACTTAAAGTTAAATAAGAAAATCGTGAAGGGGCGTTTGTCATTTATTTACTGTACGTTGTTACGCCACGTTGTTTTGTTGTTGTGTCCCCGTTGCCTATCAAACAAAAGGTCACGATGGTTGCGTGATGACTAGTTTTGACGCGTGCAATGAACAGATGCAACGTCCAGTTTCTAACGTGAAAGGTGAATTTCTTTCGGATTTATTTCCTGCCATTCTAGCAACACCTGGCCCAAGTGCTCCTCCTGAATAAATTGGCCCCGTTCCTAATTGACAATACGGCCCCTAGTGGTAGAAGATTCAACAAAACAAAAACAAACAAAATGGCTCTTACAGTTGTTGAGTTACGATGTTAAGTAAAGTTGTTACGTTTTTGTAACGTTACATTGGAACATTGTTGCGTTGTTACTTTATTATTTTTAAACAAACCGTGAGTGGTTTTTTAACGTTGACCAAATAGATGTGTTTCCTAAACCTAGCCAAGTATTAACCAAGCGTCAACTTAGTTTGCAGAAACATACAATTTCCCAAAAGTTCTGCCAACTGTGTGTTCAGGATTTTCTTTCAGCTACCTTATCTTGAATATTCTTGAATTGTTTGTATGGCTGCCAGTTTAGATAACCATCTTTAACTGAGCTTTATATCTCTAGACCTTAAAAGAACAAACCAGCACATAGCATTGGACCGTCCTCAATAAGAAATAAAAAAGAAGACTCCATTGAGACATAAAATGAATTCATCACCTTCAAAACTTTACTCAATAAACCTAACATCCATAGAACAACTGTTCTGGAGCTTTTGACCCAGAAAACTATCATCATGGTGGCAGCTGATTGACAATCCTAAATGATCATTTGTAGAAAGCTCATACGCAATTGGGAACAGATGAAAACTTAAAGCAGAGATCATAATATATAATATAATATACTTTATATATATCATTCTTTGAATATTACTACAAGTTGATCCAACGAAGGTAAGTAGCTCTTGAGATGTGTGGCGGTGCAGTGCGTGCCTCTCGCCTCTAATATGAAATTGATATACTTGGCATGTAGAGGCTTGGATAAAAAGTGCCCTCTGCAGCAGCTAAAACCAAATGAAATTAGATAACGGCATCGACTCGGAGCCTTCTGCGGTGTCATAACTTGTATGTAAATCTCTGTGGCTGGGATCGTAGACCTTCATTAAGTGCGCTTTAGTAGATTTATGAAGTGATCTGTGCAGAAGTCGTTTGTCGACGCTGTTCGCTATGGACCTGGACATGATGAATATACTCCACTTGGCTCTGGCTGGACTGCTGAATCTGAAATTGGTGCTGTCCAGAGAATGCTGCTAACTTCCAGAGCTGGATGGAGCACTCCTGTTTATTCTCCGACTCTCTACCGTGCTGACCTTTAACAATATATGCCACCACTCTTGCAAAGGGCATACATTGCTTTAAGTATTTCTCGCCATTATGATTCTTTCACAGTCTCGGCTGCTACAACATGGTTACCTTTGTCAAGAATATTAACTGTGTAACATTAAGCAGCACTCAGGGCTTCAGCTCTTATTACAAATGGTATTCATACCACATCAAAAGGTTAGTGTTCGGCCTCGATTCCTCATCGCTCTCCCAATACTAATGAATTGAAGGGATCATTTTATACTAATTGCTTTTTCAGGATGATAATCCAAGCAATAAACTGCGAAGAGGCGTTGCGTGTCTACGGGGAAATACGGCCAAATGAAATAAACACCCGTTCACTTTTGATTTGAATCTGTTCAGCAGAACAGAAAACATGCCGGTGCCTGAACAGAAAGAGGGAGCGAGGAAGGGAGTTTGAATCAATATTTCCTATTAGAGACGCTGATGCTTAAACCAACAATGACCCGCGCTGAAAGAGGTCCAAAGCATTGTGTGTTCAGGTGTGCGGAGTAATTGCATTCTCTATTGAAAAGGCTCCTTTGATTAAAATGAAGAATAAAAGGAAAATGCAATCAGAGGGACGGTTGCTTGGGACAAAGAGTTACCTTCAAAGTTTGTCATCAAAGTTATTTTGATTAATGTGCGCCTGACTTCCTCGAATGGAGCTACGAAAGGAAACACACAGGAACATTTTACAGGCATCGCTGTTTGGGGCTTTTTCTAAATTAAAATAGTATTTTTTTCCATTGTTGCAAGTCTATGTTCCTTAACATGTGCTATGTTCTTATTCATGTGTGTTTATAGCTGCCAGGTGGTGTATTGTGTTAATAGCCGGATAAAAATCAGTGAGGAAATGGCCCTCCCGCCGTTGACCCTTCCACCACCCCGGCTCTATCTGTCAAGTTGTCCTCCCTCTGACTTTTCACCCTCTGATCCCCATCTCCTGATTTGGAGTAAGAGAAAACAGACCAGCACTCCCCGAGCACATTGCAAGCCAGTTTAAGAATGCTGCAGAAATGCCTTGAAACACAGGCGCAATCAGGTCGGGCGCACGCAGAGAACTATCGAATGGTCGGAGACGGCTTGTGGTCTCAACAAGAATGTCTCTTTCCAGAGATCCAGAAGTCATGACCCGGTTGCTTTGAGTTCCACGTAGACCTAATTTAAACAATCTAAAACACATTAAAAGCACAACAGTAAGGAGGAAAAATGTCGTCCCATTTCAGATTTTTGGGGTTAGCTCATAGGATTTGTTTGTGTTTTAAAGAAACTAAATGTATTCTCTTTTTGTGAAAGGAAATATATACTGCAAAAACTGCATATTTTTTCATTTTTCGAAACAAGGCAAACTGAATTCAACTACAAAATGGAAGCTAGCAAGCTGGGCTAATGAGATTCCACATGAAATGTGGTTTTTACTTTTTAATGACTGAAACGGTGAATAAAGTCCTAACGCTGTGTACAGGAGCAGCGCTGCTCCTTGATTTCATTGTATCCTGTCTGGATCACCAGCTGGTGTGATGGTTACACTGTGATCTGATTTAGGTTCATCTGAATGTTTCTTACCTTTTTCAATCTAATCTTTCTAAACAAGGCAAAATGAATTCAACTGAAACTAAAAAACAGAAGCTAGCAAGCTCGGCTAACGAGATTCCACTTGCAACGTGTTAGATATCTCGCTTAGTTAGCACCGAATCCCGCTCGAAGGTTCTTTTTTTTATCATACTATAAAAGCACTCCTGTACAATTATATTTTGTGGGTTTTGCTAGCATTAGCTGTGTCTCTTTCACATGTCCAGTTGTACTGACCAGACTGACATATCCATTTTCACAATCATGAAAGCAACACATTTCCAATGCGTCCCGGTTTACTTCCTGTTGCAGTGCATGTGAATGACTCCCACTGACGGTTAGTGCACATGAACCCAAGCTGTTGCCTGGCAATGCATTTCCCTTGAAAAAGGTCTATAATCCAAGCTTTCCATACATTACCCGATGACAAGGATCAGGACACGGAGAGGTAGCGTCAAAGAACACTACAGGGGGAGCTTTACAGCAGAGAAAATATAGAAAACAATTTCAGTTTGACTTTAAATGAGGTGTCGTGTCGGAATTGGACTCTGGGGAGGGAAAACAGCATGTTGCATACAGCATACAGCTCTTATTCACACGCTGCATGATGTGCAGGTAGAATCTGATTTGATACCGGGTGTATATGTTTTGGGGTAATCTCACGTCCTCAGCTCCTTGGATATCTCTGTATCGGCTGCAGATCAAAATTTGCTGTGATAAAATGCTGCTGCAGGAGAAAAGTACGAACGGGCGCTGTGCTGATTGCTTTCCTCCCGCCTGCGTGTCAGATAGTGGTCAGCGAGATACTCTTTAGCGGGCTTCATCCCGCCTCCACCTGCCTGCCGCTGTTCGTCTATCTGTCTGCAGCTTCTCATTCTGTTGGATTGGGAGAGCGGAGAGAGGAGAGGGACTGAATGGATGAAAGCTGAGGGAGACCTCTCCTTTTAAACTCCCATCTGATAGGACAGGCACAAAGCAGCCAATCACGGTTCTGCTGATGTCAGTGTATTGTCGACACATACATTACAGGGTTACCGGGCGAGAGAAAGTAAAGGTGAGAAACAGAGGAATTAGACGGGCTACTTTGTGACCCTTCCTGGTGATTCCAGCCCTGCGGTTCCTGTGAACTCAAACCGATAGGCAGTTAAATTGCCATTATTTTCTTCCTCGCCGCTTCTGCTCTTGATGAGGCGGTGACAGCGAGAAACAACTCGGGGTGTCTCTTCGCCCTGATGAAAAAGCACCGACATCTTCATTCACGGCCTCACAGCTTCTTTTTGCATTTCTGTAATGTTACAGACGTTTGCCTCCAGTGGCTTCAGGGGAATACTGTGGGAGTGCGTGGCCAGGTGGACCCACTGCTATATTAGACCATATTCATTTAAATAAACCTCTCCATCATGCCACAAATGAACTTTTATTATCAAATGCAATTTGGTATGCAGTTATTTTTAGGGGAGAGTGTTGTGTTCAGGGCACTATAGTTTGATGCAAATCAGTGTTAATACTAAGTAAATACTTTTCTGAATACATTCTTGTCTGCTGCACTCAGATGGAAGTTTATTTGTTATCTTATTAAGAATTGTGTAGTGGCCATTTGTCCAATAAATCAATCATAACTTTAAATCCGATTGCCACTGACGCACAGTGGGGTTTTTGGAGTTGACGCAGCCAAAAGAAAGTAAAGTCCATTTCCATATTCCATTATTCTGATCATTTATTTACTAAACAAACAAGCAAACAAACAAAAATAACAATCAAAATGTTGACACTGCCTCTCATGTGCTGTTAAAAAACCATAGCCCACCCTGGTGCATGCTGGTCCTGTGCCTACCCACACCTACATATAACCACAGGTGCCCAGTGTTACCCAATCGGTGAACCAATCAAAAAACTCAATATATTTAAATGACAATCACAATGAATTAAACTAAACTTAAAATATCATGAGAAAAAACTATTCTAACATATCGAAATATAACCTAAACTTAAGCAATGATTAAACAATATTACTTTACAATAGGACACAAAAAATATTTGTGCTGGTAAAAAAAAGATGTTGACCTTGATGACCTTGACCTTTGACCTTTTTGATTGATTGAAAATCAAATCAAAAATGGTGGTCGGATAATAAAATCATCCCCACCAATCAATGCGATCGGGATTCGGTTTTTTTTTTGAGTTCTGCTAACACGATATATATAAAAATAAATAAATCGGCGCGACAAAAAATAACCTTCCGCATTTTTCAATGCGAAGGTATAAGCAATGATTAAACTAAATACAAATGTCAAAATAAATAGCTCCAACAAATTAGTTTTCTTTTTTTTCTTCACGAATGGGAATGACAAATGTGTGTGTGTCTCACGTTATTATCCAATCATATCAAGATGTTTCGTGGAACGCCACTTCATCGACGTCCACGGCCGTTTTCCTTCGAGCAGTCGACAGACAGCCGAGGTAAAGGAGCTGAAAACGGACTCTGTTTACCAAACCGCTGAAGAACGCCGACGTTTAGTGGAGCGCGTCTTAACCAAACCCCAAAAGCCAAAGAAACTCCGTCTGCTATCGGCGGTGTACAACATGCTGCTATATTTAGCTCCTGCCACTTTCATTTTGTCAAATTCGCTCTCAGGGTCAGAAAGGTCGAAGGCCCCTGCGCTAGAGGCACGGGATATTTAGATACGTGTTACTATTCATGGTATAAATAACACAACTGTGTCGGTGGCGTTGTCAAACAAAATCATGCAGACGAAAAAATGAAATAAACATACAAAACACATCTGAATTTCCAGCACACTGTGGTGACTGAATACTTCAACACACAGTCGGCCGGCGCTCACTCTCAGCCGCATCCGTGAGAGGAAATCGGAGGCCGAAGCATCTCAGGCGTGATGTGCCTATTAGATTCTTCCAGAGACCGAACAGCGGAGCCGGGAGAGGAGGCAACGGAGAGGGCGGCAGACTGGGAGCAAAGCCTCTCTGAGCGCTGGCAATCAGGTGGTATTAGGGTCCACCAGTTAGAAGCATCGGTGAGGCAGACACAGCTCGGCGTGAGCCGTACATGTGTACAGGACTGTCTCAGAAAATTAGAATATTGTGATAAAGTTCTTTATTCTGGCCATCATCGCAGACACAATAATGGAAAACCAGATACCTTATCGAGCTCAACTGTCAGGCTTGAGGCCGAGCCGTGGAGATCAAGTGTGGGATATGTGTGACGGTGCGATGCTTGTGGTCGGGAACTGGGGTTGAGGAGGAAGAGTATTGTGAATGTGAGAGAGAGAGAGAGAGGATAGAGGGCTTATTTGCAACTTCCCGAGGTTTGTTTGCCGAAGAGTCCCAACTGTATCATGTCTGCTTTGTTACGGAGACAGTGCAGCATGTTTCTTCTTCTTCTTCTTTTCTTCTCTCCATCCTACTGGGAGATGCTTAGTGTGTTTCTTGATTGACGCCGGAGATCCACCCACTCCGGGTTGCTAATGAGAAAAGGCCCCCGAGGACACAGAAATTCAGCAGACATTACTCCCTGACCTTTGTGAGGTTTTGCCGGGGACGCGGCGGCAAGGCGCCGTACGCGTGTCGGGCTCCTCGGGGGCCGCGCTCGGGGCCGAGGAGTAACGCTGGGGAGCCTCGTTATGTGCGCGACATCAAAACGAATCAGGCTCCGTCCAGCACCCCTCGTCTCTGGCCCCCACTGCGGGCTGCAGGGGGGAGTGCGTGGAGGTAATGAGACCATTGTGCTCCTCGGCCCCCACCGCCACCGCCACTACGAGACTCTAACAACTGCTGGTGCCCCGGGGATGTCCATGAGATAGGCAGTGGGAAGAAGAAAGAGTGAAATGGGGGGGGGAAAAAGAAAAAAAATGAGTGTGAAAAATGAAGAGAGAGACCAGGCAGTCCACCTAACCAGCTGAAGTGGAAGTTATCCTTATGAAGTGTGTGTGTGTGTGTGTGTGTGTGTGTGTGTGTGTGTGTGTGTGTGTGTGTGTGTGTGTGTGTGTGTGTGTGTGTGTGTGTGTGTGTGTGTGTGTGTGTGTGTGTGTGTGTGTGTGTGTGTGTGTGTGTGTGTGTGTGTGTGTGTGTGTGTGTGTGTGACTCATGCACTGCCAGGGGTTTTCAGAGGTCTTGAAGAAGCTGTGCCAAGCTGCGTGGAAGTTTCTCTTGTTGCCAGCAGGCGTTGAGCAGTCAAGCCTCCTCCCTCCAGTCACACAGGAAGCATTCCTAATAATTCCTTTATGTGCATATAATCATAGATTATTCCTGTTGTGAACGGCAATAAATATTGCTTAGAATGATATGTCATCGTTCTTAAAAAAACTGATTGAGAGCACTGAAAAAACGCCATTGATTGGCGGAACCAAATGTCCCCGCCCTCAAAACGCAGACTGGCCAATCGGAGCGTGGCATTGGCCGAGTCTGACAACTCTGAAATCTATCTGGCTCACAGGCTGGGGTAATTGTTTGAGATTTTCTTAATCTGCAGGTTTTTTGTTGATTTGGAGCGAGTGGTGGCTAAACATTGTTTAATAGTGATACTCGTTACCCAAGGAGGTTTAAGATAAGATAAGATAATCCTTTATTTGTCTCACAATGCGGAAAATTACAGGAGACGTACGTTTCTAAAATGTTATGTTTCTGCATTAAAACCTGTGGAGCTAACCGTAGCAGTTAGCACATATTGTGACTGTCTACACATGCCGTTTTTTTTACTTTTGAATGATTATAACAGGGAATAAAGTCCTACCTGGCTTTATAGGAACAGTGCCGTTCATTAATTTCATGTCTGGATCACCAGCTGATTTGGTGGCTCACATTTACACTGTGATCTGAAGGATTTAGCTTCACCTGAATGTCTCTAACCTTATTTTTCACTGCTGTGATCAGTTTGACATCCTGAACATATCCTTGAGATGCATATTGTAGACCCATCAGTCTGCTCCTCTCTGAAATCGCTTTTAGGTTTTTCCAAGTTAATATGCATTAAGGGAGTGCCGTTGGTGACGCCGTGGGCTCCGTGGTAGCCGAGCTTGATGGAGCAGCAGCGGCAGGCTTACCGCCGGGTCAATTTGACAAAGACAAGAGGTTTTGATTCTTGGTAGTACAGACTCAGAGAGGCAATCAGCACACATATCTCCAAAGCCCCAAGCTTGTTTGTGCCAGTAGCAGACTTGATTACTGGAGGCTCTTCTGTCTGGTCTACTCACGGATAACTTGCAGCTCAGCCAAAATTCCGCAGCTTGTTTGCCAACTAAGACAAGAAAGAGAACCCACAATGCATTGCTTCTGTTCCAAATGACCTGCATTGGTTTCTGGGAAGTTTTAGAATGAATGTGAAGATCCATTTTGTGTCGGGTTTTTTCGGTCAGTTGATCGACTCATGCCAAAACATGTTTTAAAGACATTGTGTTCATGTATTTATTTATGCAGGATGAAAAAGGGTTTAAGGTTTCTGGATCAGCAAGTCAGAAGAACTGAGGACAACAACATATGTCTGTGTTGTCCCTATTCATATGGACCTCACCATGAGTACAATTTCATAACATTTAAGTAAAACTTAAATTTAGGAATATACATTTTTTGCCTAATAATATAAGTCTAATAATAACTATTGGAATATTCTCTCTTTCTAACTGCCATCCACCAAACGCAGCGCTGACATCCACATAATTAAAAGGTTAGTCA
This sequence comes from Pseudoliparis swirei, assembly GCF_029220125.1. NCBI lineage: Eukaryota > Metazoa > Chordata > Actinopteri > Perciformes > Liparidae > Pseudoliparis > Pseudoliparis swirei. Next base: position 7,349,535 of record NC_079392.1, on the reverse strand, counting down.
ACCTTAGTAAAAAAAAACATTTTCTCACTGCACCGTGCAGATGTTGGGCTGTTCCACTTCAATATAGAAATATCTTACTCTGCTTGAACCCCAATCGAGGACAGTGGAAATTGTTTTTTTGAATGCTACAAGCACAGACAAATTGATATTCAACATGCTTTCTTGGCCCGAAACAGTGTGTGAGTTACTGTGGATAATGCAAAGACCTCCATGGCAGAGTTACTTCCAATCAGGACATTACTGAAGTTCACTTCTGTTGGTGAAGGTCATAAGTTATGACAACAACAACAAAATATTGAAACAAGCGTTATGACTCATAACGCTTGTTTCAATATTTCTTTTTTTCTTTCTGTCTATTGTGACCAAAAGACAATATCACCTTGGTGACTAAGTCTTGGTATACAGGACTGTCTCAGAAAATTAGAATATTGTGATAAAGTTCTTTATTTTCTGTAATGCAATTAAAAAAACAAAAATGTCATGCATTCTGGATTCATTACAAATCAACTGAAATATTGCAAGCCTTTTATTTTTTATTTGCTGATTATGGCTTACAGCTTAAGAAAACTCTAAAATCCTATCTCATAAAATTTTAATATTTCCTCAGACCAAGTAAAAAAAAAAGATTTATAACAGCTGAGTGTTTGTCAAGGCTCAGGAAACCCTTGCAGGTGTTTCGAGTTAATTAGACAATTCAAGTGATTTGTTTAATACCCTACTAGTATACTTTTTCATGATATTCTAATATTTAGAGATAGGATATTTGAGTTTTCTTAAGCTGTAAGCCATAATCAGCAATAAATCAGAATAAAAGGCTTGCAATATTTCAGTTGATTTGTAATGAATCCAGAATGCATTTTTTTTTTTTTTTTTTGCATTACAGAAAAAAAAAAACTCATTCAATATTTCTAATTTTCTGAGACAGTCCTGTATACTGTACAACTGGTGCTTTTGTTTTTATCATAATTAGTCGGCAAGCGTCTGAGAGGCAAAGAAAAAACATGATTTGAAAGATCTTCCCACACAGACGTGTTTTCCACGGGTCCGCCTCTGCTCCTCTGACAAGTCATCCGACACACAGTCTCCTGCAGTTGCATTTATAACGCCACCATTTAGACGGCAGCATCGCAGTGTATTCATTACGGTCATATGATTCTCCGCATGCAACATTTTGGTGGATATGATGTCATGAAATCACAGAGAAAGTTATATTTCATGTCACCGCCATAATAATGTGAGCTGATTAAATATTAGCAACAGATTACAACAGATAGAGATGCACCTCTACCCTGTGAGTCAGTGTGGTTTATATATATATATATATATATATATATTTATATTTATATATGAATATATTTATATATATATATATTTATATATTTATATATATATATATATACTGTATATATATATATATATTAAAATAAATATATTTATTTATATATATACATGATAGCTTTTAATCAGGCATATAGGCAAGTCGATTCTTGAATTCTTCAGAGCAATATCAGACCTCACCAGATCATATCATTTAAAAATACATTTCGATAGCAACTGTAATTGTCGTCATGGATAATCTGGTGCGAGATATGCAAGACAGACTGAACAAAGCTGGAGCCTAAACCAAACCAGGAAGAAGACTGCCTCGCACAGCCACATGGGTAAATGAGCTGCCTCTTTGTTTTAGTTATCTCTCTCTCTTATAGTGGTCTCATTTTAAAACTTTTTTTATTATATAATATTATAGTTGTGGTCAAGGGCTTCAACATTACAGTATCTGTTTGCTATGGATTATGGTGAATCTTAGTGGACTATACTTGAGAAGGTCATCAGATTAGAGGTCAAGCATATCGGGAAGCAGTCGAACACGTATACTTTACAGCAGAGGTGTTGGTGACCAAATTTACAATGGATCTGTGTATTTGTCCCAGAAAACAATATTGCACATGCAGGGTCCTGTATTGGTAAACCCAAATGGAATACAGACATCATTAATGCTATTATTAAGGTTTTTCTGCTTCGCATTCTCAAATGTCCATAGAGCAGCGCAGGGGCATTTGTCGGATTCAAAGAAAGGGGGGGCTAAGCCCCAAGGGTAGTGGTGAGTTAGGGCAGTGGCTCTCAACCTTTTTTCAGTGATGTACCCCCTTGTGAAATATGTTTACAGCCAAGTACCAGAACAACACATTTTGGGTTGAAAATATATGTAATACACACCGCTGGGCCATTAATGTCTGATTTAGAATAGACTATATTACATTAAGTTCAGGAACTAACATTACATTTAATTGAATATTTATTAAATAACTATTTTTAAAGTATTTTTTCAAAGATACTAATTTAAAATATATTTCGAAAAATCTCACATGCCCCCTGGAGTACCTTCACGTACCCCCAGGGGTATACGTACCCCCTGGAGTACCTTCACGTGCCCCCAGGGGTATACGTACCCCCATTTGAGAACTGCTGGGTTTGGGTATGTTTGCGGCCAAACATTTTTTGGGGGGGCCCCCGGATATCCATTGTTTCCGACAGTTTATAGATTGGTTCAATCAGAAAGAGTGTGATTTTACTCTGTAGTTTTACTTGCATTTAGTATATGATAACACAAGAAACAGAATGTCAGGGTCATAGTGATATTTTATGCTCATTTGGACACTATCACTAAAGATGAACTAGTTCAATGTCCAGACTGGACTTTAACTTTTAAAACGTGCCTTTCTGATAGTATTGAGTCTATGTTTAATTACGTTTATTAATGTAACCAAGTTTAAAACGTAGGCCTAATGACGTTTGCCTCGTGCTAACAGAACACATGTAACACACTTACATGTGTTCTGTGCTTGGCTGAGTAGCTGACATCTGATTGACAGACGATTTGCTTATGAATCATCAATTGAGATACCGTTGAATGTGTGAACATGCTATGCGCAGAGCAAGTGACGTAGTAGCTACAGTGAGAAAACACTACTGATGGTGGATAAGTCAAACAAACACAGGACTCTGAGAACTCTGTTGGCCACAATCTGTGGTTTGTGGCTCAAAGTTTGTAAAACAGAAAGTTTCCACTCCTAAATGTAGAATATGTGCGACCAGTCATTGTCTTGTCTGTCAATTACGTCCAAATCGACCATTACTGTTGACACCAGTGGGTCTCACTATGTTGCCTTGGAAACAAAGTTGGATGCAGTCAGACTGAAGCTGAGTTTTTACCAGCGCAAATCCACCTTTTGCACAGAACCTGTCAAAATCAGTTTTTCCTCCCCAGTTAAAGTTACTTGCAGACTGCTGCCAGACAACAGTTTATTTCATACAGATCAAAATATGGATCTTGGAGGAATACTATCCGCTTACTAAGATGAAGGTTACGATTTCACTCAGGCTGCAGAAAACACGGCTGAATTCCACTCAATGTGTTTGCTTCTGAGCAGCTAATTCCAACACACCGTTGTGCTTGTTTGGACCAGCATCTGTATTTTATACATGTGTGTTCTGTGAGGCATGCAGGAATAATGTCAAATGCCGTTTTCTGAATGCCGTTGGGTTAAACCGGTGTTATTTTTGGGGTTCAGTCACTCATTGTGAACCCGGTAGATTTTTGGCTGCGCTCTAATTTCAGCACAAATTAAACAGGAGGATGTGTCTCCGGCAGCATGTGGCACAGCAGCTCAAGCTGTTAGCAGCTGAACAGGCGCAGCTGAGGAGCAGTCTCCCCGGGTCTCAGGGGGCTCGTGCAGCAGTCTGTCTGTCCTTACCTATTTCACTTCTTCCCCACTCTCTATGGGGACTTCTCCTGTTAGTGTAGTGTTTGCTGTACGAGACGCGTCTGCCTTTCCATCTGTGCCCAGTTTGGGAGTGAGCTAAACTGCAGTCAATGTCACACAAGAAGTTGCTGAATTATTAAGAGTTCCAGATTTGCTGTGCACTGCACATCTTTCATCCATCTGTTGGAGGAGCATCGTATATGGCAAAGTGTACCTGCTGCATTTGCCGGCAATCTGTCGCGGATCAAAATGTGATGCTTCGTACGATTGTTGTCGCCATTAGGAAGTTTGGCTCATGGTGTTTTGACTGCAGCTTCGCTCCCGTTTTCAGTGTTATTGCTCTATAGGTACACCCCTCTTTAATTCGGAATATTTCTAATTATCCGAGTGGACCGAAAGCCCATTGTGCCACTTCCGCCAGATCGAGAGAGAGAGAGAAAGAGAAAAGGGACTGAAATGTAAAAATAGCAGCCCACTAACACCTTCTCAATCATCTGGGGCCTCATTTATAAAGGGATTTACGCAAGAAAAAATGGCGTACGCCGTTTCTACGCAAGGTTTGCGATTTATAAAATACTAACTTGACTGGAAAAGGTGCGGTCCTCCACGCAAACTCGAACCCATGCGTACGCACTAAGCACAACAACAGGAGAGACGAGAAACTGCGACACCGTTGGCAGAAGGAAGAATGGAGAGAAATATGTGGAAATAATACCATCAATATGTTACTCATTTATCATATGAAGGACTACTTTTCAAACATTGATTAAAGCCAATCTTAAAATGATTAAACAAACTTCTGTTGCGACTCCTCAGTGCACACAGACACATAACTTGGAGAAATAAATAAATACGGATATGTTATTTAAAACTACCTCGAATATGTTGTGTTAATGTTATGAAATGTATTCTCATAAATGATGCGGTAAGCAGGAGGACAGAATTACGTCTATACTGATATATCATGTGCAACTATATATGTTTCTGTGATTAAAAAAGCTTCATGGTCTAAAATCAATTATCGATAATAACTTCTAACAGTAGCAGGCTAAAACAAGGCTCGATGGTGTTTTGAGCCCTCACCGGCACCTTCCAGGCAGCCGCTGCCTGGAAGGCACCGGAAGGTGGTCCCGCCCCCCAAAACTCTGATCCAATCAATGCGCTACCGCCCACTTGGAGCGGAGCGCATATTCAAACCCACTTGGAGCATTAACCCGCCAGTTCAACAATTTCAAAAGCTGATATATTTATATTTTTGGCGGCTAATGTTGTGGTAATGTTATTTCAACCTGCTAGTTAGCAGATAGATTATGCTAATCTTAGCTGTGGTAATGTCATTTCTACCTAAATCTGGTTAAAACATTAGGTAACAAAGTAAGATTAATTACTGTAGATTAATCACTGTATTTTAGTGATTGTTAATGGTTAGTGGTTATCTTTCAAATGATGCCTGTGAGGCACTTGACGTTGAGACTGGTTGACTTCCAGGCTGCTTTGGAATAAGGATACCTCTGAGGCAGCCACCAGTTTTGGATAACTCTGAGGCATCATAGGTAGTGTTGACTGCCAGGCTGCCTAGTCGTTGGTATACAGGTTAACTCACAGGCATCCAGTTGGTTTTAGATACCTGTAAGGCATCTAGACGGACATTAAGAGGGGCTGACTCCCAGGCTGCTTACTAACACTGGTTAGCTCTCAGGCAGCCAATTGGCTTTGGATGCCTTTGAGGCACCTGACGTTGAGACTGGTTGACTTCCAGGCTGCTTTGGAATAAGGATACCTCTGAGGCAGCCACCAGTTTTTGGATAACTCTGAGGCATCATAGGTAGTGTTGACTACTTTATATCAATAAAGAACTACTTTAAAGACTTTAAAGACTACTTTATATCAATAAAGAACTGAAAGCCAGCTCCAAACTATTACACCCCAGTGTCAATAAGTGTTTCATTGTCACATTGGTATGTGCATCAAATCTGAATTTAATACTGTGTTCGTGTCATGATATGTCTTTCCCATTTTTGCAAGTAGCGAGGCCAGGACCTGTGCTCCTCCGTCGGTGCTCTGGCTGCCAGGAGCATCGAATTTAAAGAAGTGGCCATGCTGCGGCATCAGACCCCTGTGGCCACAGGGAGAGCCCACGGAGTTCAAGTAATTTGCAATATTCCACATCCTATATATGGGCTCTGACAGGTTTAATAGACATTATTTATCCTGAATTTATGTTTTATCTTTTCCTCCAGACAACAGCTCCAGCACCTCGCCAACCAGGTGAGGTCAAATGCAACAATTGACCCTCACACACACCTTAGGGCCAGGAATGGTAGAGGTGGTGGTGGATATTTTAAAAAGTGTGTTGACACACACATTGAAAATATTAACAATTAGCAATTTGTTGTGTTCATTAATTAAATATCTTCATGTTCTACATCACTGTGTATGTGTCGTGAATTGGAAGTGTATTGAACTTGGCATCTTGATTTAACTAGTCTGATAATTTAGCTAGCTGGGCCTGAAATCGCATGGTGTAAATTACAGATCCGACATGTTAGGCATGTGGATTAAGGCAAATAGTCATGGTGACACAATATGTCAACACTAATTTCTACAGCTTCACATAAGGGTTTATTCCAGTAGAGTGTTACAAGTTAATGAAACCCCAACTTACATTAATTATTTTTAAAAAATGTATCGTCAGAGGACACACACATGATGGAGCATGACTGATGGGGTGTGACATATTCTTTATTGAAAATAAAGGCCAAGTACAACCCTCATACACACAGTAAAATGGTAAAACAAAATTTCAAGTTTACTAAGCACTAAGGATAGAATGTAATACACTATAAATATTATCTAAATATTTTATTGGGGCAGTGTGGGACAGGTCGGAAAACTGGGGAAAGACTATTCGGGTGGGTTGTCTCTCGCCTCGCTTAAATACCCCCGTCGTGATGGACAGTTTGTATCTGCCGCTTGTTGTGGTCTGTCTTTGAATAGTTTGCAATCAGGTGGAGCAGTCCTCCTCCTGATCTCCTCCACCGTTATCTGGTATCTTTGTAAAAATAATTTCTGAGTCACACTCAAAGAAGGTTTCAATGTTTCAACAATATTATTCGTAACAATATTAGGATTTCATCTTCTTTACATACAGTACAGTATTGTACACATGTAATGTCTGTACATAGCCCTTCTGTCTTTACTGCCATCCCAACAGATGTTCCTATAACCCAAAACTCTGATGGGCTCTGGAAACCAGTCACATGGTGAAAAGGGACATTTTTGAGATTAGAGTGAAAATACTAGTAGGTCGAAACTCAGTATTTTGGTGAAATTGGGTTTTGATTCAATTATTATTCTATAACATGTTGTCTACCATCCCTAAACATATCTACTTTTTTTCATTAATTGAATGTGTTAAAATGTGCTTTATTCAACCAGCCAGTCTATTTAGAACCCCTCTCTTTAAAGTTGTTTTGTCAAAATTCTATTCCATGAAATCTAACTGATCAGCTGACTTTGGGCAATCATAACATTTGAAACAGACAAATAATGAAAAAATATTTGAAACAAGCTTGAAGTCAGCTTCCAAAAGGTCAAATTTCACCATGTGACTGGTTTTCCCAGATCCCATCACAAATGGTCTCAGGACTGTTACTACCACACTACCACTAAAAATATAAACCTGTCTTGAAGAAACCTATGCCTAGCTGTGCACTTCACCTTTTGCTCCGATGCCCTGAGCATGTCCTCAAAAGGCTGTGGACATTCTGAAATGCCGGCTGGGATGGGGCAGTAGGGGATGGTGGAGCAGCAGGGCCGGATGGGGCAGGAAGGGTGGATGGAGCAGCAGGGCTAGATGGGGTTGGGGCTGGGCGGGCTCCACCAACCAGTGGTGACTGGTGGAAAATTGCGATCTTTGCAGATGGTCCTATAAAGTCACAAGAAGTAACCAAATTTGTTTTATGAGGAGATGAACTAGTGTTGTAGTACTCGAGTCCAGATGGCAAGATAAAGAATAACATAGGTCCTTTTGACAGCTGCAGGGCCTTCCGCTTCCGTCCTACTGTATAAAGACATTGCAAGGAAATAATAAGTATTTTTGGGGGAATTATTGAAGTCATTGTTAAATGTCAGTGTGTGAAAGAGACTTTTTTTAGTCATTACAGTAGGTCTAGGTTGAACCTTACCCTTCCTGGGTGCCATTTCTTCATGAACTGAAAGAGAAAGGCAATATGAGTGTGATTAGTATTATCACATAATGTTAGGCATATGCAATGTTAAAAATAATCTGTCAGATTTATTCAATAGGCCTATCTGTATGAGGAGGCATGAGGACAATTTAACTAAGGGATATCAGTCTACAGTCAACCAGTCTCAACGTCAGGTGCCTCAAAGGCATCCAAAGCTAATTGGCTGCCTGAGAGCTAACCAGTGTTAGTAAGCAGCCTGGGAGTCAGCCCCTCTTAATGTCCGTCTAGATGCCTTACAGGTATCTCAAACCAACTGGATGCCTGTGAGTTAACCTGTATACCAACGACTAGGCAGCCTGGCAGTCAACACTACCTATGATGCCTCAGAGTTATCCAAAAACTGGTGGCTGCCTCAGAGGTATCCTTATTCCAAAGCAGCCTGGAAGTCAACCAGTCTCAACGTCAAGTGCCTCACAGGCATCATTTGAAAGATAACCACTAACCATTAACAATCACTAAAATACAGTGATTAATCTACAGTAATTAATCTTACTTTGTTACCTAATGTTTTAACCAGATTTAGCTCGCTAGCAGGTAGAAATGACATTACCACAGCTAAGATTAGCATAATCTATCTGCTAGCTAGCAGGTTGAAATAACATTACCACAACATTAGCCGGCCCAAAAAATATAAATATATCAGCTATGTACCTTTGAAATTGTTGAACCAAGTGGGTTAATGCGCTCAATGCGCGCCCAAGTGGGTTTGAATATGCAATGCGCTCCAAGTGGGTTTGAATATGCGCTCCGCTCCAAGTGGGCGGTAGCGCATTGATTGGATCAGAGTTTTGGGGGGCGGGACCTGGAAGGTGCCGGTGAGGGCTCAAAACACCATCGAGCTAAAACAAGGGTTAACACAGATTCAGCTTTAGGTGCCTTACATATAGAGTGAAAAGGAAGCCATATAACTATTAATATTCCTTATGATTAGGACGAATCTCCGTCTTATTATGGCTAGCAAATGGACCAGTCAATAAAAGCAGGGTCATTTCACCACCTGTACCTTATCATATACAATCAGGTGGCCGGGTGTGTATAAAAAGACGTGCCACAATGCGTAATGACGCACAATGGCTGATTTGGCACTATTAGAGGACTTGGCAAATGGAAGAGTGCGGAGGGTGCGTAATTTCAGAGACCGGCAAGATTTGCTGGCCAATGATGATGAGTGGCTCATGAGCGGTTCCGACTTCAAGAGCCGTTTTACTAGAGCTGTGTGCTGTGTTGGGTGCACCGAAGGAACAGCCCGTGCGGTTCCAATCCAAGTATTGACAACACTTGGATTTCTGGCAACCACGTTTCAGAGGAAATGGCTGATAGGTATATCCCAGCCCACCCTCAGCCGTATTATGCCAGATGTGTTGGGAGGTATAATTGCGTTGTCGCCTTTATACATAAAGTTTCCTTACACGGTGGATGAGCAGGCAAATAAAAAAATGCAATTTGCAGCAATGTCCGGTTTCACAAATGTAATATTGACTGCACTCACATTGCTGTAAGGGCACCCAGTATCAATGAAAGTGCATTCGTTAATCGAAAGCACTTTCATTCGATGTCCAAATTATATGTGATGCTAACATGCTGTTCACCAATGTGGTTGCTCGGTGGCCTGGGTCAACGACTCCTTCATTTGGCGAAACAGCAGTGTTGACGCCGACTTGAGGCTGGAGCTGTGCGTGATGGGTATCTTTGATTTTAAAACTCCTAAATAATTAATAATGTATATATGCTGCGTTATATAACCTATGTATCAACACTACAGGTGACAGTGGATATCCTCAAGCGGTGGCTGCTCACCCGTTCAACAACCCGCCGCGGAGAGGAAATTTACACACTCGCCACAGCCAGGCACGAGCTGTGGTAGGCGCTCAATAGGCCTGCTAAAGGGCAGGTGGCGCTGCCTCGATGCCACAGGAGGAAAGCTTTGCTATAAACCGGACAAGGCATGTGCAGCACTTTGGTTCGACCGAAAATCTATTTTAAATGTGCTATATAAATAAAATTTGATTTGATTTGAAGGTGTGCCAAATTGTGAGGCCGTGTGCTGTGCTACAATTTGGCACTCCTTAAAAATGTGCCGTTACCCTGAGGCTGCATGTACGGCCGCGAGCCAGACCCCTTCCCCATGCACATCCACACCCACACCCAGGTGGAGTTCAACAGCGTCTGGATGTGATGCGTAACTTACACACACAACAAGGTATTGAAACAACTTATTTATTGGCTATATCTTTTAAACAAGTGCATATTTCTCCCAACACATGACGAATTTGTCCCAGCTCTCTTGCAACCTCGTGTACTGCAGCAAGTGTGTCCCTCTGATTCTGCAGGACTGCATCTGTGAGGACACGGCCGCTGCTGGAGGGCTGCGCAGGAGGTGCCGTGCCCGTGGAGGCAGCGGGGCTCGAGGCACGAGGTTCTCCTCCTACCCTGGTGGAACCAGCATCTTGTTAATTCTTTTTCTTAATAAAGTTATGATTTGTTTTTCGAAATACACGTATTGTTTTATTTACATACCAGCAGATATCACACAACTTGAATACATTTGGTTTACTCTAATTTCAAACACGGGTATATAAATGTGGTTACCTAGTTCAGTCGGTGCAACCTTAACATCAGTGTCCCCATCTGCCTCCGTCACCACTCCACTCAGCAGGGACTGCGCCAGCCTTTCATCCATAGGGGTGAGCTCCGGTGCTCCTGTTCCCCCGTGGCACACACTCTGCCTGTGTGATGCCAGGCGTTTTAAGCGTCCACCAATGTCGGACCACTTTTTGATTTCCGCAACAGTGCGACCCTGTGCTGATGCAGCGTTGACAGCATCTGTCACATGCTGCCACTCTCTTGCCTTTTGGCATTTGTTACGCCAATGCTATGGCCACCAAACAAAATGTGTTGCCTCGTCTCGATTTCTCGAAGGATTTCTACTTCACAGTTGTTAAAGTTTCTTTTTTGCCTCTTTTTCCTTGTTTGCCATGTTCGATGTAGTTTGTGTAGTTTGATGAATATTCATTATGGGCGTATCAATGACTATTTATGGGCAAATATGGGTGTGGAAGAAGACAAAGCTGCTCCGCATTTCAAGTTGATTGTGATTTATAAAGGGTAATGTAGGATGTACATGCGCTCCGCATTTACGCAAGGTTTTATGAATGGGAAAATGGCGTACATTTTTTGTACCTATTTTTTTGCTTTCTACTACGTAAGCAACCTTCCTACGCAAATCCTACGCACGCCGTTATGAATGAGGCCCCTGGTCCCCTTTCCTCAAGGTGATACGGGTGTAAAGGTTAGTGCTGTATATCCTCACAGAGCCGAGGGAATATTGTCTCTCCTCAGGTTTAATCGTTGCGACTTCATGACCTTCGCATTGAAAATGCGGAAGGTCATGTTTTGATCGCCGTGTATTTATTGATTTATTTATTATATTTATTTGTATGCGTGTTATTCGCATAACAAAAAAAGTTTTTAACCGAATCGCATGAAATTTGGTGGGATGATTTGTTATTATCCGGGGACCATTTGATTAGATTTTGGGATCGATCGGGTCAAAGGTCAAGGTCATGAAAAGGTCAACATCTTCTTGAATCGTATGAAATTTGGTGGGATGATTGGTTATTATCCGGGGACCATTTGATTAGATTTTGGGATCAATCGGGTCAAAGGTCAAGGTCATGGAAAGGTCAAAATCTTCTTTTTACCATAGCACGGTCAATTTGTATCCAATTGGCATGCAGCTAATGCCAACATGTTCATAATTCAATGCCCAATCTTGTGATATGCGAAGGTATGCGCTCTACCGAGTGCCCATTCTAGTTCAACCAATAGAGCGTGAAGACAACAGCTGTAGCGTGCATCTCAGTTGTCTTCATGTCATTTATTGTAACGCTATAGGTATATTATGGTATATTTTGTGTACAGTACATCAGAAGAGGAGCCTGTTCTTGGATGGCTGAAATGCTATCATGAAAAATATTTTTAAATGATGCAATATTCATCATGAGTGAGTGCGGTAGGCTATTTCTGTTAAATGCTTTTTCCCCCCAGATAACACGATGAGAAGCCACCTCATCAAAACCAAATAATCGGGACAATTAAATTGATAGAACTGTGGAGCAAAACTCAAGTCTTCTGTCTTGTAAAATCCTACGCAGTGAATTACACTGAAAGGAAGAGCTTGCTCTCTGAGGACGTTATCAGTCATGTTTTCTGTCTGAGACCTGAAAAAGGTTTCTGATAGAACTGCCAAAAATGGACTTGAGGAATGTCTGTGAAGTAAAAAAAGTTTGAACGGAGCAGCATGATTTACAGTCTGAACCTTTTAAAAGGCACAGTTCCCTTTTTGGATCACTATTTGTCCTCAGAGATTGTGAGACCCGCTGACGGCCTTTCTTCACTGTGGGATCGCCATACATGAAATATTCGCAACTCAACGTCTCCTTATAAATTAAATAGAGTTTTAAGTTCCGGAAAAAAAAGGACGAAGAATGTTAATACCGAATGCATCTGCAGAATGAGAACAAACACTTTTAACTGATCTTTCCCTGACCATAACCAGCTCTTTTGTACTTTTTCGTCCTCTTGATGGCTAAGTCTGATGCCTCGAACAGATGCGACTCAACTACAAGTCCATACATTTGGGGATGCTCCGTGGTCCCAGATTGGTTTTGAAAATTTCTTCTGTTGTTGAAAAATATTTTTTTAACTTCTGCGGCAGATTTTCGGACGGTCCATATGTACTGTATAGCATTTAATGCTAGGAATAAGCTAATTTATTAATTGAGTAATTGATGAATATATTACCGCTCCATATATACTGTTTTATAAGTATATTCAGCCAGCTTTGTGAAGCATTTTGTTGAAAGTCGTACAAACCACAACGCATGCGCTTCATGTCGCTTAGCTAGCGTGCTACAAATGTTAACTAAAATATGGCATTGAACTTTTTACCAAGAAAAATAATTATAAACAGGATTCATCTGACATTTGACTCGACGGCGAAAAAACTAAATAAACTTCTCTCCCTGCACTTCATCCATTCGTAAACAGATACATTTCCTTGCATTGAAAACTGGGGGCCATACAAAATGACAGCTAGTAATTAATCACGATACATTAATCGGATTTATGGACACAAAACTTTGTGTCCATGACTAGAACCTCTGTCTTATTCATACCACATGACTACAATATCCCTGACTGTTTTTGCATGTCAAAACACTCTTGATTTTTTGCATTGTCCTGCCCATCCTCTGCTCCCGAGGGAGTCATTTTACCAATGGGATCATTTGATTGGCCGTTCGGGATTGCAATTGACATCACTGCAATTCTGCTTCATCACCAAAAAAAATAGAACTTATTATAATTGTCATTTCTGTATTATTGCTGTAGCTCTACGAAAGGCTGATACTGTTCATGGTATTGTGCTTCAGTGTGTTGTGCTTGGTGCCTCCCAGTATGCAGGCGCTTCACTGTGTTCTGGAGCAGACTTTTTGTACTTGACATTTCCATGATTCATGCCTGGTGTGATGGCTGGCCTGGGGGCTCACAGAACCTTTACTGAGACAGAACCAGGCTGCATTTGTCTGCATGGCCAGAGAGCTTCATCAAACCAAAGCACACTGTGTGTGTGAGTGTGCATACTGTTCCTAATATTTTATCTTTTAATGCTTATTAATTAGAAAACAATGTTGAAGGATCTGTTTTGCTCCACTGTCTAAAACCATATTATCTTGTTTAATTAATAGGTTTTTTTGTTCTGGCATGGTGTCATTGTTAGTGAACTTTCTTTCTTTCCAGAACTTGTTTTTCAGAGCGCTACTCAACACTTTTTGAGAAACCCACACGGCGTATGTTCTCCTTTCGTGTTTTAGAGAAATCATGAAGTCCGCTCCGCATGCATATGTTTCAGTGCTTTGGGGAAATGATAGTGGCTATGAATAACAAATAGATGCAAGTCAGTGCGGTTGAAAAGCGTTGGCTTTGTTGCCATTATTAAAGCAGTGGTGGTAGCAGGAGAAATGGGCCAGAAGTATGCTGTTGATCTTTCTGTGAACAGATATCAAAGCCTGGACAGAAAATGAGTGGTATAAGTACTGGGGGACAGAGGGGATCCCTGGAGCAAACAGAGGGTGAAGATGAAGGGATACGGAGGAGATGAAAGGGGGAAAAGACAAGAGAGGCGGCGAGAAAACAGAGGAGGATTGCGAGGGAGAGCCTGTGTGCCTTTGGATGCATCTGTACACCAGTGTCTGCTGGAGGAAGGACTTCAAAGACCCAGCAGAGCAAAGGCTGCTTCTTTTTCACTTTCTTTTTTACTCTCTTTTTTCTTTTCTTCACCAAGCTCCTCTCCGTGGATCCCCCCCTCACCCCCCTCACCCATCCTCCCCTCCCCTTCTTCCCTCTCTGGTTATTCATCTGTCTCTCCTCAAAGGCAGCCAGGCCTATTGGATTCTGTAGGGCACCACTGACATGAATATTTCTGCTGCATCAGAGACATTTGCTGCCGTTGCCTCATAGTGCTTCAACGGTAATTGAGCGCATGATCCCGCAAAGTTTATTGATTGCAATATTGGCTGCATTTTATATATTTATATATATATTACAATTTTGTATATGTATATAATTATATATATATATACTGTATATATATATATACTGTTTATATATATATATAAATCTCTCTCTATATATATATATAAATAAAATTTAAACAAATTATATATATACATATATGTACGTATATAATGACTGCAATGCTGATGTCTAGTGTAGCTAGTAAAAGGGGAGCCTCTGAGATAAAAATGGTTTTGCATTTTGTTTTTCATTGGAGGTTTTGTATTTCTCTGACTGTACATTTTTCAGGGAAATCCTCAGGAAGGTTGTAGTGGAAGAAATAAATGTATTAAATATAGGCTTAAAAAATTAAACCGGATTATTAGAATAAAGAATTAAACAATTAGGCTTCTATGAATAAATACATGTGATTACCAGATTACGGTTGCAGTTTTGAAAACCTGATAAACATTGTGAACTGAAACAAATCCAAACAAAAACGTAGCAAATTAAAATATAAAGTCTGACTTGCTGATTCAGATTTTTGCCAATTCCCATTTTCTTTCGGACAACTAACATTTTAAACACGGTTCCAGAATGAAACTTTATCTTTCTACTTTGTTGGAGTCATCTACAGTGTCTTCAGACCGTCCTGCCTCACACGTTGGACATAACCTAATTTAAACAAATCACAAATGCTCATTGGAAGTGTTGAGAGTATCGCATCATCATCACATCCTCAGTGTCTAGGCTTGCTGTGGGTGTTGACGGGCCTCTTTCAGAGTGTCAGTCTTCAACTATGTGACTGATTTACTTTCCTCAGTCATGGAGGGAGTCTTTTCCGACGCCGTAATTCTGATCATGTTGCGCTTTGAAGAAGAAGAAGATTCCCCCGAGGTACAGATGGCTACGCGCCTCCTTAGATTGTGTTCGGGGAGATGAGGGGCGACGGGGTGGAGTGTGTCGTCGTCGTCGTGCTTATATGCATAGAAAGAGAAGGGGGACACTTTGGGGGGGGGGGGGGGGGTGCTTGTGCTTACAGGCATATAGGTGAGTGGGTACAACTAGTGCCTGCTGCTGTCATATGAGGATATGCTGTCAGGGCTCTGATGGAGCTCATGGTTGTCTAATTTTGACTGGTTCTCCTGAGCGACACACTCAAGAAGTATTTGTGTCTCCCCGTCTCAAAGCTTGGAGGAATTTCTTTACGTCTCCTACTCTACTCAAGAGTCAAATTCAAAGCAGGAAAGTCGCGACGTAAGTGGGACTTGAAAGGGTGTCACAAACAATTAACTTTCCAAAATGTTAAATTCATATGTCTGGGTATTCAGAGCGTCTTGCATTTGGCACACTCGGTGATATTTGGGGTAGCGTTCTAAAGAACAGCGTGGCTCGATTTCACGGAATAAGCAGTTATTTTTCACATGATGTCACGGTTGGATCGTCGACTGAACAATGTTCTCCGGGATACTTTAGCGGTTGCGTCAAAAAGTCAGATTGCGCGTCAATAGCCACGCTTCCCACTGCTTCTTCTTTCAGCAAGTTGTCAGCCGTCCCAAGATGCAAAGTTGCAGAAGAGCGGCGTAGACGATAGATCAGAGGGCCTCTCGGGCGTCTCAATACTGCCCTTGTTCAAAGAGTTTGACAGATAGATCCTCTCCCATATATTTTTAGAGCACCCAAAGGACTTCGATTGGCTTGCGAGGGCAGTATATTGGCCCTATGAATTTGCTTTGAGCCACTGGTTGTCAAGGTGAAACACTTGCGCTTCATTACATCGCACATACCCAGATTGTTATAATATTGCAAATCCATGTCGATGGGGCTCATCGCCGCGGTGGATCAACAAAGGGGACGGGCCGTATAGCGCGAGTGCACAGTTGTTAACATTTAGAGGGGGTGAAATAGTTACGAGCATATAAAATTTGATTGTCCCCTTTAGAGAACTTAGCGGCAAGTGTAAAGTTTGCACTCTGCGGGATCAATGGCTCCCTTTTTCTATTGTACACTACGTCTCAATATCCGTCTGCTACTTTCTCTCTGGTGGGTTGTAGATCTGAGTTCATGTTGAAGTAATAGCTGCCTCTCTCAGAAATACTGTCTTTTGATGCTTCGCGCTTTAGATCCACAGTATATTTATTACGGTGGGGATGTTGTAAAACATGTCGTGTGAGAGTCAGGGAGACCTCGTCCTCGTTCCTAATATCAGCCCTACTCAAAACCTTCGTAAAAGTGTGTGAAATAATCCCCTCTCATTGTCTACAGAGTGATATTTATTGTATTTTATGGCACGCACGTGTCATATTCATGAAGTACATCAGTGCAGGGTTGAAAAATGAAGCCCTGGGGTTTTGTAAAACCCACGACCACCGACTCAACCTGGGAACTCCCGATTCCACACTGTGTACATGTCACCCCCCCCCCCGTGCGGTGCTTGTAAAGTTTTTATTTGTGAAGGTATGGCTGTAATTAGGAGTAAACACAAAGGCAGAGAGAGGGGGGCTGACGTGTTAATGGCTTGATGTGCGGAGAGCTAATCATTGCTCGGCCGTTAACCACAAGCCTGCACCACTGGGCTCGTTCCAGGGGTTAACTAAACTGAGCCGTGACACATGGCTGGGCTTTATGGGGTCCAGGCAGGGAGAGGAGGCCCACGGATGACGCTAAAGAGCCCATAATAATGACAGCAATTACCACAATCCGCTTAAACGAATGGGAGCGCGCCGAAACCTCATCATACTCTGATCAGATTGGCCCTAATGAGATAAAGATGCCAATTAATCCTGTGTTAATTGTCGTGGCGCGTTCTCGGCAAACACTGAAATATGCACATGCAAATGCAGGACGGGCCCTGCTGTGCCGTCCAGGATTCAAAACTGCAAAACACCGAGAGCATATTTACATAATGATCACGGTGATGATGGTCGTGTGGATAATGATGATGATGACGATGATGCAGACGAGCGTTCATGTCTGGGCCGTGTTTACGGTAGATTTTGAATGATGACCTTCCCAAACTGATCCCTGGCTGTTCCTCTAAATCTGAGCGTCGAGCTACCACAAGACAGAGAGACATGCCCAAAGTCAGACTGACATTCGCATTAAGATCATGTTTGGTGACTGATGCCGTCTTCTAATGATTCAGAATGGCGGGTCGGCTAACCTCTCTCGATACTGTGTCCGAACCCCAAAGTGCTGAGATGACACTGTGCAGTTGGTGACCTCATTATCGCTATTACTGCAGTCAGGAAATTTATAACATACATGTCTGTGATGACAAATTCTATAAATCACTGCATTAACTCCCGCTCAGAAGTCCTCTGCTGTAACATTCTCCTCGGCGCCGATGCCACCGTGATCCATTTTCTTTCATGTTCTCTAATTGCCCTCCTCATAGTTTTGCTCTTTTTCTTGCCCGTGTTGACGTGCCGTAATAGTCGGTCCATCTAAAGTGGCTGCGTTGTCGCTTCTGCCATTATACGGGCCATTTTCATTTCATCTGCAGAGGTCCTGGCTCCTCACCACAGTGACAGCATCCCCCTAAATCATCCTCATGTGTAATTGCTCCCTACTTACCCAAATGGCTATGGCCTTCTCTATCTGCCTAAGAGCATTTACTCAGGCTTCTCAGGAATTCATGCTCCTGGTTCAATGCTCTTTGACTTGTTCTTTATGCCGAACTCGGTGTCACTTGCTTCATTACAATCATTCATTGTAATGTCAACCTAAATGTCTTGTTTTGCATTATGTGACTGTTCAGGCAAAACCTTGAAATATTCAAAAAACAAAGACCTCTCTGGATAAAGATATTTATACACGACTAGATTCATGAAATCTTTTTTAAAAACTATCACTATTTCAACCTTTGGTTTGTATTTTTGGATCTGCGGCCGTCTGTTCCATCAACTTAAACAACACTGAACTGCAACAAAGTGATGTCACCAAAAATTGGTTCAGCATGGCAACAACAATGGGCCATGATGTCAGTAATAACACCTTATTGCACAGCAAAACCACGATAAAGAAATCGGGTTTTTTTATTCTCCAAGAGTAATATACCTAGTCCCGCCCTACTGTTCTGTGATTGGCTAGTGCTGCCTCCTCTTATTACACATCGTACTCTCCTACACGGTGACAAGAGCACGGACAAGAGGGTCTGGTGTTGATAAAGTTGTTGATTTCACTCATCTAGCAGCTGGCTGGTAAACTAGCTAGCTATCTCATTCCACCTTGATTTCGCGCTACACCGGTTCCAGAAAATGGGCCAAACAAAGTTGTCACTCATCTGTCACAACTCGTTTAGCTGCTGGCTAGCTAATTTTTCTTTCATGCTGCACTGGTTCTAGAGATTTTGCGCAAATGGGAGAAATTTGCCTCGGCCAAAAGACCTCCCTTCGTTAAGTTTGAGAAAACATCATCAGTGTCAGGACTGTTGTAGCCAGAGAGAGAGAGAGAGAGAGGACCCAAACGCCGACAAAGTTCCACAGAAACTTTAATCTCCTTAACTTAGGTAGGCTAATCATACAAAATAACAGGTCAAACACGCACGATCACCATGTTTCTAAACAGTAGCTAAAGACCAAAACTGGGGAATAAGACAAACAGGGTTTAAATACACAGGGAAGGTGCAGGTGATTGAACACAGGTGGAAACAATTAAGGGACAGGGCAGACAATCACAGGGACAGGAAGTGCAGGGAAACGGAGGACACGAGAGACGGGACTTCAAAATAAGACAAAAACTCCAGACCCTGACAATCAGCTCGTGCAAAAATGAGCCGAACAGTCGGGGCAATGAATAGGACAACTAGCCAATCACAGCACAGTAGGGCGGGACAGAAGTACGTTGGTCAAAGCTGAACCAGGAAGTTGAGCTGTAAGCTGTAGGAGAGGTTTAAAATAGTAAGTTTGATTTCTAATCGTATATACTCTTCTCTGTTGTTTATTCTTCCATAAATGGCATACATTATATTATTAAATACATTATTACATACATTTAACCCTTAATTTGCCGATTGACCCGATTACACCCCTCATGCAATATGACCCTATTCAATTCAATATAATTAACCCTCTTGTTACCTTTACCTTTATTTTTTATTTTGAGGTCAATATGACCCAGCTATTAAAATCTCAAGAAAAAAAAAAAAATAATTAAATTAATATGTTTAATAAGTTTTGTGAGGTTGTTTGTTTGTTTGTTTGTTTGAGAAGAAGAAACACCGACATTAACATTGAGGTCAAATGTCTGATTGTGAAGGGAGGTTAACATTATATTGATCAACAAAATGACCCGAAGGCAACACAAGGGTTAACACACCTGGAGATTTGTTTTCAACATGACTGCTCATGCTTAACGGCCTGTTTGACCGACTGTCGACAAGATGCCTCCACGTTCCAAGATTTCAGGAGATATTTTGTTGAGTGCAATGTTACAATAACAGATGGAATCGATGGTAAGACCAACAACAATAAAATCCTGCATGTTTTAATATTAGAGGTCGCAGAGGACTATTTGAAATGAAGTGTATCAACCACTGGTGGGAGCAAATGCAACTAGAGTGGTTCCTCTCAAATTAAGTCTTAAGTACGGGATGAAAAGATTAATTGCAGTCTTTTTTTAAAATTACGACGACTGAAGAAGACAGTCAACATCCTGCATTCTACGACTAATCCCATGGTCAAATATGTTCTCGCACATTGTGTGAAATGCACGTATGTACCAGCTTTAGTCGTTGATGCATCATTTCCTTTGGATTCCTTCTGTGTTGGTATCCACATGAATCACTCATGGGAGAGGTGGACTCAGAGTAGAACTGCTACACAGACGGGCAACAACCTCCTGTTACTCGTAGAAGTGTTTTTTGATTTCGGCAACTGTAATATTGTCAACGTCGCTTGTTGATGCCTTCGAAAACGGTTACAGATCACCCATCTGAACTGCTGTAGTTAAGGTTTGTTTAGGTGAAGGCACAAAAATGACCTGGTTAGGGTTCCTGGTTTGGCTTTTTGGTCACAGACAAAAGACACAAACATGGTCACATGGTCACAAATTGGAAAGAACAGCGTCTTTTTACTTCGAGAATGTCACCTGTCTCATTTTTTTGGCGGTATAGTCGCAGAGGTAACTACACATATATTAAATGGCTATAGCTGAAAGAAAATGCCAGACATAAATAGCTTCTAAAATTGGATCTGATGTAATGAAAATCTTAAGGATTATTACTCCTGTCAAGTTGACATATTGGAGATTCTGGCCTGGCAGCAGTGATACTTGCCTTGTATTTGTATTCATTCATTAGATAAAAGGTGACACCGGGGAAGAGACAAAGATGACCCGAACACGCACTCGCATACGCACACAATACATGGCGCGCACACGGCAGCTGGCAGATTGCGGCTATCCCATTACAATGATAATGGCCGTGTCCGTTGTGATGTCCCGCTTTTTAATTTGGATTTCGGGAGGTGAGTGAAGTCATTATGTTGCAGCCCTCGCTTGGTTTTATGAACAATCCAAAGCCCTCGAGACTCTCTCCTCTAGACAAACAAACAGCCACACGTGTATGATAGATAAGCACACACACATTCATGCGCACACACACACACACACAGCGAGCCACTCCCCTCCCCCCCCAGTGATTTGCCCTGCCATTAGGCCTGCGAGTTCCAGAGGCGACTGAGCGAATGGGGTGTCCCGGACCCACTCAGCGTCAGAAACACATCACTTAACCCTGACGCTCTCGCTCGCTTTTGCTCGGCATGAAAAGCCAAAAGCCCTCTCCAGTTAGGCCCTGCCTGTCTTGCCTCTATCGATTTTGTGACAATGGGAAAGTCCAGCGTCAAATCAAGTAGCAAATCATTGAGAGAAAGTTTCAATTGTTTTTTTTCTTCTTCTCTTTCCTTCTTTCTTTTTTTCCTCCTCCTGAAATTAAAGGCTACAGCGGATTCTGCTGTGTCCTCCCCTGCTCCGTCCTGTCAGTGGTAATAGGCTGATGGGCAGAGGCTACACGGGAAGGAAAAGATGTAACGAGCCCATGGGCCGAAGCCTTTTGAAAAGCCTGCCAGAATAGCTCTCACATGTGTTGTGTCTTCCTTTTGGGGTTCCGCCGGCGCAGTTTGAATGAGGACTTGTTGAAAAAGAAAGTGTAAACACTCCAACACTCCAAATACAAAGTTTTTATTCTTTAAGAAAAAAAAAAAAAAACAGCTTAAGAGCACGGCTGGGAATGGAATCATCCCGTGTGCAGTCAGGGAACGGCGGATATGTGATGTGTATTTATATATAGTATAGGGAGGAGGAGAGGGTCTAGGTGATATTTTAGTTTCCCCGGTTCCCCCCCCCTTCCTCTCCTCAAAGATGATCTCCGCGTGTTAACCCACAAATATGGACATATAGGGCAGTCCCCTGCTGTGGACTTGCGTAACTGAGACAAAAGAAGACTCTTCTCTCCCCCCTGTGTGGCCTTCTAGGCTCAGATCTATAAAATAGCTGTATCTTTAAGAGTAATATGCAAAATACACGACACATGTTCACAGCTATCATGGCGTTCATCAGTGAAGCATGTAGCCAACTGTAATGTGCACATCATCATACAATTAGAGACCGACTCTGAGCAATCTGCCACACACACAAAAGGGCCTAAAAATAATGAAAATGAAAATAAATGCAATAGGATCTCGTGGCTTGTGAGAAGTAAAAAATAACCTGTTAATATTTGCCGTGGGCTCCGATTCAAAACCTATTTGTGCCCATTTGATTATTTGCCACCCTCACACATATACCGGCACAGAATGAGGAATGTGGGTTCAGCAGTGATTGGATTAGTTGAGGTTCCACGTCTTTTGACTTCCACACACTTCTAATGGAGATGGAAATGGCTTTAAAGTGATTACTGTCTTATTTAATCATTCCAGGAAGAAATGTGCTCTAATCAATTCTGCGAGTGTGCAGCCAGATGTTTGGAGTTTCTGTAATTGAGTTATTTCAGTCAGACAAACAGAGACGTGTTTGGTCTAATTAGACTCCGTTGTCAGGGAAATCAAAAATTCTTCAAGCGGGAGCTGAAAGCTTTTAATATGCTATTGAGTGATGTATCATTTTTAGAATTAATTTCTGACGCAATAAAAACTTGTCTGATCTTCGGATGTTCCTGTTCATCAAGAGCTGTCAGTTATTTCTGTCATAATTCTCTCAGAACAGACTGTTTGGAACGCGCATTGTTTGTCTCCGTTTGATCGTCCCAGAGCAATCAGGCGGTCACAGATATTTATAGCGCTCTTCCTCAATCTTGGATGGAATTAATATTTGTGCGAATGAACGGGCTTTCTACTTCTGTCGGCGTATATGTGGGGACGCGGATGATTTGTGTTGTTGTGATGTATCTGAGCGTCTTATAGCGGCCTCTCAATTTATCCATCTATACATACAAATGGCTTCGAAGGGAGACCGTCTTTATTTGGATCGGAATAACAGGCTGATTTTGTTCCTGGCAGCTCTTAGCCTGCGAGCGACTTCATTACCCCCGTCAGACCCGCCAAGCACATTGGCTAATTACTCAGTCAGACCAACATTGGCAGGTAGTTGCACACATATTGATCAAAGTGCTTAAGGCTGGGCTCTCAAGCAGAAATTAATCAGGCATTATTTATTTTTTTCGCTGAGAAGAAAATATATGAAATCTCAAACTGCTCCGTGTTTGGTGGGATGTTGATGGCGCAGTGTTTGCAAAGCAATATTTTCTTGTTGGACCAAGGCCCCGAACTTAAGATGACTTTGGAAAAAAATGAATAACTGTGCATTGACGCAAAGACATGCAGGGTAAGGGAGGCGCTCTACCCGCAGTCCAGTCACTGAGTCAAAAATTCACAGATTTACAGATATCTCTCATAACTGGGTCCAAAATATCCAATCACTGTTATAGTAAAACACCACAAACTGTTTTCACTGATAATACCATGTAGCCAGTGTATATTATAGCCACAAGCACTGACTAAGTGTTTTTGAAAACAGATCACATTATATATAAAGAAAAGAACAAAAAAATAACTTTGACTTTGGGTAGTTTCTAGTTTCCATGTACCATACACTACTTCCTGCATCAATCCCACAATGCAATCACATTCTGTGGATGCACAAATTACATCATCATTTTTGGCACAGATCGTCACACAATCACACAACTTTTAACCTGCATTCAACCAAGGCACACTTGAAAATTATTGGTCAATACTACCCGAACTATAAACGGAAACCAGAAAAAAATCTTAGAAGAGTATCTTTTAAAACCCTACATCAAAATAACCATCTCAATTATTACCACACTTTAGCACAGCTCACGTTGACTCTGCTTGTGTGAGCATTAATATCATTCAAAATAACCTTATTGTCTATCTTAAAATAAGCTAGAAAATAAGCTAGCTCATTGTAGCCTTTTGCTAACGGCTGAGTCGGCGCTTCTGTTTTGAAAAACCCGGATAAAAACGCAGATGCAGTCGACCTTTTAACAGCTGAGAAACAGATCTAAATGTCTCTTTCAGGGGACGGTTAAATTAAATGTATTCACATTTCACGTGTTTAAGTTTATGGTCAGTGTCAGAATCTGTGGGATTTGTGCATCTGCCTCGATAAGCAGAGTGATGAGTTCTAGCCTGCGAGTTTGGTTAGAGTTAAGATGAAATCACGTGCTATGTGGGGCCCCGTGGATTTATCTGATGTCATTTATGTATCTTGGTGGGCTGCCAAGAAGCCCGGATTAAAACGCACGTCAGCAGCGTGATTAACGGATAATGACAGACCCAGGTGTCGATATGTTCTGCGCCTCAGATTTGTGGTGTAGGCATTATCACAAGCTCAGGCTCAGTATATCATCCAAAGGGAGTCGGGAGGGAAGTGCGGTGAGAGAACTGCACGGAGGCCACAAGTGTGGAACAGTGAAAGAAAAGAAAGAAAATGAGGAGAGAAGATTAGCGGCTCCCCGGTGCTACGAAGGGAACTTAATTCTCATTTTCTCGCAGCGACACTAAATACCTTGCTTTTCCGGCTGTGCTGTGCTCCTGACCTGAACCTGTGACCTGGCCTTGGTCTCTGATGATACTCCCCTGGTCCCCTGCTCAAGGCTGCCGAGCGGGCGGCGCGGCCGGACCCAGGCCTTGTAATTCACAGGCTTCTAGATCGCCTGCCACAGTGTATTGATTTTTGTTTCCCCAATCTCCAGGAGAGAAGCAAAGAAAAGATTAAAAACACTGTCAGTTTGAAGTTGAATAAGAATCCTGCACAGGGGAGATACCTTAGAGAGCAAGGGGTCACAGCTGAGGTACGTATATCTCTTCATAGGTCCAAACCTTCATCGGCCTGAAATCCAATTATCAGTACATAGAAACGGAGGAGGGCCAGGAATTGACCACAGTCATTATTATGTACATTGTATCATCCATAATGAATGTAGCAGTCATGTATCTATGAAGCAGGCACATTGCAAATAAAATTGAGCTATAATCTAATATTCTATGGATTATCTACCTTCCGGTGAAAGCATTTTTAGTCCTATTAAAAGCTTACAATTGAAATAATGTGTTAAAATTACTTTGTGTTGAAATGGTTCAAATTAAGTATGAAACAAATAATTCTGTAATTTTTCAGCATATTGATTCATAGAAAATTCAGTCTTGACTAATGCTGACAGGTGTCCAATCCTGTTCAGTCTTATTGTATATGCAACACACTGATGTTGCATCATCCTCACATCTATATATTTCAAAATATTTTGCAGTTACATTTGACATTTCTGGAAATGTTCCTATTTATGTTTCAATTTTTAAGCACGATAATTGATCATTTTTATTTTTAATTAACGGCTCGAATAATTATATATAATATGAATTACAGTGACAAATCATAGGCTGTAAATAATAAGGAGACATAGTTACCGTGACATCAACCACTGATTGGTGGACTTCCGTTGAAAGCTTCAAACTCAGTATTCGTAATCTCTGTTTTCTGCAACCACAACAAGATGGTGGCGCCAAGTTCAAACAAACACGCAGACATTTTATAAATGCTACGATTAACTTTCATGATCTTAGAGAGGGTTACATTTTTAACCGACAGCTCCCAGACGCTGCGATAGCTACCTGTCAATCACAAAGTAGCGGTTTCCCTTTTCAGACCTGGACATTGCCGACTGTGACAATCCCACAGAGAATCACCACCAGACTGAAGTTCCCCTCAGCAAAAAAAGCCAGATATTTCTCTCAGGAGGTGGAGACCAAAACAGAGCTCAAACCGTCAAAATCAGCAGTCGGCTTAAATAAAAGGTTGTATTGCTCAAACAATCCCATGGAACAGCATTATTAAATGTATCAGAGTGCCGACAGACGGTCTTTGCAGTCAACTCCCAGCATCACGATACACACACTGACTGTGTGTGTCTGTGTGTGTCTGTGTGTGTTGTGTGTGCCTGAGTGTCCATGTGTATAGCTGGCATTTTGATCATGGCAGTCTGGGCCCTTTTCATCTCTGTGGTGTTGAAAAGGCTCCTTACAGGCCCTGACCTGACATGAAATGTTGTCTTATCAGCTGGGCATGAGTTGCCATAAGACATTAGGGCTGGCACATTTCTCCGTCTCCCCTCCCCACCGATCCCCATCCACTGGAAGGAGATCACAAATACAGTGCTGTCACTCCCTGTCCGCTCTGTTTACTTGATTTCTTTCTCTCTATGGTCAAAGCAAGAATGTCAAATCAAGTCAGTCTCTATGGATGTCTTTTATATATTATCATATTTTTTACTTGATTGCGATTTTTTAATAGAGGTCAGCTTCCTTTCCAGTGTACATATATCATTTGAATGCCAAAAGTATATTAAATGTATATACAGCCAGACTTTTACAGTAACACAGTCTTTACTTGGGACATTACAAACACAGGTGATAACTCTAATAAAAGATGACAGAAGACATAAGAAAACAAATTACCGGGTGACAATTTCCTCAGATGCTGTCACCCAAGGTTCAAATGGCAAGCACCGTGTTCTATTATTTATTGAGTTAGTTGATGAAATGTCATCTTTGATGATGTGATGTTCACAGGGAAGGCTGACGTCTCAGAAGTTTAACTGACACGCATCGCCGTAGCCTTGCCAGAAACACGTACTCTCCCTTAAATATTGAAGGCCTACATTAGGAGGAACATGGAGTCCTTTGTGCTGCCTGTCATTATTATACACATGTCGGCTGGTGTAAATTAATTGGATGGATGGCCCTCTTTTTTTTTGCATGCTGATTAAAGGAAATGGGTTACCTTTCCTGAGTGGATTTTGAATTTAGGTTTCCCAGATGCACACTGAGAGAAAACAGTTCTCTATTGTCCTTATGTGCAGTGTCTTATACCAATGTTATGTAGTGTACATTATTTGCTTAGGAATCTTCTAAAACACATCAGTAGAAAGAATTTGTATTATTTTACTTCTTGTTGGCAGCATTTTTCTTATTTCATACCACCAAATATTGACTTCTGGTATTTCGTTACACCCTCATTTTCAGGAATTTGTGGTAAATGTTACAAAAACCGGCAGCAGAAGAGAGCAAAAGGCAATAGACAGGAAATACAGCACCATTCAAATCCTCCAATTTACAGAGCATGATATTGTATTTGTATGTTATTCATCGGAGTTTGCCCTGAGGCGACTTCACAAGCTTTAAGTCTTCCACAATATGCCGGGCCTCCTCAAAGGGCATATTAGTGTTTGCTGTTGCATATTAATTTAGCATCCGGAATGACTGACTGGATACAACCCACTGTGCTCCTTTATGCCTTCTTCTTTCGCCCTGAAGGGGTAATATCGCCAGATTATGAGCCCTGTGCGTTATATTTATACATCCCCCTCTTTCTACTCCTTTTTTATCTCAAGCAATTATGTCTTTCACTCCATCAATCTGTCACTCAACATCCACTTACCCACCACATTGCTTTGCCGGGAGACTCGTCTGTTCGCTCTCTTCTAAAAGACTTGACTTTTTGATCTGATCTTCATTTGATTTCCTGTACATGATCAGCTGTGGGTGGTTAGAAGAATGAAGTGGGATTGTTAAAGTCACTGGAAATTAAAAACTATTATATTCTTCTAACTCGGTCATTTAGGGTCTTATCTACATAATAGTAAGCATCTAAAAATTAGAAATGAGTTTTAATCCATAATTAAAATATTTCTATTTTAAGATTTTGTCAATGTTCCTGATATTGAGATTTGACTAGAAAAGGTAATGCTTGTACATTTTATTGCAAAAATAACACGATTAATTCCGTGAACACGTCATTTGTCCCCAACTGGACTACATAGTAGCCCTTTTGCAGTTAGCTAGCTAACGATATATTGACTGTTTTACCCATCCATCCACCATCCCATCATGCTGGTTAGGGTTTACTTTGGTTTATTTAATAAGGGACAGTGCACATTAATAAAAACATTTCTGCAAATTTGCCAGTTAGGCAAGAGGCTATTTTTAATCTCAGGTTCCGAGAGGCAGATGTCATAAAACAAACCTAAAAACATAAGATTACATATAAAATGTACAGACAAAGCAAATAAAATAAGGGAGAACTAAAATAGTTAGGGTTTAAAATCTACAAAAAGCCCTTTGCAACGCTTTTGCAACACACATTTCCCCAATAATCAACTATAACTATTCTTTTAGGTTATCTAACTTTTAGATGTCGCTAACATTTTGCCGTGTTGAATTGTGGCTAACATGACGGTTATTTTTCATGATTTTGGTCGATGCCTCCTGAGACAATTAAATATGCATTTTTATAATTGCAGTGCCTTAAATTGTAAGTTGTTCAGCGTGAAATCAAATCACCTGTGGTACACAGTTGGACTGACACCGCTGAAAGAGAAAAGCGACACATTTCCTTTGTTGCTATTAGCCGAAAGCTACATTCACCATTTACATCGTTCTCAACAGTCTCATTGAAGAGTTATTTTCTGCCGTGTTGACGTGTCTCCATATGGCTGTACAGGTGTGAGGGGAGAACATGTGAGGCATTTATCACGATACTGTACCACAGCGGCACTAGTTATTTTTGTGTGTCCCATCCTCTTTGGTGGAACACGAGGGGCTCGGGGAGCGCGCTGAGCGGAAAATGTGCGAGCGGAGGATCAATGGAAAAGAGGCATAAAATGTACGTGTGCATAAAAGAAGACAAACCGCAAACAACAAATAAAACCTGCACACACCTACACATCACAGGGCACGCACGCGCGCGCATGCAAACATTATAAATACACAGCATAAGCCCAGGTGGATTTGGTGCAAGCTGTTTTCACTGGCAGCAACCCACCTCCCCCCCCCCCCCCCCCCCCCCACCCCCCTCTGGATCCCCATCCCAGCCCTGTTCAGCAAAGCTGTCACAGCGGCAGCACTCATAATGAAGGGTAAAATATTTTATTCAGATTTATTAATTTGAAAATGAAGCATGCCTGTCGACAGAGGGACAGTTCTTCTCAATCTGTCAACGCGGAGCCACTCGGCGCTGACACCAGGATTCATTTGTCTTGTCGGCTCTGACAGTCGGATTCTCCCAGTGCTCTACGGAGAGGGATCGCCCAGGGATTTTTTGAGCTGGATAAAACACATTCCGACAAGGAACAGCCTCTTTATTAATGCAAATTAGGCCAGGAAAATTCCAGCAACAGCTACTTGGCTCGAGAGCCCTGGCTCCATTCTCTGTTATTTTTGGAGGGGGGGGGTGGGCGGGGGGATTGGGGGATTGTGTTAATAAAAGCAGCCTTGCAGTGTTTGTGGGAATAGGGCCTTCAGGAGGACCTGTCACAACGCAGCTGTGACACTATCCACACACATGGGACCTAGACCACATTTCTGGAGCCTTTCCTGCACTTTCAGGTCTCCTCTCCAGGTATAATATCCCACGTCACGGAAATGAATATTTCGTACGTTCAAACTCTCGCTTTTGAAAGACAAAACCAGAGCCAAGCAGATTAAAATCCTCATATACGAGTTAGAGCATTAGCCGTGACCATATTAGTCAGACCCTCTTATTTTCGATTCTTCTTTGCATTTTGATTTAATTTCTTTTTCCTTACCCCTTTTTGCGTCTCTGTGTGTCTCCTTAGACCAGAGGCCAGGAGACTCAGGAACTTATGCTGACTTGTGTTTGCCTGGATGAGTGCAGGCGAGTTGTTGTTTTATTTCGCCGAGAGTCCTTTGACATTTATCTCTCTTCACCTGCTCCGTGATGGTGATCCCCAGTGACAGGGTCTCTTCTCTCTCCTCCTTCTCCGTCTTTCTGTCCGTTCCTCCTCTCCCCCTCTCGCTCCCCTTCTCTCCCCCTCTAGCTCGTCTTTTTTTTTCTTCTCTCCTCTCTGAACCTTCGGATGTGTGCATCCCTAACCCAGGGCCACTGTCGGCGCTGCACATGGTTAAATTGAAGCCGGTGTGCTGCGGGAACCCCTTAAAAAGGAAATGCTGTCATTCGGAGGCATTTGACGGGGGAAGCGTTGCGAGATGGGACAGCGAGGGCGAAGACGTGCGTGATGGGAGTGCTCCCCTACGATGTTTAAAATAGGACGACCTTTCCGATCCTTGAATTAATTAAATGGACAAGGTAGGGGAGGATCGCTCGCGTGCTGCCACTGTATCGCCACTGTAACGCTGAGTTCAGTTAATTGCTTATCCTCTGGAACAAGCTGGAGGTTGTATTTCACTCAAACAGACAGGGGGCATCACGTATTAAGGGTCCTCCCACTGCCAATACACTGGACCAGAGAAGGGCTTCTCTCCGGCCTCCTGCAGAGTGGATTTACTCTTGATGGAAGACAGACGTAGCCCATAACCACCACAGACTGCAGCTATTTTTGAGAGGCAACATTGCGCCTGCAAAAAATAAATTGAAAGCGAGCTGGCCCCTCCAATTTGTTTTTATCCTGCTCATTGGCCAGCTCTTATGGGAAAAGTCACCTTAATTGCAATTGGCTTCAATACTTGACCTCGCCATCAGTTCATTAACCCGGCAATAAAAGAAACCCTCATTCTGCCAGAACTGCACCCGGTCTGCCCATTTGAAAACCATCTCACTTCCATGGCCCCGTTTCCCCCCCAGAGTAAGCGCCGGTGCAAGCCACCCACTTTATCAATTGCCTTCATAATTTTAAAAGCCTTTTTTATGTTGTTGTTTTTCTCTCATATAGTAAATGGAGCCATGATTTAATATTTTAATGCATGTTAATGTGTTGTTTAACCTTCTAGCAACAATCAGGCGTCTCTAAAAGGTTAACCTTGAACGTGAGCCAGTGCAGACAGCAGCACAATAACGCGTCAATCTTTGAAAAACATCTCTGTCTAATGGATTAGTGGTTGATTGCACAGCCCCATCTCGAGGTAGATGCCGTATATATTGGATAGGCATTAAAACAAGCATTTCTCAATTTTCTCGCTGCCGGCCCTCAGGGTCAATGGATCGCTGGGACTACAAAACGCTGAGTCAACGCTTGCCGCTTAATTTATCTTGGGGTTTGATTATAGCTTCATTTAAGTCTCCAGCAGGCAGCAGCCCACCAACACAAACATTAAACAGGTCGGATTGAAAAGAAAGAGGTCGGGTTTCTCCGAAGTCCAGTTCAGAGATCTTTTCCTTTTTTATAATAGCTCACTGGTAAGAGTATAAGGTATGAAAACACGTCAGCTCTGCACTGACACGAGGGGTAAACAATACTGTAAGAAATATGACAGGTGGCAAAAAAAAAAGTGAATGAGAGAAAGGGCATGCAGCCACTGGTGTGTGAAGGGTAACTAGACTGTCAGTAACCTTCATGTGACGGGTTGACACTGTATCTATCACCTTACGGATTGGTCAGGTGGAAAAGCACTGATCAGGCAAATGTGTGAGTTAGTGCACTGTATTTCTAATTATGCCATTTGAGACAGTTGAAGGCCTTACAGCGCTTCAAATGAAGTGCTCGTCAGATCGTCTAACGGAGCGTGAAAGCCCATCGCCTCAACTTCGGTAACTCGGCCGATCCGATATTCCCGCTCACTAATTGCACCGACCGGTGTGCGGAGGTGCGGTTTGAACTTTTCTCCAAAGCTCTCCGTTTTCTTTCTTCACACGACTACTTCCTGAAGGCATCGTCACAGACTTTTAAAAAAAAACGAGCCCCGTCGTCTTGACAGTGCGCAGGTTGGTCTTACTGCCTTGAGAAATGGTCTTGCGTAATGCGAAGAAGTTTATTTGAAGCATACCGAGGAATTCAGTCGTCCACTCGTGTAGATGCACCGGGTCAGAACTGTTGGCTCGACCAAGAAGCAAAGCTAGCTTGTTCCTGAGACTTAGATGGGAGGATCCATAGGCTACCAACCATGTGTCTGTTAGCTTAGCTTAGCACAAAGACTGTTTACAACTGGTCCCAAAATTACCAGCGACTCTAAAACGTATATAACGTGGATCTAATTAGTTTAATGCATATATAAAGTATAAAAATGACACATTGGGGTTTAAGTGCTGGACAATTTCTTATGCTGCGCTCACACCAAAAGCTTCTCGTGTGAGTTTACTCGCTTGACCCTTTGTGGCTTTTTCGCGTGATTCGCTTCATTCGCGCATGAGAGGGGGCGGGGCTTATCTCTGTGGCTTGTCTCCGTAAAAAACTGTTGTCATTTCTGCCGTCCACCACGGAAGAACTAACCACTAGTTCTGCTTTATACTTGTTGAGGACATCCCACAAACATCGGAACATCTAACGCCCTCGTGTTTGGGTTCATGACATCACCCGTAGGCTCACACGGCTCGGAGTCTTTCACCGACTACGTCTGGATGACCGCCGCCTCCAGCGCCATGAGAGCAGCAGCAGCCGGTTAGATGCACCAACGGCGGAGCATCTCACCGCTGACTGGCTTTCGCAACTCTGCAAATATATTTCGCACAAAATCGCAACCATTCGCGTCTTCACATTGACTTTGCATGGGATCTACTCGCGCAAAAAATGTGCAGCACTTTTGTGTGAACGCAGCATTAGTGTCTCCACGTCACAGGTATATTTCCCAAAATGTTTAAATGTTAGACCATTACTAAGACTAGTAACTTTAATGTAATCAAATTAATCGGAAATTAGTTCTCTGCATTCTTCTTCCATCTTAGTTTTTTATGCAGTGCAGGGGCTGCAGTGATGGAAGCAAAAGGGGGGGGGGTTCAGCCCTTGCTCAGGGACCGACACTTGCAAACAATGGGGAGGGGGGCGGGAACCCACAACCTTGTGGTTGCAGGACGGCCCTCTTACCCCACTGAGCTACAGCCCCCCAACAAACCACCAAATTTCAAATTGTAATACCTTCCACAACTCATTAGTAAATAAAGACTAAACATAGTACATGGCAGTATATACAGGACTGTCTCAGAAAATTAGAATATTGTGATAAAGTTCTTTATTTTCTGTAATGCAATTAAAAAAACAAAAATGTCATGCATTCTGGATTCATTACAAATCAACTGAAATATTGCAAGCCTTTTATTCTTTTAATATTGCTGATTATGGCTTACAGCTTAAGAAAACTCAAATATCCTATTTCTAAATATTAGAATATCATGAAAAAGTATACTAGTAGGGTATTAAACAAATCACTTGAATGTCTAATTAACTCAAACACCTGGAAACACATTTTCAAATGTTTGATTTTGTTTTGCTGTTATAAATCTTTTTTTACTTGGTCTGAGGAAATATTCAAATTTTATGAGATAGGATTTTAGAGTTTTCTTAAGCTGTAAGCCATAATCAGCAATATTAAAAGAATAAAAGGCTTGCAATATTTCAGTTGATTTGTAATGAATCCAGAATGCATGACATTTTTGTTTTTTTAATTGCATTACAGAAAATAAAGAACTTCATCACAATATTCTAATTTTCTGAGACAGTCCTGTATAATAAAGTAACTGTGTAAGTCATCGTAGCTCTGTTTGTCACAGGGGTGCTTTATCTGTCTATCTGCTGGTTGTGTCCCAAGTTTCCTCAGTTTATCTAGCCGTCCTCACATCTGTCTTTATCCTCGTTCTCTGAGATGCATGTGAGATGCCTGGGCTACACTGCTGTGACAGTGGTTGAGCAATGTGCCTGTCTTGTTCTGGGGCCCCTGCTGAAGCACAGTTCCTCTTTGTTCTGTGATGTATTGATCCATTCAGACCTCCTCCCGAATATACTCCGCTGCGGCCCGCTCTGCCCAAACCAGCGTGTGCCATGGATCTTGGTGTAATGCTCGCTCACGCACAGCAGCATGAAACCGGGACTCTATGTTCTACTCAGCTGTCATGACTTAATAAGCCATTAAAAATCCTTTCCTGTTGTCCGTCCTTCAGGGATTATTTGGCAAGGTCAAAATCCTCAGGTCACGCTGTATACTCTGACATAAAGAAGAAGTCCCCTCCTGCATTTTTTTGTATAACAGTAGGCTTCTGCTGTCACTGCCGCACATATATTCTGCGTTGTATATGTTCGAAAACAGAGTGGACATGGAGCTCCCGTGCATTTGGTACTCGGTCCAAACGCATTAGAATCAAAGAGAGGTTTATGTGTGGGAATCCGTTCCATTAGCGCTGCCTCCACACAGGCCAGAAGCCGTGCAGGATGAAAGGGAGGATTTATGTGCACGAGCTCATCACATGGTGTGACCCGGGGACTGGAGTAGAAAGGTCTCTCACTCAGGTGCCATGGAAACCAGCCATTGGCTGCCTGTCCCGTCGTCCTCCAGTCGTCCTCTGTGCTTTCCCTGCATGGATCTCTTGGCCAACGCTCTGAGGAGGATTCCCAGCCCTGTTGAGTGTCTTGAGTTTGTCCGAAAAGAGATTATTCCAGAAATGTGGTGAACTTGTGCTTCATTGGTGCGTTACAGAACTGAAATGTCAAGTAAGATGTTCCTTAAGACGCTACTAGCGTGTTGTGCCACTGTGCACAGCTACATGACAACACAGTCATTGTGATGGCTCTCTCAGTCTCTCCTCTCTCTCTCTCTGTCTCACTTAAGTAGAGAATTTAAGTTAGAGAATCCACGGAATGTTCCATGTGTGGAGGGCCAAACATGACACTGAACAAACAAATAAAGTTCAAAAAAATTAAGAAATACATAATGGAAGAAAAGCAGGTGAGGTGACTTGGAAACACTAAATTACCCATGTGTGTGAAATTGTTTATCTTTTTGTAAAGTACCCAACCATAGACTGTATGATAAGTAGTAGTCCCTTACATGTCGGACACTTTCATGAACTAAAAACAAACACACAATGAAAGTGTTGATGAAAACTCAGAC
The DNA here is from genome assembly GCF_029220125.1 of Pseudoliparis swirei. Lineage (NCBI taxonomy): Eukaryota > Metazoa > Chordata > Actinopteri > Perciformes > Liparidae > Pseudoliparis > Pseudoliparis swirei. The sequence continues at coordinate 7,314,657 of NC_079392.1, read as the reverse complement.
AGCTCCCAGAGTCAGGCAAAAGCACGTACCTTGCTTTATCATCTATTTTACACTGAATCGGACCATATTTCAATCATGATAATCATGCTGCAATGAGGAACACTTGACAATTGAGCAATTGAGACCATGAACTCATGTTTACAATGTTTACTGAGGGAATAAATCAAGTGAGAGGTAGAGTCAGCGTTTCGTAGACTTCTATACGATCAGACTTCTTTTCACCACCAGAGCTGGACGTTAGGAATAACCCAAGTTTGTGGCGCTTCTGCATTGGATTCACTTTTCAGACTTGGATGTTGCTGCTCGATAAGACCCCACCTGATCCCTGACGACTATTGTATGAATGTATGTGACGGAGCAGCGTGAGTCTGAGCCTGTGAAGACGAGTAAACGTTTCTGTTCAGTGGAAGTCCATTGATGAGATTTACCAAAGTGTTTCTCTTAGTTAATGAAAAGTTAAACTGTTCCTGTAACAAAACTGCACAAGTTCTTCTTCTTCTGCATGGAATTCGAGAAAACAAGTCAGATGAAATCAGATGTATAACATGCACTAGCAGAGATTCATTTATGTGGTTAAGTGTAAACAAAGGTTTATTAAATCGCATCTGGATTTGTGCCAGATATAAATTACTTAAAATAACAAGTGTGTAAAAGGGGCCTGCGTGTCCTATGATAGACTGGCAGCAAGTCTGTGGTGTACTATACCTGACCACTTGCCTAGTGCATGCTGGGATATGTTCCAAGCCCAGGGGAAGGATGTGTTGTTCAGAAAATAGAATAAATACACAACAATACATACTTATATAGAAACAATATACAGTGAGTACAAGTCCAATCAGTTTATTTAAACACAGCTGGACTAGACTCATCTCAAAGAGGATCAGAAGAAATGGACAGCATGTGAGTAAAATATGAGTCACAGCAAAGGGTCTGAATACTTATGACCATGTGATATTTCAGTTTTTCTTTTTTAATAAATTTGCAAAGATGTCTACATTTCTGTTGTTTTCTGTCAAGATGGGGTGCTGAGAAATAAAATGAACTTTTTAGATTTTAGCAAATGGCTGCAATGAAACAAAGAGTGAACATTTTAAAGGGGTCTGAATACTTTCCGTACCCACTCTATGAAAACATAGATACAGGGGATGCCCAGACTTGACTTTCCTTCGGAAGGACTCATTTTTTCACATTAAATCAGCTTCAATGCTTTCGGATAAAATCCTAAAATGGAGGCAATAAATGATGTTGGGTTAAATGAATACATTTGTAGATGTTATGTCGCCAGTTAGTTTCCTGGAAGGTTTTTTCCACTGCACAGCGCCAGTGCCCTGGAACATCCACATTACGTAGCTGCTGTTCTGTCCTACACCTGGGCGTTATATTTGCCACTGCTGTTCGAGTCGGCCTTTGTTACTGTTAGTAACTGTGACTGCATCACAGAATCCAACTCATGTGGACGGTACCCTGGCCTGGGAAATTAGTGCATTCCGCGGCGCGCTCCATAATATATATCGCTTATGTCTCCGCTGCAAATTAAGCACTTTACAGGACCTCTAGAAGCATTTCCTGTTTTATCACTAGTGAGTGGCTGATCACACATCAGCCTGGCAATGAATGGCTGAAGATCACTGCCAACTCCGTGATTTGTCTGCGTTGCCGTGTAGCCGGAAAGTACCAGCATATATTTAGATTTCTAAATGCCCTGCTAACGTAACTTAGCAGATGTTGAGGAGTCATATGGATGTTGGTGTAACAGAGACCCCCTCAGGTATTCTCATTATTCTACAACTGAGCAGATGGCAGGGAAACTTACGACACTTACCATTATCCATCATACATATTCTGCTCCCAATTTACAGAGCCTGGCGCTTCACAGGAGCTCCTACAGGGAAAGTACCTCGCTCCAGGATTGCACTGCGGCTCCACCAGAGGCCTAGGAAGACAGTCTGAGATGTCACTGCCACTGCACCTCAAATTCAAATATGCTAATAGTTGAACAGAGGAATTCCGATGGGGGCACCCCAGTTGTATATTTTGAATTGTGAGTATAGAAAGATCTGCAACTCGATGATTTTAAAATAGATTAATATCAATCAGGGCATGTTTTTGCAATGAAACAGAGAGACCCCGTTTACACGATGGGAAAACGCAAATATTTTCATGCGTTTTGGCCTTTCATTTACACAAAAACGGAGGTTTTATCAAGGAAAACGATCATTTCTAAAAACTCCGGCCAAAGTGGAGATTTCTGAAAACTCAGTTTTTGTGTTTGCGTGTGAACTAAGTCAAACGGAGTTTTAGGTTGTCAAACGTCACAGTATGCGACTAAAAATGCTTCACGTCATGTGAGCGTCCTATGTTTACAGTTAGTTTGCTTAGGTGCGCCCGAGTTATTTCCTCCTTGACATGAGGATACTCCTCGGAGGTCTCGGACGGGTACTGTTCTAAGAACAATGCCAACATATCCCTATATTTAGTTTGGCATGATTCCCAATCCACATTATCGAGTGCTTTATTTGCCTTATAATCTAAGGCGACTCGAAGCAGCAGCTCCACTTCGCTGTCTGTCCATACAATGAACCTCGCGCCATATTTACTCTCTAAAGGAAAAGGAAGTTGGTCGTGTTTTTCGTAGTTGTTGGTTTTGAGAATTCTGATTGGTTTGCATGTCTTTATCCTTCTCGTTACACTGCCGACTACAGGTTTGGCATAGTTATGATGGCGCCCGGGGGCGTATTTATGCGGGTTCATATAAACAGAAACTTTTTTGAAAACGACCTTGTGTGTACGACGTTATTTTTGAAAACGGAGGGGCAGAAATATTCGTTTCTGGAAATACCCGGCTATGTGTAAACGTGGCCTTAATAAGATGGGAAACTAGTGGCTTTTATTGTATTCTTGACTGTTTACTGCCTGTCACTTATCAGGACCTCAAGTTTCAGCCTGGATACTTTTTCAGACGTTTCAAAACACAAATAATGTTTGCATTTCCAGATCCTGAAAACCTATTTTCTCAACGAGCTTTTCATTCAGTTTAATTTGCTTCATTACCTTGTGATGTTTTGGAGCACTCCGAAGTTGTGCTACTCGTGGGTCCATGCTTTATTTGTTGTGACGCTTGAGCAGAAACGGCACAGGTGACGAGACGCATTCTGTCCCGGCCATAGAGCGCAACGCGTCACACTATGAAAACCACCACGCCCAATGGAGGGGAAGTCAGTCAGCGGCATCGTGCAGCCGAGGGTTCAAACGCTAACAAAATGCCCGAAGCTAGCAAAACGCAAATGGGTATTTTGGATCCCCGTTTCTACGAGGCACGCTAAGGTTAGCTATGTGTGAACATGTTACTGTGGCTAGCTTACGCACTTGCAAATATAATACCGCACAGCTTTCTGTATTCTATTGTAACACAAGTATCATTAACTAACAGGAATATATAGTTAGCTTAAAGCTGACATTTTGTCCAAAGGCTTTCTGGACACGTAACGTTGTGCACGTGTCAGGGTCCCACAGTTTGTCTCTTCTTCCTGCTGATGGCTCACGTTTGATTGTCTGTATTCTTTAATGTTTTAGTTCGGCAGCTTCTAAAAACTAAGTTTTACCCCGTTGGTAGTGCCTCCCATCAAAAAGCCGCTTTTAGGCATTTTTCTGTTGTAAGCTAGCAGACGAAAGAGACAGGGGGGCACCTCCACACACGACAAAGTCAATGGGGAGCATTGAAAAGCTTCCCCTCGGCTTTAATTGTTCTCTTTCTCAATAGAGCAGTCGTTCTCTTTTTTGAGTCCCCGCCCTCCCCCCACACAAGAATAATCAGGAAATCCCCCGTTAGATACTCAAGTACAGGCAAATGTCCACTCACAAACACTCAATATAATATATTGTCGGCTAATTATATCATTCGTTTAGGCAATGCAATACAAAAAAAACATTCCCCAGTCTAAAAATATGTTATTTCATTTTTGTAATATGTTCTTTTATTTGCTTTCTCCTCAACCATCTGGTGACCCGACCCCCACATTGAGAACCACTGATAGGCCGACAGACTACAAAAGATCACTGTATCACAGTTTGTGGACTGCAGTTTTGGTTGTCGCTAATTTCTTTTTTTGCCATCAAAAGTGATGCGGAACACAACCAAAGTATAACCAATAGCTGCATAAGACATTTTTGTGGGACCAAACTGTCACTATTTGATGAACATCACGCTGTATTGATGGTGACTTGAAACTGCCGATTGAGACCATAAACTCGTGTTTACAACGTCTGAGGTAATAAAGAAGTAGTCATATTTTTCACTGGCTTCTTTCTTTTTTCAACCAGAGGAGTCGCCCCCTAATGGCCATTAGAAAGAATGCACTTTTCAGTCTCGGAAGTTTCCGCTTGATCCCCACCACAATTTTCACATTCTGTCACTGATCTACAGGCGGCGATAACTTGCCAACAAATTTAGCAGTGCAACAAAAAACGCAGGGAAGAAGAAAACTGCTCGTAAACATAAATGTTTTAAACAACCCAGTTTTTAATTATTTATTTTTTTACAGTTGGGCACCCTTAATGTTTTAAAGAAAAGTGCAACTTTTGAAAAGTTTCTAGGGGTTTTACATCTTTTCAACATGAAATGCGTTTGTCATTTCATTTCTTTACCAAAGCATTGACTCAGATGGGCATCGTTTACAGTGTTCATTTTGTTGATTATATGAATGTCAAAATTAACCCAGAGCAGGGAAAATAAAATCGCAGGTAGCACTCATCAAAACATCTAACGCAGTCTTTCAGCTGCTCACACTAAAACACTGTGGCACTCTTATAAGCGTTTACATACCTTCCTCCTGATGTGAGTCCCGCATATATACACACATACAGATTATACACAACACTGTTCAGACTTTAGCTCCACGCCGGAGCTTTTTTTGGGTTGTTTTTATTTTATTGAGGTTTTCTTGCCCCTCCTCCTCTTCCATTTCCTCCTCCCCTCTTCCCTCTGAATGGCAGCACTGGGCCTGAAGGGCACTTTTCAGCCTGGCCAGACACACTCGGGCCTTGCTGCTTGGCTAAGCAACATGGGTCACCGACTTACATTAGGAGGACCCTGCCAAAGTCAGCCAAGCGGAGCCCTGCAACATACCTGAAAACGAAGGAGCAGAGTCGAGGCTATGACAAACACACGTGTGTTTTGACTGTAAGAATGGGATGTGACATCTAAAAAAAATGGAATATGAATATTCCAAACATAAGGTGTCTCATCATCAGGATGGATTTTTCACCCTCTTCTCTCAGCCATAAATCTCCAATCACATTAACTCTTATAATTATAACAAATAAAAAGCGCTAGCCAATAGTTTTGATTCGTGTGCCTCGCATCTTGGCACGGCCCGGGAATAAAACCGTCTCCCTTTGAGCCCTTGGGTGCTCCCGCTGAGGTCACGAGGGGAAACTAAAGCAGACCTTATGTGTCAGCCGCTGTTATTTATTTGGGGTTCAGGCTCTATTCATCACCACGCTGCCACTCCGAACCGTCTCTTCCCCTCTCTGGAGGGAAGGCAGCGGACATACAACCCCACCCCCCACCCCTCCAAGCATCTCCCCTGCATCCCACCTCTGGAGTCCAATGATCGACGTTTCACGAGAGGCACCTCAAGGTGGGGCTAAACGGTCTTATATTCCCAATCATGTCGCGGAGGCGGAGTCTGACTCCAGTGCTCTCTCTGCCTGCCCAGTCTGTACTGTACATGACGAGGAGGGATGTGAGTGAGGGAAATCAATCCACACTCCTTATTTCTCACAGCCACGCATTTGTGTGTGTGTGTGGTGAGGGCGGGGGGGGGGGGGGGTATTTGGCAAGAATGGTGTTGTGTATGTAGAGGGGGGGGGAGGTTGCTGGTTTTGGATCAGTGCGCCACATTACAAGAAAACGTGCCCTAGTTCGTGTCAGTAGTTGAAATCAGCAGTCTCTCTCTCTCTCTCTCTCTCACACTCACTCTCTCTATCACATGCACTCTCCCTCCCTCTCTCACACACTCACTCTCTCTCTCTCTTTCTCAAACACACTCTCCCTCTCGCTCTCTCTCCCTCACTCTCTCTCTCTCTCACCCCCCCGCCCCCCCTCTCTCTCTCCCTCTCTCTTTACGCACGCCGTATCCTCCAGTGAAGGCAACAGCAGTTCAGATCAGATTTCACATTCAGCTCCGACCAGCTGAGGGGAGAGACAGCCAAAAGAGAGCAGAGGAGGACTCGTGTCTCCGCTTTCCTCTCCGATACCCCCGCCAGAAAAAGAAGAAGACGAAGAGAGAAGAGAGAGACAAATTAAAAATAAAGCCTGAGCGAGGAAACGACCGGGGCGAGCGGCGCAAATATTAAAAACACCACCGGGATTTTTTTTTTTTCCTCCCTCTTTTTTTTCTTCTTATATGTATTTTTGCAGGATTTCAGCAGCGCCACAGAGAATTAGATAGAAGGAAGAGGAAGGAAGAAGAGATGGACGAGCAGACGAGGTTGATGCACTCTCACTCGGGGGTGGGAATGGCAGGGCACCCCGGCCTGCCGCAGCACATGCAGGAGGGCACCGGAGGAACGGACGGCGACGGGAGGAAGCAGGACATTGGAGACATTTTACAGCAAATCATGACCATCACGGATCAGAGTCTGGACGAAGCTCAAGCCAGGTAAAGATGCCCGGAGGAGGCGGCGGCGGAAAAAACTAGACACGTTAAGGGAAAAAAAGAAAGGAAAAAAACAAACATTTAAAAGAAAAATTGACTTCCTAAATTTACAACGCGGCGCGGTGAAGATGAGACTTTTTTTTACATTTCATTTTTATTTGTTGTATTAAATGTGAGCCGTGTGTAATGAAAAGCCCGATATAAAACAACGGGTGGCAAATTGTCTTCGCGCTTTTTAAAATAAGTCCCTTGTCGAAGGAGAAAATATTTTTATAAAGTGCACGAATGTGGTGTCACTACCGGGACACGCCAACGTGTCGCCCACGGAGAGTATTTTCTTTTTTGTATTATTTTTATATCATTTTTTTAATAGCACTTTACGCCATAAACACAGTTATGGTGCATTCACGAGAGCCACAAATATTACAGCTGATTAATTAATATTTTAAAAATGTAATTACTGAGTGGCTCTCAGCTCGCTTACTGCACGGCGAGAGAAAGCAAGGCAACTTTCTCACTTGTAAATGCACAATTCATCCATCTTGTGGCAACCACTTTGAATTAAGTAAGGACCAAAGGTGTGCATTTCAAATGTTTTCGTTTATTGATAAAGTTGGTCAGAAAAAAATAAAATAAATATAAAACTTTTTAAAAAATATTCACAGGACAACAGACAAAGCTAAATAAAAAGTTTCTTTGTGTACATATACATTTATAGTTGTTTTATCTGGGCCTGTAATTGTGCTGGAACATATATCTAAAAGGTGAGTGGGGGGAAATGAAATATAAATTATGGTATATAGGCCAATAATACCGAGGCTGAAGAGGTTCTTAGATGTAATGTATGTTCCTGTGGTTTTGAGTCTGAAGACACTTTTCTGTTTCAGGAAACACGCTCTCAACTGTCACAGAATGAAGCCAGCTCTTTTCAATGTCTTGTGTGAAATCAAAGAGAAAACAGGTACGTTCACGTTCATTCTGCACCACGAGCAGGGGAGCTGCTCATCACTGTGCACTGTTGTTGTCCACACACTGTCTCCGAGAAGTGCTCCCAGGTCCCCCCGGCCAGTGGCGAACAAATACCGTATCTGTTCACTGATGGAGCGAATAGCTTAAGCGTGAAGAAGAAAAACACACCCTAGAGAGGCCCCAGCTCTTGTGAGGGCTATTTTATCATTAACGTGTAATGTGCTATTCACACTCAGATTCACAAAAGGAAAACCCTGACGTCGGACATTCAGTCACAACACAAGTCGCCACATAAATTTCACTGACACACACAACATGTGTTTCCTCCTGTAGCTCTAAAGTCTGCGTGTGTTTTTTTGAACAACTCTTTCACAATATAATCTGTGGACAATTACCTCCGAGCAGTTCTTATCAATTGAGGTGTCAAAATATAAATGAAGGTTTGCAACAACAAAAAAAGTATGCTAGTGTGGAATAATACATAGTATTGATTAAAAAAAAAAAATGTCACAAGCACGTTGATGTCTCACCCTTGTGAGTTAACTGTCACGTCTGGTGAAAACGTCTCTTTCTGTTACGCCGTTGTGTCTCTCTATCAAAGCAGTTGAGAAAGAGAGAGAGAGAGAGAGAGCGTGTCAGCGGAATAATTGTAAGGTGAGAAATAACCGCTCCACGTGACATTTTTAGAAATTGTACACAGATGGAATTTGGTGCACCTCAGACCCCCCCCCCCCCACACACACACACACACACACACTCTCAGACCCCTCAAAAAAGTTCCACCGCTGAGATGCTGAGTGGCCACTGTGTGCCGGTTTGCTGCGGAAAGGCGGCGGTGCACGTTTCTGTGCGTTTTCACACTCATTAGTGCATGAAATCAAGTGGAATGCCTGGAGGATGAGGAGGGTGCTCTTTTCCATTGTCTCCAAAGTTGCACTTGCTCACACTTGACCTTTGCGGGGCGGCGGCGGCCGGCGCTGGTTTACATGCCGTTCCTCGCGTGTGATCACACTCTCTAGCCTGGCGCTTCCACGGATGTTCTTTTATTGAGGGTTTCTTTATTCCCCCCCCCGCCCCCCATTGAAGCTCACCTCGCTGCCGAACCCGCAAGCCCCGGCAGTTTATCTTGAGCCGGCCACTGCCTAGGGAGAGAGCGGGGGTCGGGGCGCTTTTGAAGCCTGCTGGCTCGCTCCTCTGGTGGTTTTTTTTGTTGTTGTCTTGGTAGGTTTCTTTTTTTTGGGGGGGGGGGGGGGGGTTGACACAGTTATGCATAGTGTTTTACTCCCTGGCGCTTCTGGGGAGTTCATCCAAAGTTCGGCTCTGCCGAGAGTACAAAGTAGCCTGGACCTCTCTTCCTGCCTGCACAATCCATTCTCTTCCCTTTCAGCTGGCAACCTATAAATATGAGGTGCAGCTCGCTGGGAGCTCTGGTGCTCGTCTCGTTTGTGTCGTCTTCCTTTTCATCCGGTCGGCTTTGTTCTGAGTGTCAGACGGAGAGAGAGAGAGAGAGAGAGAGAGCGCTTCGCGGTTAATGCGGTTCGAACCGTTTCTCTAATTCTGGTGTAATTTCAAGATTTTTTTCTTTCTTTCTTCATGTCACTTCAAATGCTCCGGTGTTTCTTAATAAGCCCTCCGCTAATCCTGCTGGAGGTCGATGTGCTATTATGGGGTCGGGGTATTAAAAAGAAGAAGAAGCAATTGTGCTGCAAACTCGACTTCACCTTCGTCACTGTCGCTTTGGGTGTAAATTAAACAAGATCCGTTTCCATGCACACGGCAGTCTTGTCGAAAACCATCATTTCACTCACACACTGGGGAGAGAGAGAGACGGTAGGAGAATAAAAGCCTTGATAGGAAGGTTGTAATTTACTCTTGCTTCATTAGGTCCACTCAGCAACTATCGCGTGTGAGCTTGATAATGAATTCCATTTTAATTCATTCATATCGCCCCAATCAACACAGAAGTTATCTCCGGGCGATTTTTCAATTTATTTTGATGAATAATTGAGTCTCCTGGTTAAGTGTCGGGCCAAACGGTCCAGATCTGGACGTTTGTGGCGTTACCTTGATCGCGTCTCGGTAAATCTCGCAGGTTCTACGTGAACGGGACTATTCTAAAATGTTTAGCGGAGCTCGCAGCTCGTTGCTCCCCCTAGTGGCCCGGTGTCTTCGGTAATTGAATTAGGGTTTGTGACCTATTTTATTTCCTATCGACACTTTAGTTTAAGCTTTTCGGAATTTAGTAGAAATGACATTGTAGCTGCGATGGCCGAAGACTGTTTCACCGTTCCAATGACGAGAACTTAGTCGTATCGTGTGGTATTTGTCGTTTTTGAAGTTGGCACTATAGCGAAGGAAATCTTTTGGCTTAGTTTCTCTCGCGCCGCGTGTACATTCGACAGGAGGCTGAAAATGAAACAATTAAGGATGCCACTTTGCTCGTGTTTTTATGCATAACCGTCATGACCTATGTGTCTTAATGGCTAAAAATGATTGGAAACAGCCTTTCTTGCCTCCTCCTCCCCCTCCCCCTCTACGTTTGCCCCAGTCCCACCTCTTAACTATTTCATAGTGAGCATGAGCTTCAGCTTCTCCTCGAGGCTACCAGTTGAAACTTCTTGATCACGGGTACCACTCGAGTGCATGAGCCGGTGTGTATCCAAAGAGACTCTGTTTGCTTGTGTGTGTATGTGTGTGTGTGTGTGTGTGTGTGTGTGTGTGTATATTTCCGCCTGAAGCGATAGGCTGACAGCACCTGCAGGACACAATGCCAGTGTTGATCTAGGGCCTGAACCTCTGACCTGCTCTGTATATTTTTACCGGGCTGAAGTGAGGGATGGCCAACAGAATTACAGTGTAAACAAGCACCATGGTGCAGCATCAGCAGAGAGGAAGGGACAAGGAAAACACACACTTTATTCAATCCAGCGCCTGTTTCTTCTTCTGTTTCTTCTTCTTCTTCTTCTTCTTTTGGACAGACATCGGCTTCGGTTTCATTCCAGGCATACTTGGGTTGTCTTTTTTACTTCAAAGGAATACTGGTTTTCAGACACAGTGCGTAACTGTGTGTGTGTGAGTGTGTGTGTGTTTGTGTGGCGTGCGTTTGTGTGTGTGTTGCGTCGTACATTCCTCAGATGAGACAAAGCATAAAATACGCAAAGCATATGCATTATTGTACCAGCGTGTCCAAGATGTGGAGCGAAGGTTAAAAAATGAATTAAGAAACATGTCTCGTCTGTGAGGTTCTCGCAAAGACTTTTTCAAAAAATATATATATATATCAAATTTGACTCGAGCTGCTATCGACCCCTGAAACCTTATCCTTCCACTAACTGAGAGCAAGTTCGGTAAAGAAAGGCACCAAAAATCAAATACGACACGACTCGATCCAAGTTTCTCTCTCTCTCTCTCTCTCTCTCTCTGTATGTAATCCATCCATCTGGCGTGCGCAGATGTTTTGTAGGTGGACTGTTCTCTCTTGGTCTTCACCATCAGTTTTTTTAAATTTTTCCTATGATTGATGAAAAGGCCTCTTTAGATAAGCAAACGCTTGACAAACTGATTTGGAAAATGAGCCGCCTTGACCCCCCTCCCCTCCCCCCCCCTGTAAACACTTCACCAACATCATAAATCTCAAGCGGTGTCAAACAAAAGCGCGTTCTCCTCGAGACCGAGCTGCTCGGCGAACGCGCGGCGGCTCTGGCTCGACGTTTAACTCCCAACCTCAACAAAAGGCCGGCTTTCTCGCGCCCCCCCCGTGTTTGTGTAGTGTAAGGTTTCCAGCCTTGGGGGGGGGGGGGTCCTCCATTTATAAAAAACGACTCGCCGAGTGATGTAATGTTGTTTTTTTTGAAGGGTGAAAATGGGGTGTTTTACGGGGGGGTCGGGCCGAGGAGCCGCTCGACGGGGTGAAGGGAGCCGGGAGGTCTGATTATGGAAGGTGCATGGGGGCCCCCTTTGCGCTGACCCGTCAGTCCGCGCTGACGCTTGGCATCTGCCTGTTTGGGTTACGGAGGCCACCGTGGGTGATCAGGTGGCTTTTCTTGTTGGTATTGCGCCATTTTCAGTCATCATTTACATCCATAGTTCTGTTTTTTCCAGCTTTTTTTCCCGCTTTCGATCATTTGAACTGAACGTATTTGGGGGTTTTTTTGCGAACAAATAACCTGCCAATTTTTTCTCTCGAATAATCGATTCAGCATTAGATCTACAAACAATAAAACAAGCACATTACCCGAGACTCCAAGGTAACCTCTTCTTCAGTTGTGTATTTTGGCAGGTTTTGCTTTTTTTTTAAATGACCTGAAGATTTATCTTCTGCCCATCAACTCGTCAACGAAGGGACCAATCGCTGCCGCCCTAGACGAGACGTTTGAAGACTCTGGAAGTTTGTGATCGACATTCACATTTCACACACCAAGCAACTTATCAACTCTCTCTCTCTCTCCACTGAGAGAGAGAGAGAGAGAGAGAGAGATCTGAAGTCTAATTCTGCTCCACATATGTAGACAACAGGGGAAAATAGGTATTGATCCACCGGCGTCGTGTCCACATGCGGACCTTTGCCCGTATTTTCGATGCAGAATACTAATCACAGGATCGTCAGTGAGTGACAGCGTCGTAAATGGTGCGTTAATACCATTACAGTATAGAACAATGTGCTTACATTATACATTATGCTAATTGTCAGTCGCCTAATTGATACGTGTTAATCATATTAAGGAGCTTAATTATAGGAATCTTACTGCGCCGCCATTTGTTAATTAACGCTGACATCACACGTAGACGGGGAGAGGGATGTGATTTCTTGCCAGCAGAAGAAGTTCCTCCACCCTGATAAGCCTCCTCTCACGCTTTTAGCAGATATAGTAAATGTATGAATGTTTTTTTCTATTTCTTGCGTGCTCCCCTCCACTGGAATGCAGAGTTTATACAAAGAAAAGTTCGGTTGAGCGCGTGTGCTCGGCACGCCGATTGAACATCAATGTTTGGCCATTTTGCTCGTTCCTCCTTCGCCATCTCAGTCCCGGCAGATTCTTTTTTTTTCATATACAAAAAAAAATACCGGCCTTTTCAATACGTTAAGGAAGTCTGCAAATTCGCTCTGCAAGTTAAATTGAACATGCAACGGCACATTTGGATGTGGTTGCCATACCAACACCCCCCCCCCCCCCCCCCCAGGAGTTCATTTTCCTTAATGTAGTGTTCGGGGTCTCATTCCCTCCACTTTTCTGTCCCCCCCCCCTCCTTCCTCCCTCCCCAGCTGCTTGCAGACGCCTCCTCCAGGCGTCCGCTGTACGTTCGCCACCAAAAAAAGCTGCCACGGCTTTTTAGACGCTGAGTGGGAGAGAGGGAGAGAGAGAGAGAGAGAGGCCTCTCTCCACGTAGTGGAAATGACACAAATTAATATACACTACTTAAACCAGACCAAGATTAATGGTTCCCTTTCGCTGCAGCTTAGTCCCACTGTCAGTTGCCGGGTGCTCGTTGGACAAAATCAACACTAATCAACATTTATTCCACTTTTGCCCTGGGCTCTCAGGAGTCTGGCAGCAAAGTGTGCCCCCCCCCCCACCAACCCCCCCCCCAGCACCCACTCCCCCCTCCCAGCAATCCACCCCTCCCTTTTCGTCCGTCTCGCTACGCTTTTCACCTCTCATCCAGCTCCTCCATACATCACCCTCCTCACGCCGCTCGGCTCCTCAGAGGAGAGTGTGCGCCCCTCCCCCCCCTCCTATCAGGCCGCATTAGAGTCATGATAGATTTTCTCTTTTCATTTGCATCTGATATATTTAACACGGCAAAGCAGTTGCTCTGTCACTTTACGGTACGCGCCGGTGCGTGCGCGAGCGTGTGAGTGAGAGCGTGTGAGTGAGAGCGTGTGCTCGCGGGCTTTCTTCTTTGTTGGGGTCATGCGTGTTCTTTTGAAACATGACCTTGCTGAGCAAGACAAAGTTATTTTTATTTTTTAGGAAATGTTCATATCCTAAAAGAAGACATTGTTCCATCCCCGGTCCAAATCAGCGCGATGGTAAAAAAAAACCAGAGGCTTCCACAGTTCTGCTGACTCGTCTCCGAGAGGCAGCGGACCCCCCCCCCCCCCACACACACACACACACACACACACACACACACACACACAGAGCGTCCATCCGAGGCTCACGATTGGCCGAAATGTAACAGTGTGTTGAGTAAATATCAGAGCTTTCATTCTTCTTATTAGTAGGACTGGGATGGCTCTAGGATGAAATCTCCTAATTCACACTTCACTTCAATCAGAACGCACATTTCCAGACACGCTTCATCACAAAATCCTGATTCCCGGGTAAATAACCCCGATCCGATATTAATTCGTCTGATCGTGTCACTTTGAATTGAAATTTTAAACGAAAATGATATTCAATCTGTAATCATTTGTTCAAAAACCCACAGTGTGTGAATGCAACAGGTGGTGTGGTGCCTTGTACTGCGGCGGGGGTTGTTTGTCAAATGCTGACAGAAAAAAAAAGAAAAGAAAAAACATTTGCAGAAACTACCTGACACAAGCATTTTGGGATTTAACTCCGAAGCGACCGAACGTGAGGCCGCTGACATCGTGGAACGCAGCCGGCTGTCAGTCCCAGCAGCTCGGACACGAGGTGGACGTCCTCGAGTCCATTCTCCACCCGAAGTGAAGTTTGAGATTGTTTTGATATCCAACCCATTCCTTCGTTCCCATTCCTCCAGCTATTGTCTCACCCCGGCTAGATGTGCTGGATCTATTCCCAGCATGCATTGGGCCCGAAGCCAAGAGAAGCACCCTGGCGTGGCGACCGGTCCGGCCTCAGATTTAGAGATCGCGACGTTTTGCTTCGCGCAAACAGCTGATGCCGCCTCCCCTGCTTTGCCGAGACGATCGGCGCCGCCGTGTCGTCCATCTTGCAGCCAGAGGCGCCGTCGTGGCAACGACCGGCCTCGTTGAAGTGACGCGGGAGTGTTTTGTCAGCTCCGTGTCTCAGGTGCCAAAAAAACGGCGCTAACCAAAATAAACTGTCATGCAAACATGGCAGGGTGGAAAAATGTTGGAGCATGTCAGAAGGGGGGGGGGGGGGGGTCTTTGTCTCCCCTCCTCATCCTGAAAAGGATGTTGCGTCGCAGAGACAGCATTGTGGTTCTCGGACGCCGACGGCAGCGTCATGGCGGGGAAACTTGCGTGAGGTCAGCGGCGTGAGGTCAGCGGCGTGACCTCGGCGTCCGGGCGGGATCGCAGGCGTGGAACTCTGGACTTTTTTCCTCCTGCACTCGGCGAACGCCTTTTGATTTGTCTTTTAAGTGCTTTTGACTTCATCGCTGCGCCCGCTGGCTCTCGACATGTCTTTGCTATCTGCAGACATCCTCCTCCAGAAATAGCTTGTGCTTACTGTAGTTAGCTCCTCTTTCTGTTTTATAAATGGTCTGTCACTTTCTCCCCGGCGGTGCCACGTTACACCGGGAGAGAGCTAACGCTGGATGTGCACTTGGCTGAAGTTACTTTCAGGCTGATGATGGCAGGGGGAGGGGGAGGGGGGGGAGGATTGGAGAGGGGCGGGCGTGTCGGAAAGGCACACGTGGAGATGCCTTGGCGACCTCCGAACTGTAACCACCGGGCGCATCGCCTGCCCCGCTCGATACGCGCCCCCACCCCCGTGTGCGTGAGGGGGGGGGGGCGGGGGCCTCAGTGGCTGCCGTGACATTCTTGTGACTCGTTGACTGGAGCAAAGGTGGGAGTCACGAAGGCTTGAAATGGAAGCTCAGTCCTCACCTCCATTAATGAGGAGCCAGCGGCTAATCATGCAGACAGGGAAGGATTCTGTAGCCGCGCAGCGAGAGACGGATAACGATGTTCCACTGAACACGGGCGGCGGCACGTCGGGACGGGAGCGCCGTTTGAGGCAGGGTTGTCTAGGAGGTGGTTTAAATGGGGCCATTACAGTTTTTTTCTAGGGTGGCTGTCAGCGCTGTGAACCCCGCTGAGTGTTTCAAACTCATGCTGAAATTACCCGAGAGGACACGACTAGTTTTGCTTTCGAGGACACGAAACCAAACAGACATGTTATTGAGAGGGACCGATTTTTCTCCCAGATTACGGTCGCAGTTTTAACCCTCCTGTTACCTTCGGGTCAATTTGACCCCATTCAATGTTTAACCCTCCTGTTACCTTTATATTTACTGACATATTTTACCCTCGGGGTCAATTTGACCCCAGCAATTAAAACCTCCAGAAAATTATTAGAATTAATATTGTTTTCCAAGTTTAAGTGTGAGGTACTTTATGTTTGTTTGTTGACTACCTAAATAGCCCTTTAAATATATAAAAAAGTTGATATTTCTTATATGTTTGACACAGTGAAAAACAGCCTGGGGTCAAATTGACCCGAAAGAACACCGACATTAAACATTGAATGGGGTCAAATTGACCCTAAGGTAACAGGAGGGTTGAATGAAAGCATAAAATAAAACCACAATAGAATTACTTGGTTATGTTAAGGAAACACAACTACTTGGTTGAGTTGAGTAAATGATCCTGGTTTGGACTTGACATGCGGTGAATATGTCTTTTAAGTCAACAGTGACACATAGGACAGGAACAGCGGTCTCATGGGTTAAAGTCCTGGGTTTGTTTGACCCACCCGGACTATCACACACACACACACACACTTAACAAACATTCAGCCTTTTTTTCTAGCTCTGGCTAATGCTGCGTGCACGTCCTATTATTTCAAACACAATTACGGCTTGCACTATCGCGACAGCATCTGGAAAAAAACGACAGCTTGCCAGCAAACTGTTGGCAAGATGGCGGCAAAATGCACCACCACTGGCAGTCCCATTAAAATGGAATCCAATATTAACAC
Source organism: Pseudoliparis swirei (assembly GCF_029220125.1). Taxonomy (NCBI): domain Eukaryota; kingdom Metazoa; phylum Chordata; class Actinopteri; order Perciformes; family Liparidae; genus Pseudoliparis; species Pseudoliparis swirei. The sequence goes on along the minus strand of NC_079392.1, from coordinate 7,298,156 downwards.
GAATACAAGAGAGTTGGCTCATTTGAAGGCTTTAACGGCTGCTTGTTTCAGTAGTGGCGTTTTGCTTTTATTTTATTGTCTTTTTTTGCACTTTTCCTCTCTTTTTCTTTTTCTTTTCTTTCACGTTTGTCTTAGTTACGGTCGGACACTGGACCATAACTACTTTTTTCGATAATTCTACTGTGGCTTTTGTTCACTTTGTCGTGAGTATCGGTGAGCCACAGCAAAACAATGACGGGGACCGTCGTCTACTCGCGTGCTCAGCTGATCGCGCTGTGCAGGCCGAAGCTTCTGCCTGGAGAAAGACCTGTGATCCCGCTGGAGCTACGGAGAAGGGCTCATGTTGCAGATCGGGTGTCAAGCGGAGGGCTAAAACGAGGAGATACAAACCCTCGGTACCGTCGATCATAACGGGGAACGTGAGGTCTTTGGCGAATAAGACGGATGAGCTCGGCGCTGGTAATGACCGAGAGGATCTTCCGTGAGAGCAGTCTCTTGTGCTTCACTGAGACGTACACGCGGACTATCCGGATCACAGCGCGTCTTTGCCCGGCTTCAGGACTGTTCGGGCTGACAGAGACGCTACACAGAGCGGTAAGAAGAGGGGGGGCCGGATCGCTGTTTATGTGAATGAACGGTGGTGCCACCCGGACGATGTGATCGTGAAGGAGCGCTTCTAGCCCGAACATTGAACTGTTGGCCGTGGGGATGCGCCCGTACTATTTGCCGAGAGAGTTCACGTCCGCCATTGTGGTTGTCGTGTACGTGCCGCCATCAGCTGACGCTGAGGAAGCTGTGGACACCATCCACTCCACTGTGTCTGCTCTGCTGAATCATCAGCCTGGAGCATTCATGGCTATCACTGGTGACTTTAACCACACCACATTGGAAAAAGCTCTGCCAACCTTCCATCAATACATAGACTGCCCAACAAGGAACAATAAAACTCTGGACTTGCTGTATGCTAATACTAAGGACGCATACAGCGCCACTGCCCTTCCCCCCCTCGGCAGGTCTGATCATGACCTGGTCCGGCTGACTCCCAGGTATGTTCCTCTGGTGAAGAGGCTGCGGTGACCACCAGGACTGTGAGGAGGTGGTCTCTGGAGGCTAACGACGCTCTACAGGACTGCTTGAGTCAACGGACTGGGATGTGTTGTGTGGACCGCACGGGAGGACATCAACAGTATGACCGACTGCATCACGGAATACATCAAGTTCTGTGAACACACCACCATCCCATCACGGACTGTGCGCTGCTTCCCCAACAACAAGCCCTGGATCACCAGGGACCTGAAGGCGCTTCTTAACATGAAGAAAGCTGCTTTCAGGTCTGGAGACAGGGATGAGCTGAGGAAAGCCCAGCGCAACCTAAAGGTGAAGCTCAGGAGGCAAGGACTCCTACAGGAGGAAGCTGGAGGCCAAACTCCAGCTGAACAACACAAGGGAGGTGTGGTCTGGCATGAAGCAGATAACTGGCTTCAAGGTGGGAGGAGACAGCCAGGGGCTCCTGGAGAGGGCCAACGAGCTGAACTGTTTTTCAATAGGTTCAGTTCACAGCCCTCCTGTCTCCTCCACACATCACACCTCCCAAACACCTCCCCTCTGTCCCCCTGCTGAGCTGCACATCCACCGAGCCCTCAATAACAATGGGCTCCTCCACCTCCCCTCTCTCTGTGACGACTGACCAGGTGAGAAGACAGCTGGAGAAACTACACCAGCGCAGAGCTGAAGGTTCTGATGGCATCAGCCCCAGGGTCCTAAAGACCTCGCCACCCAGCTGTCTGGTGTCCTGCAGCGCCTCTTCAACCTCAGCCTGAGGCTGGGGAAGTCGTGCTGTGGAAGACGTGCCTGGTCCCTGTCCCCAAGAAGTCAACACCATCTGGCCTCAACGACTACCGACCGTCGCCTCACCTCCCATGTGATGAAGGTGCTGGAGAGGCTGGTCTTGGCCCACCTCCGCCGCAGGTGAAATCGTCGCTGGACCCTCTGCAATTTGCTTACCAGCCTCATGTGGGAGTGGTCACGCCATCATCTACCTGCTGCAACGAGCTCAGTCGCACCTGGATGGAACCGGTGTCTCTGTGAGAGTCACTTTCTTTGACTTCTCCAGTGCATTTAACACCATCCAGCCACTGCTGCTGAGTGAGAAGCTGCGTGGCGACGTGCGCGCCCACCATCTCCTGGATCACTGACTACCTCACAGGCAGACCACAGTTTGTCAGAATGGGCGTGTGCTGTCTGGAACGGTGGTCAGTGATGTTGAGCCCCACAGGAACTGTTCTGTCTCCTTCCTCTTCACCCTGTACACCAGTGACTTCCAGTACAACACGGAGTCATGCCATCTGCAGAAGTACTCTGATGATTCTGCAGTGGTCGGGTGTATTAGGGATGGACGGGAGGAGGAGTACAGGGCAGTGGTGAGTGACTTTGTAAAGTGGGCGATGAGAACCACCTGCGGCTGAACGTGGCCAAGACCAGAGAGATGGTGGTGGACTTCAGGAGGAAGGCGACAGCTCCTACACCTCTGAGTGTCCTGGGAGTGGACGTGGACATGGTGGAGGAGTACAAGTACCTGGGCGTCTCCATCGACAGCCGACTGAACTGGAAGGCCAACATCAACGCTGTGTACAAGAAGGGATGAGTCGACTCTTTTTCCTGAGAAAGCTTGATCCTTCAACGTGTGCAGCAAGATGCTGGAGTTATTCTACCAGTCGGTTGTGGCCAGTGTGCTGCACTTTGCCATTGTCTGCTGGGGAGCAGCATCGAGCCGGTGACACCAGCCGTCTTAACAAACTGGTTAGGAAGGCTGGCTCCATCATCGGCTGCCAGCTGGAGCACCTGGAACAGGTGGTGGAGAGGAGGACGTTGAAGAAACTGGTGTCCATATTGGACAACCCGGACCACCCTCTCCACCACCTCCTACAGGGACAGAGGAGTACTTTCTCCAAACGTCTCCTCACGCTCCGCTGCCACAAGGACAGATACAGGAGAACATTCCTGCCGTGACTATGAGGCTCTACAACAGTTCACCTCTTGCCAGATCACCCTAACCCTTCTTATATTTGTGTTTTTTATTTTTATTTTTATTCTTGTGTGTTGCTGCTACTGGCTCGACAAATTTCCCCTTGGGGATTAATAAAGTATATATCTATCTATCTATCTTTAAATACAGCAAGCGCGGCTCATTTAGGCTTTTGATTGGTGCGACTACAAGGATTATTATTACCGGATTATAAACACTCAAACTGGAATAATTGGTGTTTTTATTTCTTCTGTTCTTCCCATTATGTCGTCGGCCGAAGCCACAAACTTCAGATCATCTAAAAATATGACAGCGTTGATCCTGATACTCCTCGCATATCTCATGTTATTATATTTGTATAATTTAATTACACACATTGGCGTTTTTTGGTCGGACCAGACGAGCAATTCCAAAAGCGTCACCGATGTGACGGGCACCTCTGACTATTTCCTGTCATTCCAAACGCTAAACGATTATGAGTCAATCTGAAAATAATAATTGGGAGATTAATTGATAGTCAAAGTAGTCATTAGTTGCCGTTCTATAAGCCAGCTGGCCGCCCTGTCACCGCTGATGAATGCACATGGCTCCCGCCTCGGCTGTAAAAAGGGATCGCGTTGATAAGTTAATATTCCGACAACAGGGTCGCGATGAAGAGGTTTTAGGAGTTTGTAGGAGAGCGTAACCTTGATAAAACGCTCATCTCGGTGACATTGATTCTCTCCATCCATCTTCGTCTGACGTGAAGTATGCAAATGGTGGCATCGGCTGGGAGTGGAGTACAGTGCTGTTAAATGGGCCATTTCAAATGTTCTTTGTACTACGCTGACTTCCGAAAGAAAAAGAAATCCCGTGTCAGACAGCGTGCGGATGTCTTTCCAGAGACACTTTGTCCACTTGTATCCGATATCTCCTTCCATTTCTTCCACGTCTCTTACCCCCACTGCCCTCCACCTTTATTTACTTACCCGCCAGCCCTCCGCATCTCGTACCTCGCCCTCTCTTTGCCCGCGATATCAATGAGGTATACCGACGGTGTCAGAATGGCTACTCGTGAAATATTAACAGCTTGTCGAGAATTTTGACTTTTCTCTTCACGTTCAACGATGTCAGCGCGGTGCTGTGGAACGATTATTTGTGTGAGTTCGGGCAGGCTATTACCCGACCAACTCCTTTTTTTTTTTTTTCATGTTTCACACGATATCCATCAACCTCTCCTTCCACGTGCAGGTATTCCATCTCACCCCAAATGGAAACGAGCCACTATTCCAGTGCGTTTATTTCTACCTCCCACATACTGGGGATAACACGAGCTCGGGATACGATATCCCGACTGTAACGAGGTGTTTATCGCCTCATGGAAGTAGTAATTATGAGTGAGATAAGAGCCACATATGGGTAGTTGTTAAAAAAAAGTTACAACCTGAATTGACGGTGATGAACATTGAGTCCAAAAAGAAGTTGTGTCGGATCGGTATTCTCCATCATAAATCTGCCTCTGAAAGACTTCATTTTCTTTTTCTGTATTTGTCTCTTTAAGATGGCTTATTCTGCTTCATTCACTCCAAATGCATTCAACTGAGTGGGCGGGGATGGCCCCTCTCTCTCTCTCTCTGCCTTTTTGTTGGATGGCCCTTTTAAAAGAAGGAGCTGTCAATCATCCGCTTGCTTCCCGAGTCTCGAGAGGCAGCGTCGGTTCTGGCGCGAGGGACCAAAACAATGACTTTTGTTGTGACACGTGCGATCCGCCGAGCGCTCGGTGGACAGCGTGTTTACCCCGTAATTAAGTTCATCCTTTCCTTCTGAATGGAGCTAAGAAGGGAGACGCACAAACGGCTGTCCAAATAACGGGAATGATGGAATACAGATCAAATGATCCTTTTGAGTTCATTGCATCTGAGCATCTTGTTTTCATGGGTTTGCTTCTCATCTGTGGCTGTATTGGTAATTAGTTTTTTTTCTCATAAAATATAATTTGTTGATTAAATTAAATTATGCACTAGCTTTAAAAAAGCTAAAATAACAACAACAACAACAACCACACCACAAGGCTAATCAAAATACACGTATTAATCAGAGCACTTTCACTTGTGGATCGCTTTTGAACGTATGAACGATTCTCTTGAAAACAATATTACAATAAGCCGGAATACTTGGCAAGAAACTGAACTCAGCGGCGTGTTCTGTCTGTCGGCCTTTCGAGCTCCTCCGCTCCGTTTCAGCTCTACGGACAGCGCCGTACTACGGCCCCCCAAACACAACAAACAGGGCTATGGCCCCCGAAAAAACAGCAGCTGACAGTTAGCCACGTTAGCTTACGTTAGCCAACGTGCATCTTGGCCAAGTTTTGACAAAAACACAGGTGCAATTCAGCCTTTTAATGATGCAAATATTATACCAGGCTCAAAAAAGAGATAGAGCGGGAGTCCGACTGCTAAATACTTGATAATTGACCAAATGTTGTCTCCCATTATATATTATAAAATATATATATATATATATATAAAATGGCGGGAAATGAGTTGATGAGGTGTATCCGCCTCTCTCATCATATGTAGCTGGGACTTGCTCTCCTCTTGACTAATGATGACGTCTGGCTCAGGTAGCTGTCAGCGAGCCATGATTAATTAAAAGGGAAACTGGGCCAATTAGTCATATTGTTCTAACCGTGGTCAGCGAGCGAGGATTCCTGCGCTCTACCTTCGACAGCCGCGACGCCTCGGCTGGCTTCTGCAGCTTCCGGGGGGGGGGGGGGTCTCATCGGGTCCGGGGAAGTTTGACCTGCGGCGCCTTGCCTCATATGCAGACACGATAACAACTATAGAACGAGGCTCGTGAAATATCAGGGGTCCGGGTCAGCACCCTCTGCCGGGTTTGAACTCTCATAAGAGTCCTCTCGGCCCCCCCCCTCGCACATGCAGTCAAAGCTTCATTCCCTCTTTTCGTGTGTTTTGGCGGTCCAACCGCGATCACTAATGCCGAGGAGCCGCCTCGCTCTCGCCGCGCGGCGCCCGAGTCTTCTCAGCTGCCAGCTGCGGGTCTCTCTGCAGGCCCGGCGAAGTCTCGCCGCTCTCAGCGTGCCGCCTGGCCCCTGTCAGCGGCCCCTGTCACGTTTGTCCCGACAGCAGAACCCCGGACCCCCCCTCCCCCCCCACTCCCTGCGTCACAAAGGCGGGTTCGTCCTGAGAGAGACAGGTGTCAGCATACCCTGGCCCCTCCCCCCCTCACCCCGCTGCGACGACGCAGCCTCACACAAAAAAGAAAAAAGCGGGGGTCATCACTCTCCGCCCGCGCCCGTTCGCTAGTCGCCATATTGCCGGAGACCCCGAGTCCCATCAGAGCGCCGGAGAGCGCTTTCACGTGTCAGATGCGGAGCGTCCGCCAGAGAAGACCGTCCCAGTCCAGCAGCGCCACAGACGGGCCCTGCCTCCTGACTGACTGACACGCTGACTGACAGCTTCATTGTGTCCTTTGAGGAACGGGGGATGAAAGGCTCTCTCGCGAAAGAGGCCTTCCAAACGCAGACCAGACTCAGCCGTGCTCGGCCCTTTGTATGCATTGTTGTCCCTTTGTGTGGAGTCCACGTCTTTTAGCTGACAACGCTCTTTTTTTCTTCTTCTAATTGTACAAAAGCGGCGATGGAGGAATCTGACAACACAAAGCTGCAGCACGGAGGGAATCAGGGATTTCATGAGGAACTCTGATGAGCTTAACTTGTTCAAGGTTGAAGAAGTTTAATGATACTAGGGTGGATTATTATTTTATTTCCCATATGGTTGGAGGACACTAGCACTAAGCCGAGATACCATTCTAACACATAGAAACTAAAAAAATATTTTATTGAGCCATCGCACTGCCGACAAAGCACGGCTACATTTACAAATACGTTATGTTCCTAAAGCGTGGAAAGCTTTAACATGATACTTTTTGTTGAACAGCCCATACGTTCATATATATATATATACATATTTATACATATATATATATATATATATACATGTGTCACTCTACAACTGGCTTTTATATATATATATACATATTTATACATATATATATATGCCACTCTACAACTGGCTTATACATATATATAGATAAAGTAACACGCATCCAAATTGATCCACGGTGAAGCCAGACAAAGTTTGCTGTATTTTTTATGTCTTTCAGCAGCCACATTAAGAGTGCAGTTTGAATTGAGGGGCTGGTGGTGGTGGTGGTGGTGGTGGTAGGGGGGTGGGGGGTGGGTGACATTAATATTTAATTGCAGCCGTGTATCTGAATGCTGCAGGAGCGCCAAGTGATGGATATTTTTTAATGATATGAAGAGTGAAGCCCAGAAAGATCAATGCACGCACACACACACACACACACACACACACACACACACACACAGACACACACACACAGAGTGTCTGTCAAAGTGAATATATGGGCCTAGCGAGGATGATTGTGCTCCCACACTAATATTGTTTTGGTCCGCGAGCCGTCTGGTCTGATCTTCCGGGCTGAAGGTCTCCGGCCCAAACGACTCGGTCCCCTTTGCTGGTGCTGTCAGAACTGACAGTCCTCATGTTTATTTCATTTTGCGTCTGGGCTGTCTCGTTTCCCAACCCTCCAATGTCATTAACGCTCGGAGCCAGGACCCTGCAGTGGCGCCGCCTAATGAATTCCTCTGCGGCTCCTCGCTCCCCACCTAGTTACCCCAGCTCAAGGTGTCAAATTAAAACAGCCTGGGAAAAGACGGCTCTCGTTTGTGTGCGTGCGCGCGACTTTTCATTGCGCGTATGGCCCTCTGTTGCATTATTTAGTTAGTTTTTTGGGGGGGGGGGGGGGCAGCGATTTGTTTTAAGTGGCTCGGATTGAGAGAGTTGTTGTTGGGTTCCCTCCCCCTCCCCCTCCCACGGCCCAGCGGGAAACAAACAAGCCAAAAAAAATTGACTTCTTAATCTTCCAATTATAAAAAAACGAGTCGACAGCGAACGACGGTTCAACAATCTGTGGAAATGAGTCTGATCCTCTGATGTCTGCGTGTCGCTTTGAACCTCCCTTTTGAGGTTTGTTGGGGACAGCTCGGTGAGGGATTGCCCGCTTTCAACATTTGGGATCTCCGCGATAATTTGGGGGGAACGGAATCGACAGCAGCGCGGACGCCCGGGCGACTGCTAATTGTGCGTATTTAGTTGTCATTGTGATATGCGTAACGAGGCCAGACGTGTTATTGAGCTGTGAGTCTGCAGCCGGCGTTGGGTGGTGGTGGTGGTGGTGGTGGGGGGGGGCTGGGTTGATGGAGCCTTCACGGCGAGTGGTCGCGTTTGCCTCTGAACCGGAGCGTTTTCACAGTAAAGTGAAGTGTACGCACGCCGCCGGTGAGGCCGAGGTTAAGCGGGGGCCAGCGCTGCCGTGCGATGCGTTCTCTCCGTATGCTACCGGAGACCCTTCAGAAGTGACCACAGGGCTCGCAGGCCTCGCTGTGTGGCCTCTCTCTCTCTCTCTCTCTCTCTTTCTGACAGCACCGGAAGATGGAAAATGGTGTCAATCAATTCATCACATCAACACGGGCGGCTGTGCAGCAGGGAGAGCTGGGGGGGGGGGGGGGGGCACAGCATTACGGCTCCGCGCCGCAACCGCTTCCCCTCGCGCGCCGCTGACGCTGCAGCGCCTTTAATGGACCGAGTCAAGCTGTACGACGCGGCGGCCGCGCGCCGGACTAGAGGACTCCTGCGGAGCGGTGATCTATCTCCGTCTGAGGGGTCTCCTGCTCCTCCCCCCCCCCTGGATGCTCCAGAATCCCCGCCACGTTTTGGGCCAACTCACCGCGCGGCTTGTTAAGAGAGTGAAAAAAGAACGCGTTAATTAAAGATGTGTAAATGTGCTCGAGTGGGCCACATCCTCGCGTTAGGAGAGATTTGCGGGAATCGCCGGCGTAATCTATTTTAATTAAGGATTAATTAAAAAAATAATGGGGGATTTTATTTTGCCTGGCAGATTTGGAGACGATTCTGGCGTCTGCCAGCGAGCTCATCAGCGGAATTATTGAGCACCTCAGATCGCTCCTTCAGGAGCGCGCGGGGAAGCTCTCAAGGTCTCCTGGAGAGAAAAGCTCGGCCCTCTCCTCTTCGGAATGGAGAGAAAAGGAAAAACAGGCACTTGCCGTGAGAGGGAGTGGCCAACGCGTTGGCTTAATTAAATCTCCCCTCCTCCTCCTCCTCTGATCTTCACCATCACCCATCCTCTCCTCTCTTTTTCGGCTGGCAGAGCAGCAGAGTGTCTCTGAGACACGGAACACTAGTTGTGCTGGCAATTATGTTAATGGGATGCTATTAGGCCATGATTCCGTATGAGCGATCGGGGAGAAGAAGAGCCCCGGCGGCAGAAAATGATAACGGAGCGTGCGCCTCGTTGATACCGCTCCAGCAGGATCATTTGCATAATGAACCCTCCCCACTAACGAGGGGTGTGGCCTCGACACCGAGCTACTTAGAGGGCTCAGGAGTCGCAGCGTGAGGCGAGCCGACACCGAGAGCTCCATGTGACAAAAGAGATTCATGGACTTCGCAAGTCGTGTTCCAAAAAAAGAAAGAAAAGAAGAAGAAGAAGAAGAAGTCACTTTGGCGCCAGTGTGACTGGCATGTAAATTGTACGATACATGATACATGACGATGCAGTTGCTTCCGTATCTTAGAATTTAGAAGTCTAATTTAATCCAATCAAAAGCTGTTTCCCCGGCTGGTGACGTGTGTGTGTGTGTGTGTGTGTGTGGCTCCAAATAGTCACCACCATGTCAATTCTTTAATGTCTCGACTTTAAACCTTCCCGCTTGAAGTCGACACTTTGCATTGCACACACACACACACACACACTGACATAGTGTGTGAATCACTAAGCTATAAGAAGGAAACTACCTTGGGGGCACCAATGCCCCGTGGATTCCCTCGGCAGCAGAAATAAAAAATACAAGCTGAGCAGGGATCGCTCCATTTGCTCGACATGCTGCATTCCACCGGAGCCTTTTTCCATTGCAGAGACGCCATTAATCCCAAATACGACCAATTTGTTATTAATTGGGTTTTGGGGGGGGGGGGGTCCTGCCTGCGTGTCGATGTCTCGGCGCATTATGTGTGTGTCCGCGCGGCCCAGTGGTTCCTCAAGACGCGGCCGCAGGATTTGATCAGAATGATCTGGAAGGCCCAAGGGAGGACATTAAACACCCAGAATGGCCCTCAGGCGGCTCCCCTCACTCCCTGCCTCTCTCTCTCTTTCCCTCTACCTCTCTCTCTCTCTCCCAACCTTTCATTCCCACTTAATGAGAACTCCTCCTAATTATTTCAGTGGCTGGAGCGTGGGGACACAGCCGGAGTTAGATCCCCCCCCCCCCCCGCGCTCGGACGTGACTGCGATGCTGATGAAGGCGATGGGGGGAGGGGGGGGGGGGGATCAATAATTTAGCCTCCGGCCTTAATGGTGGAGTGAGGAGAAAGCGATACATCCGAGTCAGAGATTACATTTATAAGAAAAGAAGAAGAAAGAAGGAAAGAGAAAAGGCCCAGCTCCGAGTTAACTAGAAAAGCCCCCGAACGTGTTCGCTGTAAACAGCCGACACATTTATGTTTTACTGGAATCCTTATCGCTCTTCCTTTTAAAGCTAAGTCTGCGTCTAAGTGCTTGTTTACCTAGCTTTGTGTCTTCAATTATTGCAGTCTGCAGAGTCACTCTGGAAATGTCTCGGCTCGCCAAATGATTTGCATTTGAAGTACATGGGGATATAATTGATTTAGAGGCATGAATATTGATGGTATCTTATCAGCTCGGTGCCCATCCCTCAAACCGCCCGGCGGAGGAATAATGGTCCTCTGAGCATTTTTCTGGTCATCTTGCCTTAGCGGATGCACACATAATCTTTAAGTGTACAGAGCCTGGGCTCCGTGAAGCCCTTCCATCTCCCTCTGGGGAGGCATCCATGCATCTTTTAAGGACTCCTCACATCAAGGAGGCCCGGACCAGAGTACCCTGCAGTCTCTCGCTCAATTATTAAAGCCGGGATTTTGACGCTCTGTTTTTTTTACTTTAACAACTAAGCCTGGGAAGGGAGGAGGTGGAGGAGGAGGAGGAGGAGGAGGGGCCACATGTAAGAGGACAGTAGCCAAGCCTCACATCCTTCCCCTGAAGAGGAAGAGATAGAGAGAGAAAAAGAGAGTGAGAGAGAGACGGTGACAATTTTCTCAAGCAATTTATTAGAAGAATTTTTTTTTTTTGGTCGACTTGGAGGAGGGTTTGAAACATTCATCTGGGTTTCATACTGGAGAAATTCCTTCTTCAAACAGAATGATTCACTGCGGGTTGCAGAAGAGCTTTTTCTTCTTTTCCAGCACTGCATACCCTGTCACTGTGAAAGAAAGAAGATAGAAAAAAGGGGCTGCATCCAATTATAACAAGGGGGTGGGGGGTGGGAGGTGGGGTGTGGGACACACACACACACACACATTTGCTCACCATGTTTCCCTCTGATTGATGTGCGAGGGCTGCGGTCAGAGCTCTAACCAACTCCAAGCGGCTCGGATTGAAACGTCACGTATTGACTCGACCCGGCAAAAAAAAAAAAAAAAAAAACATCCACAGCGGACGCCGGCGTGCCGTCTGCCAAGTGGGGTGGGGGGGGGGGGTGAGTGATGAGCGAATCTCACGTTATGCTCGTCATCGCTCGTAGCGTGAGAGGATTTAGTTGTTGCTAACTGACTACGGGATCCCGCTCGGCCTCCATAGGACGCCATTGTTTATTTATTTTGTTCGACGTGCCGAGGAAGTCACAAACGGTTTGGCCGGTGGGAAGTGGGGGGGTGGCGGGGGGGGGAGGGCGGGGCTCTGTCTGAACCCGACGCCTCGTCTCTGTGAATTGCAGCCGCCTTTAACCGTGATTAAATATTGATGCCCGTGTAAACACTCGTGCCGTATCGAGTACTTTATTCCGAGTCACAAGTCTCCCTCCGCGCGGCTTGAGAAATAGGCCGCTTGTTTTTCCCGCTGCTCGCCATTGATTTACGGCGACAACGTAAAGTGTTCTGACACCGAGCTGAAATTAAGGACCCCGCTGATTTCCAACCAAGGTGTCGTGAATTTGAACGGCTCCCTTTGGCGAGCGCGAGCTAGCGCACACGTCCTCGGGTTGTTTTTGAGGCTCTGAACGGCGACGGCCGTGGCAGTAATTTAATATTGTCTTCCACGGGCATAAATAATCTCTGTTTGGGAAAAGGCCCAGGATTAGGACAGCTAATTGATAATTGACAAGATTTATTCGGCGTTCGCAATCCATCAAGCGGTTTGCTTTGTCGTATATGTATATATGTGTGTAATATAATAATGATACATATATTAAATTAATATCTCACATGTTGAACTTACATTATCCAGAATCAACCATTTTTATGTATGTATATATATATATATATGTATATATATACATACATACATATATATATACCTTAGTTTTATATATATATTTATACATATCTCACATGTTGAATTTACATTATCATTAACATTTTTATGTATGTATATATATATATATATACATACATGCATATACATATATATATACACACATGCATATATATATATATATTAGTGCTGTGAAAAATAACTCGTTAACTTTTTTTTTTTTACGCATTTAACGCATGCGCAGAATGAGCTTTCAATCCGTCGGTTGTTGGTCGTCGGGACGAAAAAAAAGTCACTTGCAAAATGAGCTTCCAATACACCACTTCAATCTGAACTCTGTCCGCTCTCATGCAGACGGTCTGTTCATCGGTAATGATCCTTCCGCAGGTTCACCTCCGGAAACCTTGTGACGACTTTTACTTCCTGTAGATCAGTCTCAACCTCGCCGATCGCGACTTGCCAGTCGATCGCGGCGTAGTGTTGGTAGATCGCATGACATTAAAAAGATTGGCCCGCCTCCTGACATGTTCTCTACAGCACGTCTTTGTTCTTTTATTAAACTAAACGTCTGTTGTTGATCGTATCTCCACAGCAGCATGTCATCTCTGTCTCTACGCGTTGCGTTAACACTTATCGATCTCCGTCTGGCGCGCCACAGAGCTCCGTGCGCGCGCATCGGGACCGAGCAAAAAAAGTCACTTGTCAATCTGTCCACCTTTAGATTGTATCATGGTGGAGTTAATGGTTGACAAACAAGAGAAAAATGCTCTGTTTAACCCTCCTGTTACCTTTACATTTACGAACATATTTTACCCTCGGTCAATTTGACCCCAGCAATTAAAACCTCCAGAAAATTATTAGAATTAATATTGCTTCCCAAGTTTAAGTGTGAGGTACTTTATGTTTGTTTGTTGACTACCTAAATAGCCCTTTAAATAAATAAAAAGTTGATATTTCTGATATGTTTGACACAGTGAAAACAGCCTGGGGTCAAATTGACCCCAAAGAACACCGACATTAAACATTGAATGGGGTCAAATTGACCCGAAAGGCAACAGGAGGGTTAAACATTCTGTTTAGGATGAAGATGTATTAATGTTCCATATGGAAGAAAACTGCTAAATAACTGCTGAGTTGCAGCACCATTGTATAGAAGAATGTATAAATGTATATATCCGTCTTTTGTCGTAAATCTCTATGTTCTCACAAAATATACCGAGAATATCGGTAATATGTGATTAATCATGATTAATCCACAAAAACCTGTGATTAATCCGATTAAAAATTGTAATCGTTTCACAGCCCTAATATATATACCTTAGTTTTATATATAAACACACAAGTATATATATACACTCACATACACACATACAGTTTATTCAGGATAATCATGCCATACGGGTCATGACTTTGACCTTTTCGTTTTCATTCACTTATTTTATTTTATTTCATTACAGGTTTTTTCTGTGTCTGTTTCATATATCGTCAGTGAAACCGGACTCAAATGTCTGGAATGAAAAGCTTTTTAGTGGCTCGGGTTCATAGACGAAGATTTATGTTGTTTTGCCGCTTGGTTCCCAAAATAGTTGAACGCACGACTCCCGAGATAAACCTCCAGCAATAACACGGATGACTCGTCGCTGTACGGATTTGGATAAAGTCGTCAAACGCAGCGCCACGTGGCCCCGACTGTATCCCGCCGCTCAGATCTCACAGAACAAAGTCCTCACCTTTCCCAGCATGCATTAGAAACAGGACACGTTGACTTTTATTGATACCCGTTAGTGATCAAAAGAGGGCAATGCTCAAACTAAATAATCTAGTTTTACTATTCAGCTACCGTCAAGGTGTGTCTCCAATTAATCCCCGAAAACCCCAAAGTGTCTTCTTTTTTTTGTTTTCTTTCATTTGCTGCTGTAACTATTTCAAACTAGGGTTTATATTTGAATCTCTTAACGTATATTTGGGGACTCACTCCACTCAACCATTGGGCAAATTGAGAGACAATCTGGGGACGCGATCCTCCTGGATTGCATCTGCAGATTAGTTTGAGGCACCGCGGCGCTCTCTACCACCTGCGTCTTTCATCCCACGCTGCAATAGTTGCCACATACTGCGATAAAACTACTGCGAGGAGAGACATTTTCTTCCCTTCTCCCTCTCTGTTTTTCTCTGTCTTTTCTGTGAATAATAGATATCTTGCCAGCAGAGTTTCTCTCTCTCTCTCTCTCTCTCCTGATATCTCAGAGGCAACTCGTTGGCCATGTGAAACAGAAACATTACAGACTCTTACTGTGAGACCATATGAGTGCGTCTGTGCATACAGTACACACCGCGAGCCGTGTCTGAAATGCCTCGTTCCCGGGAGGAGGATGGAGGGGTGGGGGGTGGAGAGGGTGGGTGTGTGTGTGTGTGGGGGGGGGGGGGGCTATCCACATGTAAGAAATGAATGGGGTAATGCGCAGGGAGGTAATGGGGTTTATGCAACATAATGGAACAGAGCAGCTCGTTAGGAGACTGGAGGCCTAACCCCACAGTGCTGCTTTGCCTCTACTCCCTTTGTCATAGCAAGACCGGTGGAAGCCGGGGGATTTAGTGCTGGGGGGGGGGGGGGGTTCAATACTAGGAGTCTTTGCACAGAGGGCACAGGTGACTTACTTTATGCGTGGAGCGGCCCCGTCTCCGAGCAGCAGAACCAGCTATGGTTTGCTTCCCCTGGCAAGGAGGCGCAATCAATAGGAAAGCACTCAGTATTAATACTATGTAAGTGACCTATATGTCGTGTTGGATGTGGAGGAAAGTCGAAAGCCGTAGTGAAACTAAAGTCATTCCTATAAACTAAGGGCCTACGAGGGCTCGGTATTAAACCTTGTGATTCCTTCTTCAGGGGAGTCCTGGTCGTTTTCTACAATTCTATACGACTTAAATATTAATATTAAATGTCTTAGTCTACGAGTTGGTGTTTGTATGGCTCTTCCACTCTCGCCTAATATGGCCAACGGGAGTGGAAGTGGGTAGGAAGAGGAAGTCGGGGGTTATTAGGATGCTGTCATCGTGTCAGTTCAGGCAAAGCTGATTCCTACTGTTATTCTGTGGTATGTGCCATATCTTTTCAGGGGGGTGGGGTGCAACCACAATGTTCCTGTCGTTCGGTTTCTAAGATGTACACAACAGCACACCAGCACAATTATTGCAAAAGGCCAATATAAAAGTGTAACGGTCCCCTATGATTCGCCGCAACTGTAAACCTCACGACCCACTCGCCCGCGTGCCCGGAATAATACCCCGTTTTGACGAGGATTGTGTTTCACAGCGAGTGTCGCCTTCTGTTTGGTCGCTGCGCGCAACACGGACAGGAAATCCAACGGATGGGCCTGGTGCCATCTCCCCGTGCCGTATCATCACACGTCACCGGACGGCACACCAGCTGACCGACGGGCGCTACGGCGTCCGCTCAAAGGCGGCGTCGGCATTGTAAGGCGGTGAATAACATGCTTGGATCACGTTTGGTTTGTGTGATTGAGACGTGGTCGGGGGTGGGGTGTGTGTGTGTGTGTGTGTGTGTGTCTCCGCAGTGGTGTGGGATTTACTTGGCAGGCAGGCAAGCATCACCAGGTTTTTGGCCTGCGTGAAGTTTTCCGGTCTATTTCCAGCACTGCTGTGTTCATTCTAGGTGACTGTGTGTGTGTGTGTGTGTGTGTGTGTCATTAAAGGCCCATCCTCTGCCTCTACCCAAGTGTGAAATGCTGCGCCTTGAGGAGGCTGGTCTGCTTCTGTTTGTTCGACCGGTTTGAAATCCCGGGCTGAGGGTCAAGAGCTGCTCTCAGAGGTCAGGGACACGCGGCGTCGGTTGATTTTTTTTCCCCCTTCTTTCTGGTGTTTTTTACTTCTTTTACACAGTGAGAGTGTATTATTATCCTGTCTCATACATATGTCACACATGCTCACTTAAAAAACACCCAGTGTGGCAGCTTTAGGGTGCACTACGAGCAGAAATGGAAGAGAGTTCCCTGAGCTCGCCATGTTGCACAGCCATGTTTCTCTAGTATTCCAGAATGGAGAAGCAGAGCTCGTTGGCGTCTTCATGTCACGTGGAGTTCTCCTTGTGGAACCGTCGATGACGACAACCACAGCATTGCGCTTGTCGCTGCCGTCATCGCAGTCTTTGTAAAGGGTGTTGAGTTGGTTGCAATCTGCCACGCCACCACTAGATGTCACTAAAGCGTACACGCGGCTCCTTTAAGTCCTGAACTAAATAGATATGAATAGGATTCCTTCAGACTGTACGGGCCGGAAGACTACACTGTATCGTGTACCGTTTTCTCATTTACTGTCAGGGAAGAAAAACAAGCCTTTTGGGACACATCACCGTAACAATAAAGTTGGTCAATTATCCCCTTGTTGACAGTTTCCCAACCGCTTTATAGTTGATTCAAAGATATAAAACTTTTATCGGATACAAAAGAAAAGATACGGGACAGAGCACTGTGTTGTTTTCTTGGTTCTGCTTTATAGTATCTATATTATAGGTCCATTTAAAACTTTATTGGACAGGACAGAAAAATCTGGAGGGCAGTATATAGAATTAGGAATATATTAGTGGCGTTTTGTGTAAGTTGCATTTGAAATGTTATAGCATGGAGAGATGGATGAGCTCGGCCGGCGTGGTTTTAATGCTGCAGTCGGGTAATGATGTGCCGTAATGAGCAGGTAGCAGATGCTGACGTAAAAAGAACATGATATATCAATATTTAGCATAACAGATGTGACGTGGCATTTTATAATGGCATAATCACCGGCTGACCCTGTAAGTCAGTAACGGCGGAGTGATTTAAATACAAAAACACGGTGGTTGAAAAACGGGCTCTTTGACGTTTAATATTTCAGATACCAAAGGTTTTTATTTTAATTCCCAGGGTCATCCTCTGATCGCTGCGATGAGGCGTGCATTTCCTGCACAGGGAGTGATATGTTCTAGATGCGGTTCAGGGAAGGCTATAAAAGTCGTAGACTCTTTTTTTTCTTTTTTTCTTCGAGGCAGGTGCGCATCCTCAGCCACGAGAGCAGAATTTAAAAGGAGGCGAGGAGGTAGGCTCTGCGGAGAAACCAAAGTAGGAAGTCAATAAGGCCTGAATCTTTTATGAAGGCAGAGGTATTCAGATCACAGCTCTGTCGACAGGAAGAGCAGCCTGCTGCGTATATGAGGAGACAGAGAGTAGTTGAGGGTCTAAATCTCTCCCTGATTTACCTCAATCCTCATTAATGTAGGAGCTGCTGCTCGTTACGCCTCATTCCTCACGGAGGGAGAGGCGAATGTACAGTCTCGCACCGGGATGGAATACAAGAGACGGTGTCATTATAATAAGCGTTGAGCGTTTCTCTTTTTTCTTTCTGTCGTATCTCGGTTAGTTGAGAACAAAAAAAACGATTTCAGGACATATCGTTATCATTTTCAAGTTCATAGTTCATGTGCAACATGTTTAAGTTTTTAGAAAAAAAACACAGAATTCTTCCGACCGTCTGAATACACCTGTCTGAAAACGCTCCGTCTCTTTAAGCCCCGCCTCCCACTAAAGGCCAGTCTGCTCCGATTGGTCACGCTGCCGTCTTCTGCATTCACGTAGCCGCCGCCCACTTCAATTCTGGTTTATTATAACTTGGCTACTACATTTATAGTTGTGCCCATCATTCGTATTGGTTATGATAATACTTACGACTCTGTTATGCATGTAACTAACAGTGACTTTCTTGATTAAATACATGTTGAAAAACAGATAATCAGTTTTACTATCAAGACAAAAACAAAAGCTGTGAGTCCTCACAATTAAGATGCTTGATGAAATGAAAAATGACCAACGATTCATTCATGGCACAAATACTCTAAATGATGAATGTTGCTCTTCATCGGACGGATGTGTAACGAGGCAACCGCATGAACTTTATGAGATGATCAAATGTCACAACTTGTACGACTGCCCCTAAGTGGTGCCCCGCCAAAAAATTAAAAGAATTAATGAATGCCAGTGTCAAGATGTTCAAGTTAAACGTCCTTTGAAACTATTCTGAACAAAAAGGCGAAGCATTCTTGGCCAAAGCCGTCACGCTGAAACGTGAATATAATTCTTCATATCAACGCGAGCCTTTTTCAACAGACTCAGCTCCCCCTCCATCATCTCGGTCCGCTGTCCTCACTCAGACTTCCACTGAGTGTGTGAGCGTCTGAGTGGCTCTTGTTTACTCGGAGAGGAACGTCTGGGGAAGTTTGAGTTTGTTATTGATCAGGCGGACAGACGGAGTGCGTCTGAGAACTGATGTCTTGAGGGGCGTCCGCTGAAGAATAGCCGCCGCGTCGTGTTGTTGAGAACTGAAAATAGCCCCATCAGCGACTAATCGAATTAATGCATCCTTACTGCCGCCAAGATCTAATTAAGCATGCTTGCGCAATTCACAAAGACACCAAATGACATCGGATGAATCGAGAAAATATTAATTTGAGTGGGTAACAAATATCCAGCGGGGCTTTAACAGGGTCCTCGGAAATGTACCGCGGACGCTGCCCCCGCTCGAGCGTACAGGAAGGAGCAGGTGCAGCGCCGCAGAAAGGTCGAGGTTGCTCTTTGTGGATGTTGGCCAGCTCGCACCGGGGCTGGGACACGTCCACAATAAAATACAAAAAATTCCGGATGTCCTTTTTTTCTCCTTCTCTTCACTCCCAGAGATGCTCCGCTGGATCTCATTGCAATTAAAACCAAGTGTCCATCAGAGGCTATCTGGGCTCTGTGTGGCCCATATGTTTGGGTGCTGATAGAGCGTGGATTACTCTGTTTGGGACACAGATAACAGGCTGTTTATAACCTTGGCAGAGTCTGGGGTCTAATCTGGCAGGAGCATATTTCCCCTTGCTCCCCGATAAAGGCCTGTTAGCAGCTTTATCACACAGGCAGATAGAAGTCGAGCCGGAGCGAGACGAGCGCAGCACCGAGCCCAATCTGGCACGACGCACACGGTTCTGCTGCTTTATTTTTAGAAGCCTTGTCACACCATCGCGCACGCACACACACACACACACACACACACGCCAGCCCTTATACTCCTTGTCAGAAAGAGCAATTAATTTCTACATCTGCCTTCTCGGGGCAACAAAAGGACACACAACAAACACATTTTTAAAAGGACAATGTTGTCATTTATCACTGTAGCGTTTTGGAGTTATGCCTGTGCGTGAGAAGAAAAAAGAAACAACAGCAGGGAGATGGAGGCCATTCTCTCATGTCATTATGTTTGCTTGTATAGTGTGTTACATATAATGTGGAACCCTCTAGGTAATTAGCCTGAGCCTTTTTTTTTCGGAAAGACAACGTAAGCCAGCGGCTCCTGTGTTTGTGTGGCGCCGGTCTGATTTTTTAAATATATTCCACAGAATGAAAAGGGCATCTCGCTTGATTTGGCTAAATAGAAAAGAGTCTTTCTTGAAGCCGTTTCCCTGCCGCTGAGTTGCTCTGGGATACGCGCGAGGGCCCTGCTCTGCTTCTTTCCGTATCCCCATCGTGATGGCTCTGCGTAGAGGCACAATTAGAGAGAGGCGCTCCTTTCACAGCCCGAGAAAATTGTCGTCCTCTGCAAATTGCTTTTGCCGCAGCTTAAAGAAGATCTCTTGTTACCCTCTCATTCCGTCTCTCTCGCCCGCCTCCCTGCACCCCCCCCCCCCCTCTCCACCCCCAACCCCACCTCTCTCTCTCGGGGGAAAATTGCTTTCTCGCAATCAACAGATTGCTTGCTGCACTTAGGGTAAATACAGGTAGACTAGAGACATTAGCATAACATTATTCAGACAAGTGTCAACCTCGAGGCAGTTAGCGCTGCATCGAAGCTCGGTGTGAGGGGGTGAAGTGCTGCGGAGTTGTTGGAGTGGGGGTAAGTGTCCGCCGCTGAGATTTTTCAGAGCGGAGCTGGAATTGGCCAAAAGTGCGTCGAGTATAAGGCGAGATGATGCACTTCAACATTTCTGGCGCTTAAAAAAGAAGAAGAAAGAAACAGAAAGAGTCATCTTCAAGGAAACATGGGAGGGAGGGGGGGGAGGGGCGTCTTGCTCCAAGGTGACTTCACATGTACAGTTCACTCCCCCCTTTCAGGTGTGGGTGGAGGAGTCACATCCTGGCCTCTCTGGAGGGCCCCGCACAGCATGTAGGTCAGACCGACCTCATCATCCCACTGCACAGGCAGGCGGGACGGGCCGGATGGGAGACGGCTCCGCCGGTGATGTACGGCCCGGTGGCACCAGACTGGAACCGGGGCGACACGTTGGGTCCGATTTTTTTTTTTAATGATTTTTTCACTCGCGCCAGTTAGCTCAAATGAACCTCACTAGCATGGGTCTAATTAAGTTTCCTCAATGAAGCTTAACCCCACTCCTCCTCCTCCTCCCCTCCTCCTCCTCCTCCCCCTCCTCCTCCTCCCCTCCCTCCCTTCCACGTATCATTTTGATAGCACTCTGTCCTGAGGGATGGGCTGTGGAGAGCAGCAGCAGCAGGCGCACGCTCTCTCTCTCTCTCTCTCTCTCACACCGGGGGGAGAGATGCACTCTCTCTCTCCTCCACTGCTCCGCCCCTTTTCTCTCTTGTCTTTCTTGATTGACAACAGGGGTTCCTTCTGACCTACATCTGCATCTGCTCCCCTGACCCAAATAGGACCCGCGTAATGAGCCCGCTCGGGCCTCTTTTTTTCTTTTCTTTTTAAGGGAACTTGTGTGTGCCTCTCATCCTGGTCACTGAGGAGGGGAGGTGAGGGGGGGGCGGTAACCACGGTAGCGGTGTCCCCGGGGGGCTTTGTGTCTGGAGCTGCAGGGGGGCTGCACAAAGACACCCTTCCCCATCCGCACCGCCTGCCCCCCCCCCGGGGGCCGTTCTAGGTCACCTGATTACTCCTCGCGGTGATTACCGATCGGCGCGTTAATGTCCGTGTCGTCGGGGCCACGGAGGCTGAGATCTTCAGCTCGTTTGTCTGGCGGTTCTCCTGAAGTGTCCCCTTTTAAATGTGGCAATAAAGCCAAAAATCCATTCGTAGTCCCATCGCCGCGCGGCGCGTCGGGCGCCGTAATGCAATCTGACTGTGCGTCGAGGCCGTTATTGTTTTCCCCAAACACCGGGAACAGTCGGCGCCACTGGCAGCAGCTTGTACACAAATAGAGAGAGAGAGAGAGAGAGATAGAGCGGTTAGTTGAGAACAAAAAAAACGATTTCAGGACATATCGTTATCATTTTCAAGTTCATAGTTCATGTGCAACATGTTTAAGTTTTTAGAAAAAAAACACAGAATTCTTCCGACCGTCTGAATACACCTGTCTGAAAACGCTCCGTCTCTTTAAGCCCCGCCTCCCACTAAAGGCCAGTCTGCTCCGATTGGTCACGCTGCCGTCTTCTGCATTCACGTAGCCGCCGCCCACTTCAATTCTGGTTTATTATAACTTGGCTACTACATTTATAGTTGTGCCCATCATTCGTATTGGTTATGATAATACTTACGACTCTGTTATGCATGTAACTAACAGTGACTTTCTTGATTAAATACATGTTGAAAAACAGATAATCAGTTTTACTATCAAGACAAAAACAAAAGCTGTGAGTCCTCACAATTAAGATGCTTGATGAAATGAAAAATGACCAACGATTCATTCATGGCACAAACACTCTAAATGATGAATGTTGCTCTTCATCGGACGGATGTGTAACGAGGCAACCGCATGAACTTTATGAGATGATCAAATGTCACAACTTGAACGACTGCCCTAAGTGGTGCCCGCCAAAAAATTAAAAGAATTAATGAATGCCAGTGTCAAGATGTTCAAGTTAAACGTCCTTTGAAACTATTCTGAACAAAAAGGCGAAGCATTCTTGGCCAAAGCCGTCACGCTGAAACGTGAATATAATTCTTCATATCAACGCGAGCCTTTTTCAACAGACTCAGCTCCCCCTCCATCATCTCGGTCCGCTGTCCTCACTCAGACTTCCACTGAGTGTGTGAGCGTCTGAGTGGCTCTTGTTTACTCGGAGAGGAACGTCTGGGGAAGTTTGAGTTTGTTATTGATCAGGCGGACAGACGGAGTGCGTCTGAGAACTGATGTCTTGAGGGGCGTCCGCTGAAGAATAGCCGCCGCGTGTTGTTGAGAACTGAAAATAGCCCCATCAGCGACTAATCGAATTAATGCATCCTTACTGCCGCCAAGATCTAATTAAGCATGCTTGCGCAATTCACAAAGACACCAAATGACATCGGATGAATCGAGAAAATATTAATTTGAGTGGGTAACAAATATCCAGCGGGGCTTTAACAGGGTCCTCGGAAATGTACCGCGGACGCTGCCCCCGCTCGAGCGTACAGGAAGGAGCAGGTGCAGCGCCGCAGAAAGGTCGAGGTTGCTCTTTGTGGATGTTGGCCAGCTCGCACCGGGGCTGGGACACGTCCACAATAAAATACAAAAAATGTTGTATGTCCTTTTTTTCTCCTTCTCTTCACTCCCAGAGATGCTCCGCTGGATCTCATTGCAATTAAAACCAAGTGTCCATCAGAGGCTATCTGGGCTCTGTGTGGCCCATATGTTTGGGTGCTGATAGAGCGTGGATTACTCTGTTTGGGACACAGATAACAGGCTGTTTATAACCTTGGCAGAGTCTGGGGTCTAATCTGGCAGGAGCATATTTCCCCTTGCTCCCCGATAAAGGCCTGTTAGCAGCTTTATCACACAGGCAGATAGAAGTCGAGCCAGAGCGAGACGAGCGCAGCACCGAGCCCAATCTGGCACGACGCACACGGTTCTGCTGCTTTATTTTTAGAAGCCTTGTCACACCATCGCGCACGCACACACACACACACACACACACACGCCAGCCCTTATACTCCTTGTCAGAAAGAGCAATTAATTTCTACATCTGCCTTCTCGGGGCAACAAAAGGACACACAACAAACACATTTTTAAAAGGACAATGTTGTCATTTATCACTGTAGCGTTTTGGAGTTATGCCTGTGCGTGAGAAGAAAAAAGAAACAACAGCAGGGAGATGGAGGCCATTCTCTCATGTCATTATGTTTGCTTGTATAGTGTGTTACATATAATGTGGAACCCTCTAGGTAATTAGCCTGAGCCTTTTTTTTTCGGAAAGACAACGTAAGCCGAGCGGCTCCTGTGTTTGTGTGGCGCCGGTCTGTTTTTTTAAATATATTCCACAGAATGAAAAGGGCATCTCGATTGATTTGGCTAAATAGAAAAAGGGGAGTCTTTCTTGAAGCCGTTTCCCTGCCGCTGAGTTGCTCTGGGATACGCGCGAGGGCCCTGCTCTGCTTCTTTCCGTATCCCCATCGTGATGGCTCTGCGTAGAGGCACAATTAGAGAGAGAGAGCGCTCCTTTCACAGCCCGAGAAAATTGTCGTCCTCTGCAAATTGCTTTTGCCGCAGCTTAAAGAAGATCTCTTGTTACCCTCTCATTCCGTCTCTCTCGCCCGCCTCCCTGCACCCCCCCCCCCCTCTCCACCCCCAACCCCACCTCTCTCTCTCGGGGGAAAATTGCTTTCTCGCAATCAACAGATTGCTTGCTGCACTTAGGGGTAAATACAGGTAGACTAGAGACATTAGCATAACATTATTCAGACAAGTGTCAACCTCGAGGCAGTTAGCGCTGCATCGAAGCTCGGTGTGAGGGGGGGGGGGGGGTGAAGTGCTGCGGAGTTGTTGGAGTGGGGGTAAGTGTCCGCCGCTGAGATTTTTCAGAGCGGAGCTGGAATTGGCCAAAAGTGCGTCGAGTATAAGACGAGATGATGCACTTCAACATTTCTGGCGCTTAAAAAAGAAGAAGAAAGAAACAGAAAGAGTCATCTTCAAGGAAACATGGGAGGGAGGGGGGGGAGGGGCGTCTTGCTCCAAGGTGACTTCACATGTACAGTTCACTCCCCCCTTTCAGGTGTGGGTGGAGGAGTCACATCCTGGCCTCTCTGGAGGGCCCCGCACAGCATGTAGGTCAGACCGACCTCATCATCCCACTGCACAGGCAGGCGGGACGGGCCGGATGGGAGACGGCTCCGCCGGTGATGTACGGCCCGGTGGCACCAGACTGGAACCGGGGCGACACGTTGGGTCCGATTTTTTTTTTAAATGATTTTTTTCACTCGCGCCAGTTAGCTCAAATGAACCTCACTAGCATGGGTCTAATTAAGTTTCCTCAATGAAGCTTAACCCCACTCCTCCTCCTCCTCCCCTCCTCCTCCTCCTCCTCCTCCTCCCCCTCCTCCCTTCCACGTATCATTTTGATAGCACTCTGTCCTGAGGGATGGGCTGTGGAGAGCAGCAGCAGCAGCAGGCGCACGCTCTCTCTCTCTCTCTCTCTCTCACACCGGGGGGAGAGATGCACTCTCTCTCTCCTCCACTGCTCCGCCCCTTTTCTCTCTTGTCTTTCTTGATTGACAACAGGGGTTCCTTCTGACCTACATCTGCATCTGCTCCCCTGACCCAAATAGGACCCGCGTAATGAGCCCGCTCGGGCCTCTTTTTTTCTTTTCTTTTTAAGGGAACTTGTGTGTGCCTCTCATCCTGGTCACTGAGGAGGGGAGGGGAGGGGGGGGGGGGGCGTAACCACGGTAGCAGTGTCCCCGGGGGGCTTTGTGTCTGGAGCTGCAGGGGGGCTGCACAAAGACACCCTTCCCCATCCGCACCGCCTGCCCCCCCCCCGGGGGCCGTTCTAGGTCACCTGATTACTCCTCGCGGTGATTACCGATCGGCGCGTTAATGTGCCGTATCGTCGGGGGCCACGGAGGCTGAGATCTTCAGCTCGTTTGTCTGGCGGTTCTCCTGAAGTGTCCCCCTTTTTAAATGTGGCAATAAAGCCAAAAATCCATTCGGAGTCCCATCGCCGCGCGGCGCGTCGGGCGCCGTAATGCAATCTGACTGTGCGTCGAGGCCGTTATTGTTTTCCCCCAAACACCGGGAACAGTCGGCGCCACTGGCAGCAGCTTGTACACAAATAGAGAGAGAGAGAGAGAGAGAGAGATAGAGATAGATCCCCTGGGATCCCACTGTGGATTCCACAAGCGAGCGTGAAAGCCGTTCGGCTCGTGTTAGTGCGGCAGCCATCACAGCGAAACCTGTCTGATGAACACAATCATCACACCGGCAATATGAGCAGCTCCTTGATGAAGATGCTTTGGCAAAAAAACAACGAAAAAACAAGAGAAGAGTTTGTTTTCTCCTGTTTATTCACAAGTGCATTTACAGAACAAATGGCCTTTTGTCTGTTCTCCTACAACCCTTGTAGGGTCTTATATGTGCGCTTTGACAATGCTTCTTCGCTGTGTTGGACACAATCCCGACGTTGTAGCACACACACACACACACACACACACACACATCATATGTAGACGCGGTGGGGTGATTGAATTTCCCTCCAGCAGAAATATATCAATTTAGACTCGCAGGAACAACTCTGGAACTTGTTTCCTGGTTTCATTTCCTGTCTCTTCGCTGTGCGATTTTCTCTTATCAGCAAGTGTGATATTATGTGAATAATCTCATTTTCCTGCGGCTCTCATAATATCCCCCGTATTTTGATGAGCATCCTCGCCGCCGTGAGTGTGACCAGTCGTGCGATATGAAGGGAAATAAAACAACAACAAACTCCCTTTTGGAGGGGGACCGGGGGAATGAGACACATTGGCCCAGAAATGGCCTCTCTTTTCATTCGTTTCACTTCCGCTTTAGTCCACCTCATTTCAGATAGTATTGCTCCCATCTGTGCTGAACAATCAGAGAGGGAAGCTTTTCCAAAGGATGCATTAGATGGCCTTTCAGTTTCCTCGCGCCTGCAATAATAATGACATAATGTGGTGCACGAGCCTCTGCAGCCCTCTTCTCTCCATCTCCCGCTGTAGATTCAAACTCAAGCAGCTTCACCAATATATATATATATATATATATATAGATGTATATGTATATATATATATATATATGTCTTGTGTGTGTGTGTATATATATATATATAGATGTATATATATATATGTCTTGTGTGTGTGTGTGTATATATATATATATATATATATATATATATATATAGATGTATATGTATATATATATATATATATGTCTTGTGTGTGTGTATATATATATATATAGATGTATATGTATATATATATATGTCTTGTGTGTGTATATATATATATATAGATGTATATGTATATATATATGTCTTGTGTGTGTGTGTATGTATATATATATAGATATATATGTATATATATATGTCTTGTGTGTGTGTATATATATATATATATATATACAGTATACACACACAAGAAACCAAATCCCATTGTTTCTCCGGCTAAATAACACCGGTCCCCGAGGCGTTGTGTGATGTTTTAATGAGAGCCCCCGGTTCCCGACGCTCAACGCCCCCCCCCCCCCCATCTCCTCTGCATTTCTTTAAACAGCCAAGTAAGAGTGCCATTAATAATTCAGCTCATTAAAGTGTGTAATTAATCTGGAGCTGTGTAACAGGGAGAGACTGGGGCGCGGGGAAGAAGCTCTCCAGGGGGGGGCACAAGAGAAACATTGGGCTAAGAGGAACAGCACCCCCGCTGTGATGGAACCCGGTCCCCTGGTGCACAACCGGTCCTCCCGCATCATTCATCTGGCAGGGAAAAAGGAAAAAACAAGAGAAAAAGCTACAGAGAGGCGACACACGAGGCATCTTCAGGCAACTCAGCCCAATCAACAATGCAGCGCGGGTACCCAGGGGGCACTGGGGCCGTGTGTGTGTGTGTGTGTGTGTGTCCTTGTGAGTGTGGGGAATCTGATCTGGTGTCTGTTTACTGGAGATATTGAAGGTCAGTTTCTTGGAAGGCTGTTTTAGTCGCCACATATTTCCTTAAAATGCATCCGAATATGTGTTCAGGAATCTATTTGTGCACCTAATCGTATCATTACACACACACAGAAGTTCTATACATTACATACATATGCATGTATGATTTATCTTATTTATATTCCCCAATTTGTGAATTCAAGATGAACGTATTTACTCAACGGCAGGGGAACGCTGTATTTCTCGTACAAAAGACGTGATTAGTTTTATGTTCAGTAATCCACGGCAGGCTTTGAGAGGTTATAATTTGTTTAAAATAAAACAAGATCACGCTAACATTTTGTTGGCTGCAGCGGGAAAGATAACGCAAAACGCCATCTCACCGTGTCAAGGTGTCACCCTTTCTAAGCATTTATTTGTGGATTAACTCATATTTTCTGTTAGAAAAATGCCAAATGTGCTCATATTTGGGCTCACGTTTGGATTTCTAATAACACTTACTCCAGATTTAGAGCTGCCTGATTAATCGGCGAGGACGATATATTCAGCTCATCGCAGTTATACTGGATCGGTCTCCTAGTGCAATAATTAAATCTGTAAATGTTGCTTTCTGGAAATGCTGAATATATATTTGAGGTCATTTAGAAACTGTGTCTCCGTTACATACAAGAGAGACATCTTTTTTGAATCAGGACAACAACAAAAAAGATTTAAAGGATCCTATCATTGTTCGCTAATGTTATGTATTCATGCAAAAGAAAATTAATATGTATCTGTATCAGCCCACCCCTTCTGAAAGTGATCAGCCGGTGTAATGGCCGTTATCATTGGATATCACTACCACTCTAATTAGTGGTGTAACGGACCGCTGTTGATCCGTGATCCGTATGGATCCCCCCTCGCGGCTCAGCACACATGTGAACCGCGGATCAATTACACAGATGTGATGGAAAGTTTTACTGACGATTGCTGTCTGACAATTTTTTGTAAAATATGCGATGAGGACAACAGTGTTTTATGCTTTTCTAGTCGGCGGTCTCTGGTAATGTTACATTGGAAGCAACTAATCCAAGAGTTAGTAGCTATGGCAGCACCGCTTACATTAAGATGGGTTCAAGCTCTGTTCAGTGAAAATGAGGATCGGTCAAAGGTAAATTATTGCGTTATCACATGTGCACGTGTAATCTCCTAAAATGTACTGTTGGTGCAAAACACACATGATTCCAGTTATTTGAGGGAGATGATTTCACACCAATATAAATAGATGTTAGAAAGATAATAGCTATATAATAGCATATACATCATTAAAACTATTAATGACTAGATTGTTTTAATCCATAAAAATACCATTTGATGGTTTACACTGACTTCAAAGCGGTTGAAATTATTTTTGGGATGGTGGCAAAAAAAGAGAAAAAGGTCTGTAATTAGTATTGGCGGCAAAAAAACTAAACAACTGTAGGTTAAACTAAACTACTTGGTTAGGTTTAGGGAAAGATAGTGATAGTTAAAATAAGAATGCTTGATCCCGTAATCTATACGGTAAAAAAAGCCTTTGTTGACTTGGTTTCATATAGGACATGAACAGCTGTCCCCTGGGTGAAAGTCCTGTGTTTGATTGTCGGTATCGATTCCGGTCTGCTGGAAAGCAACACGGCTGGATACTGGTGTGATTTGATGAGTGCAGGCAGATTACGTTTCACTAAATGCAACAAAAATAGACTTGAAGGGTATAAAGAGCACAGGGCCTCGATACATTTATTAAAATGGAGACGTACCTGTTCCGTGAATGACAGATGTCAATAAAAGCTGAGCTCAACGAGTTATATTCACTTCAAACAGACGGGTGACGCTGTATTACGCATTGTTCCCCTGGATTTCAAACTTAGAAAGTGTTACATTTGAGAACAGAATTCAGTGGGGGACGTGAAATGATACACCTCTTGTCATTTCAAGAAAACGGAACATCGTTGGTCTACTAATTGAGTCACGAGGTTCTCATCCACGCAAAGCATCGACAAAAAGTATCGTTTCTGTATCGATTTCGACGCGTCGGAATCTGATTAGAAAGTTTTCAAACGACACGCCTCCTCCCGGACTACGAATTTTCTGTTTATGGACGTTTCGTTACGCAGCCGTCCACGGAGAGCTCCTATCTGAGATTCGCACAAAGTCCAAGCAGCGCCGGCGAGATGAGTCTCATGCCGTTTCAGGTGGACCTCAGCCGACAGTGGCGTTCACGCTCAGCGTGCCTGCTGCCACTCTCGAAGCCCTCAGCTGTTCCAGATGTGGCTTAATTTACTGCGACTTGGCTAATCACCGTGATTAAGGATTAATTGCTGTTAATCACTTTTACATAAACTGGTTTGGCAGTAGGGGAGCTGTGCTGGGTGAAAAATGCCACACGAGGGTGTGTGTGTGTCGTCGGAATAGACAGAGAAGGGACGGAGCTGGAGGCCGCCAGGCTTCCCAATCGGGGACGTTTCCTCTCGCTTTGTTACTCACGAGCACACCAGTCCAACGGCGTTAACCTCGAATAACTCTCAGCATCGGTTGACGCTGGTCAAATGGCACCGGGAGCCAATTTGTACTGGAAGTACGCTCGTGTTGGTTTCAGCCCGGGCGTTCCTAAATCGGAGTCTCCCCGAAACATATTTCTTCGCTGACAGGAGAGACGTGGTCAATATTCAGCGCAGCAGTTCTCTCCCGGTCAGCCGAGGCTCAGCAGACTGTCCTGCGACGGGAGATAAGAATGTGAAGGAGCACAACCACTGCGAGTTCCATTAACACGGACTGACAAGGGAATCACAGGGACATCAGGGGGTCCGGGGACGAGGCTGACAACAAAGCCGCTGCTCTGTGCTCGTAGCCCCTCCCCCCCTCCTCCTCGCCCCCTTGCACAGGCTGAGGGTGGCAGTGTGGTCACCTTCCCCTCCTTGGCCTGGTTTCCCACTGTGCGACATGCTCGTCTGCTCTCCTGAAGGAATGGCTTTAATAAGGTGGTAGCGGATCAAGGCGACTGATGATGACACGGCGGGCCAAGTCAACGGTGCGCCCCGAGGCCACGGATGGCCCCGGCCTGGTTCATGCTGCCGGACGCTCGCCATCTCATTGTGAGACACACGGGACACTCGTCTGGATGCTCTTTCACTGCTACCCCCGTCCTGTTATGTGGTGTGAGAAGTTACACAGTGGAGTGAGCCCCCGGCACGGCATTTCCCACGGCATCGTGTCGCGTTTTAAATCACGCGTCCGACAACAGAAATATCTCGCTTGATTGTCAATAAACTTCAGTTGACTTGGGGGTTTTGATATGGGGCGGGGGCATGAATACAGTTTAGTTGCATTGGAATGTTATTGGAGACAGGGGTGCAGTTGACGGAGGCTGGGGATGTGTTCGAAAGCCTCTGGAAAAGCTAGTAAGTGACCTTGAGTTAAGATTATTTTATCAAAGTACGATAACCGAAATCAACAGTGACCTCCCACGCTCAAGAAAAGAATATTTTAATTAATTGTCTTAGTTTTTCTTGTCAGATCATTTTCCTCTAGAAATTGGACAGAGCAATTGGCCAACTTTCTCACAGCTCATAGACGTATGCAACCTGTGTTGAGAGTATATAGCAAGAAGGCAACGTATTGATTTTTAGAGGGTCACTTGCACAGAAAGGTCTTTAGAGACGTTGACGGAACAAGGCATCAAGGCTGAGCCTGAGGCCGGCGGTGTCACTTCATCCTTCAAGCAGTGAGATTACATAAAGCCCACCATTCTTCTCTGGAAAAAGAGGTTGCTTTGAAACAAGTGTCAGACGGAAGTGAGTGATTAGAAATTTAAAAAAAAGGCATTTTTCATGGAAATTTTCAATTGGAAGTGTTCGTCCACTGTAGCGAAGACTGTGCGTGCATTACGACTGGCCCTTAGGCCTTGGTGGACCTAATTCTAATTACCTTCATTAGTGGTATCTGCAGATTACAGCGTGTATGTGTGTGTGTGTGTGTGTGCGTGTGTGTGGGGGGGGGGGTCGTTTTTCCTAACAAAAGACTGCTGCGTCTTTCTCCTCTGAACTGGTGGTCACAAAGCGGAGGGGCCACACAGCGGATGAGATGGCAGCGCGGCGCTTTAATGTGAAGGCTGTCAGCTCCACTCCCCTTGGTTTTCACCCTCTGAAGAGCACAAGGCCTTATCGGTTTAATTGACTCTTTATCTTTTTGTTAATTTCCCTTTTAGTGCAATAGCTCCCGTTCTACCTTTTCATGTCATTTCACATTGGCTTTTGCCTGACTTCCAGGAAGTGGCTGTATAGATTATCATATTTCATGGAGGAAAAAAAAGAAATTGGCAGATTTTTTTTCTAACAACGATGTTAAGGAGCTGAGTTGCTTCGTAATTGTCCTCATTGTCCATTAACCTCTTTGATATTGTCGGTGAACTCCTTTTCCCTTCAATGAATTACAGGACTTTGTGTCTCCACCAGCGGTAACATAATTGTGTTCTTTGCACATCCCAAAGCTCTTCTTGTGCATATCTAATAAATTCTGTATAATTTGATAGTGCTGGCAGGAGTTAAAACACTTGAGCCTTTACAAAGGCAAACAGAGGGGACTTAAGGGGAGCGGGATTTAACAGTTTGATGCCTGTCGTCTTCCTCCTGGTGTATGTTGGTTCCCTTTCCATTCCAGTACACATGCGACTGTATAATGAATTATGCCGATGTCGAATTAGCATGTAGCTGTCGCTTCGGCGCTGGTGCCTGCCTTGTGACAGGACCACCGTAGCACAGGCTGGCGTCGAGAGAGGGGGCTTCCACTGTGATTTATTAACTGCCGAAGCCACAATGAAGTGTGCCCAGTGAAGCACCAATGCAAACAAATAGGGCCGGGGCTGTCACCGTAAATTCAAGCAGACAGGCCGACCGCAGCCTGACCAGGAAGGGTTAATTATGCAAAAGCGTTTGGCTTTCATCAGACCCGCCGGACTGTCTTGGGAGGATGGGCTGGTTCTTCGAGGCAAGATTACATCATGACTGTTTGGAAGACCACGTGCCGAAGGTCGCTGTTGACACCCGTTTATTTGAATTGTAATATTTGATAACTCCGAAAATGTATCACCCTCAGGTGATTTTTAGAAACTCTTATGCAATTGTGTTTAATACATGGGGAGCCATGAAAGCATTCATTATACACACCTGGGGACACAGATAGGTTGTGCACTTGAATTTTAAGTGTCAGCACTGCTTATGTCGCCGTTTAATTTTTTTAAATTCCCAAACTTATGGAAAGCTCGCTACATGTCTGTACGATTGAAAAAAAGAATGCAACTTGTCTCTGGTAAATACACTCAATATTGCCCCCCAACTGAATTCAGTAATGGTATTAGTGCCTCCGCCACTACTTTCTTCGGTTTGTCCGTCAGCAGAATTATGGAAGTCAAATAATAGTTGGTGCTAATATGCCACATACTCTTTACATTTTGGAAATATCTTGGATATGATGAATATTACATCTTAGCGAACATGGCTATTGCCGGATTGAAGCTAACGTCTTTTTGCACTGTAATTGCCGGACTGTTATTGGATGTGCCACCATTTTCTTGTGTTTTCCTTTAACCCTCCTGTTACCTTAGGGTCAATTTGACCCCATTCAATGTTTAACCCTCCTGTTACCTTCACATTTACTAACATATTTTACCCTTGGGGTCAATTTGACCCCAGCAATTAAAACCTCCAGAAAATTATTAGAATTAATATTGTTTTCCAAGTTTAAGTGTGAGGTACTTTAAATAGCCCTTTAAATATATAAAAAAGTTGATATTTCTTATATGTTTGACACAGTGAAAAACAGCCTGGGGTCAAATTGACCCGAAAGAACACCGACATTAAACATTGAATGGGGTCAAATTGACCCTAAAAAGATACCTAAAGGTAACAGGAAGGTTAAAGAAGATTTAGGACGTTCTTTCCCCCCTAAACCCAAGTCAAGTTTGAACAAATTCCAACTAACAAATCATGAAGCCCCATCCTCAACAAGGCTGTAGCAACGGTGCCGCTCCATTCATTTGCGGTGGCTCACTGAGTGACTAGCTAACGTTACTGTTCGCAAAGTCAGCAAACAGCCTGATGCATCACTTCCTGTGTGCCAGAGGCTTCTTCTTTTTATTTCACAGGTAAGACCAACACGACACAGCAAAAGTTTTAATAAGCCTCATTTGGCTGATTGCTCAGCAACACAAGAGCAACACTGATATGAAAGCATCAAAGGGTTGTCGCTTTAAAGCCTCGTGCCCTTTGCCTTGTCTACTCAAAGGACTCGGAGAAAATGTCACGCTGAGCGTTGTTGATCTGCCTGGACACGCTGTCACCTGACCGGCATCGCGTGTCACTGTTGGCCGACTCTCCCCGTCCTGCTGCCGGTGATGTAACACTGCGGATCACATTTCAGCGTGTGGGTGCAGAATGGAGGGCCTCGTAAAAGGTGTCTGCCAGTTCGAACCGAGGTGCCCAATCTCTGTCAGAGGGCCGTCCATCTCTCTAACTGTGACAGAACAGCCCAATATCATTAATTAAACATCAGGCTCTGTCCCCCAATCACCCGATCGCCGCAACAGGCTGCCATGCCAACAGTCCCTGTCGACATGCCTTCAAAATCTAGAAGGGGGATTACATATGGTAATGGTTTTTGACAGCCTGCCATTTGCCTCCGTTAATCTGATAGGATACGATATCTGGACCGCAGAGCATGGTGTGCCGTAACTCTTTTGAGTCGAATATTGTTATGCCACGGCAAAAAGAAGGGAGGAGGAAAAAAACTGAATCATTTTGAAGATGCAAGCAGTGTCCTGGAAGAAATTTTAATCCCCTGACAAGCTTTTGATATCATCCCAAATATTGTCACTGACTTTAAAAAGCGTATTTTTAGACCTGGATCCTGCTTGTATTTGCTGTCAATTTGTATATTTCTCCCACTAACTTCTGTTACGTACGGCGGCGAGATGATGTGACATTCTGCAACGTGTCCTTCTCTCAGTGACAACATTCTACCACAGAGGCTAGCCCACGGCTGCCAACCCACTTCTTATTTTTCCACGGTCCATCCCCCCTTCAGAGAGAGTTTATTTTACGGTCTTTGTTCAATTAAGACTCGCCATGTTCTGCTCTGAAATGTTGCAAGTAGTATTTTAATACCCACGGCCATCTTCCTATGAGGCTGCGGGCCAATCTTCTCGGATGACTAATATATGGGGAGAGTGTTACACATGTGCAATGGGAGGGAAGAAGGGGGGTTTAGGCAAGCTGACACCCCCACCCCCCCCCCCCCCCACCCCCACCTCCCTCCAAATGGGGACGTACATCATCTCAGAGCATGATATTCCGAGTTTATCCTCAAAGACCAAAAGCTCTCCCCCCTCATTGAGGAAATTAAATAAATATTCCCAGATAAACAACCAGACATCCACTTCTCCAAAAGCCAATTACTCCTGGTATTATATATATTGGCGAGGTTAAGTAAATATCGCTTTACTTTTCCTGTCTTCAGCCGGTGACATTTCCACCCAGCGACCAGTGCTCCCCAAATCTTGACCCAATCCGACACGTCAACACGGGTGGAGGTTTCCTTCCGACACTTACACCGCAGTCCTGCGTTCTGTACGTTATATTGGCGAATCCATCAGAAACCGCAAATGTGAGAATCACATGTTTTTTTTTTGTGTGTGTGTGGGGGGGGGGATTCTCAGAGAATAAAGTGAAGCAATAAAAGCCCCGGTGCTCGTCTGCTTGCGAGAATTGCTTGTCAACAACCGGAGGGAGGGAATACGGCGGCGTCTGACAACGAGCCATCTTTGAAACGCCTCCAAGAGGGAAATGGCATCCATTAGAGACGTACAGAAAATGTGTGTTCACTCACGGGGGAGGAGGGTAGGGGAGTGTGTGTGTGGGGGCGGCACGCATACAATTGTTTATCCCTGGGAGAACCTTCAATGTTTGTCTGCGGGTGGCTAAGTAAGTTCACCAGCACTATTGGACAGGGAGTGCCCAGCAGACCCGAGGCTCAGAAAAAAACATTAGGATGAATCAATTAGGGCGC
The DNA here is from genome assembly GCF_029220125.1 of Pseudoliparis swirei. Taxonomy (NCBI): domain Eukaryota; kingdom Metazoa; phylum Chordata; class Actinopteri; order Perciformes; family Liparidae; genus Pseudoliparis; species Pseudoliparis swirei. The sequence goes on along the minus strand of NC_079392.1, from coordinate 7,262,786 downwards.
CATTAGCCAATAAAGTGGCCCTCACTGAGTCGTGTAATTATGACCCACAGCAAAGCCAATTTTATGGAGGCACATTATCCCTTTCTTTTCTTTCGTAATTTTATTTGTTTGAGATAATCCCTCCATGGTTTTAATTACGTGCTCTAGGTTCAGGGGTGGAACACATCAATCTTTGTTTGCTTGCGTCAGCAGGTCTGCCGGTTGTCCTCCATGCGGGGGGAAAAACGCGTCCCATCTCAAGGCGATTGTTGCCATTATGTCTGTCGCCGTTGCGAGGATCAAACTGATTAGTCGCTTAAATTAAAAAAGCGAAAACGCCGTCGCATCCTTCCCCGCCCCCCGCGGGATCCGCATTAACCCCACTCGGAGCGGGTGCCCATCAGATCGTATGATAAGAGGCGGCGGGAAAGAGCTGATATTATAGGCCCCAGCTACTGAGCTTGTTCAGCAGCTCAGAGGACACGGTGTAAGTGTGACAATGTGCTGTCAATGAGGGATGACAGTACACAGCCAACATGGCGTAATGCATTGTTCCTTCCTGGGTCCCTCCTGACAGATGCTCTCCAAGACAGCTGGATCAGCAGCAAAGAATGGAGCTGGGAATCTGGGCTGCGAGCGAGGAAAGGATGTGATACGCGAGGGCTGATTAGCGAGGGTGTACACGTGTCAACAAGCGAGGCCTGGGGATCGTGTCGGCAGTTTGTGTACATTGTCAGCTTAAGACACGTTTACCTATTTATTTCGAGGAGTAACGCTCGGCTTCGGATACCAGGCCCCCGTTGAGCGTAGTCGTTTGTTTTCCACAACCCTTTTTATTTTTCGGGTTCCATGATTCTGCAAAAACAAAAAAGTTGGACCCGGTAGTGTTTTTTTTCTTTTCTTCTTCTTCTTCACTTTGCCTTTCCGAGAAGAATGACCTTGTTCTGCAACAGGCGCTCCGATAAGGCGGATGTTGGAGTCGCTCGTAGCCAAGAGAAATAAACTCAAATAAAGAACTTTTCAAGTCGGAACTTGGCAGACGTGAATCGAAGTTCTTTTTTTGTTATATTTTCGTTCGCCAGTCTAGAGGTTTGAGAAAAAATCTGGAGCTTTCCCAGACATTAGTTTTTACTCTCTACAGGGTCAGTTGAATAGCTCAACAGGCCTAATTTAGAGATCAATACTCCCAGTCTTCTGAATCTCAGCATTGGTTGTTAGTCCACCCTGGAATACTAAATGTCGCATCTTATCGTTGTCTTTTTTTGGGTCATTTTTCTTCATAGCTCGTGTTTTCCTCCTGAAAATGACTCTTTTTACTCTGGGATTTTTGTGGCGCGCTCTCACTGTAGTCTGGTATTTATGAGGTGGTAACTTTAGTGTGGAAAAAACTGCCTCTCCATACTGGTGAGTGCTCAGGAGCCGGGGTCGGGCCTCTGCTGATGTACGTTAACTGGAGCAGACAGCCGGGTTTAAAGTTTCTGATGGGGCGCGTTTCATCGGGTCACGGCGCAGTTTGCAGTCGCGGCAGCGCCGAGGTGAGATTTCCCCCTCCCGAGCCCGTCCATACATTACGGGAGTGATGAAGGAGTCTGGGTAATGAGACAGGATGTTTGTACAGTCCTGCCATCCCGAGGGTCACCCCCCCCCCCCCACACACACTCAATCTACCTCCCGCTGAGCCGGTGGCCTGAACCACTGACCTCTCCCTCTCGCCAACAGTTGCCATATTTGCATTTCCAGCCCACTTAAAAAGGCGAGGAGGGGGTGACTACAGCAGGCCTCATTCTCATCCCGGTGACCCCCCCCCAGCCCAGGTCTACTGGGGTTAATGCACCAAGTGCTCCCATTGTCTCTGGATTAATGAAGTGCTCCCTTCCTGTCCCTTCTCATCCAATGACAACAAGGCACATGACAAATGGTAGCGTTTTAAATGGCTATCGGCGCGCGTGGGGGGGGGGGGGGGGGAGGAGTCACAGAGTGTAGTCCTGGCTCGCTTTGGCCCTTTTGCCGGTTTCAATTTGGAATGGCAGCAACACGACGCTCCACACAGGGGAAGGTGTTTCATATTGAAATGGATGGTGCTCAGATGGAGGAGGAAGAGTCAGAGGCTAGGGGGGAGGGGGGGGGGGTTACCTCAGAAAATTGGAAATGTAGGTGGGACTTGAGTCTTTCAAAGAATGGCAAGGGAGACCTCTGGTGGAAAGCCGAGGTATCCGCTCAGGCTGCTGCTGTTGAGGAAGCTCAAGATTAACGTTTACGTCTTTAGAAGGATGAGGAACATTTCGTTCATCAGGTCAGCCGTACTAATCACAGCTAATATACGTGTATATTTAATATACACAAAGTAACAAGCTTTGTGTCCACTTTTGCACTGATGAAATTAAACGTGGGAATTAGAGATGTTATTTTCCAATTGAAGACAAAAGATGCACAAGAATAGACCACAAACAAACAGCAACCGCTCTGGCAGCTATTGAGGAGGACCATAAAAAACAGATGGTAATCATAATAATTATAAAAGGAGGGGAAAGTGAAAGAAAATCAATAGATTATGGGATGGATCCAGCAGCACTGAGAATGGAGGATTTAGGGAAAGGCCTAACCCGAACCTTTAGAACTAAATACTGTAATACGTTGCATCTAAAGCTGCCACTTGAGATTATTTTCATTAGACATTTCCAGATTAATCAATAAATTGTTTGTATAAAATCACCTCACGTCCAATGGGACGTCTTCCAACGTCTTACTTTGGCTTATACCACAAAGATATTGAATTTACAATAACTGGAGAAAAGCATAACATCCTCCAATTGCTTGGCATTTATTCTGAAAAGAAAGACTTTAAATTGACATACTGTCTTAATAAATCAGCCGACCGGTTAATATTGCAGGGTGAATGACTGATTCAGAGAATCAACTGTGGATGATGAAGCGGTTAAGACCAGAGAGAGCGGGGCCGAATGCTATGAATGGAGACGTAGAGATGTGTGTATCTTCCTCAACAAGGCATCCTTGTCTTCGTATCCACACACTCGACACTAACGGCCTGTTCTGCTCGTGTGTCTGTCTTTGCTCCGACTCACGCCGAGCTGGTGCACGTGGCGGTCCGGCTCTCTCCGGCTGACAGCTTGTTTACGGCGCATCACGCCACCGTCGGTGTGACCTTTCTTTGGCTGACCTCTGACCTCCTGCTCTCCCCTGCAGTGCTGAGTATCCGCGGCGCCCAGGAGGAGGAGCCACCAGATCCCCAGCTCATGCGCCTGGACAACATGCTGCTGGCCGAGGGCGTGTCCGGTCCGGAGAAAGGCGGAGGGGCGGCGGCGGGGGTGGCGGGGGCGGCGGCGGTGGCGGCAGCGGCGGCCTCGGGGGGCGCGGAGGCCGCGACCGGGGCGGAGCACACCACGGAGCACTCGGACTACAGGGCGAAGCTGACCCAGATCAGACAGATCTACCACACAGAGCTGGAGAAGTACGAGCAGGTGAGGACAGCAGATCAGGCTTCTTCTTTTTTTCACCAATTGCATCTTTTTTCTCTCCAGTAAAAAAATTGCCTTTGACACAAATAATAATAGCAACAATAAAAAAGTACTACATACAAAAAAAAATGCTAAACTACTTATTCCATAATGCTCCACCCTGTGTAAATCCAGTACGATGACATAAAAAAGATAACTTTCTTGATTAATTGACCATATTTCCAGGGTCACCTTCCAATTCTTAACAAAGCTCCTTCTTAATCACAAGACTCTTTTCTTCACCCACAAGAATCAATTGGTTTTTTTTGTATGTTAAAGTCTGTGGACTTAAATAAATCTGTGTTATTTCCTGCATTAATTTGTGGTTCCTGGCTAAATGCCATCAGGACACAAGTGCGCTCTGTGTAATGAAAGCCGAGCATTTACCACCCAAACTGTTTTTCTAAACTTCGATTGAAAAACATTTATTTGGGACTGTTTTAATTATTGTTTAATTCATTAATTCATTGAAGTAAACACACAGGAAGTTGCAGCTCCTCTTTTTTGCGAGGATTTGCCGCTAATCTACATCATATTTGATAGCACCGAGTATTTTAAAGTTTTTGAGGCAAACCAAGACACTCTGTGTTGTGCCTCTGGCTTTCTTTTGAGAATTGTAATGGTCATTTTTAACTTTTACACATTTCGGCATTTGTTTTTCCAATACTTTTCCCCTCAAAATACCCTCCTTAACAACCCAAATATGCAGTCAGAGCCCTTAAAATCAGTTAATGGTCGTTTGGACATACATTTTCCAAGACTGTTTACATTTTTAGTCAATGCTTCCTCAACATGTATCCACTCTCAGTCACAATCCCCTTCAGATTGTCTTCTCGGCCCAGAATAGTCCAGCATATGCAGTTTGTTGTTGTGTGTCTCTGTGAGTTTTACAAGTATAGTCTTGAAAGTCTGCTGTGGGGGGGGTATGGGGGGGGGGGATGATTTCCTCTCAACGCCTTCGTAAACCGAGGCATTCACGACAACGGCGTCCCCTTTCTAGATGCGTGCGAGTAAGACAGACGAACATGCAGATAGACAGACACCGACAAAGCCCGACACGGCCAAATCCAGAGAGAGATCGACGGGGAGGAGAGGAAATAAAGAAGAGGAGACAGTAAGAGATGCAGAGTCGGAGTGTAATATCGTGGCGGATTCACGCCTGGTGTCACACGGGCTGGATGAATGAAAAACGTTGTGGCGTGTTCGTCTCTCAGGGAGGCTGCGCTGTGAAAGTGCGTCAGAAACGAAGAGCAGCTGTCATTGGTTCCTCTCAACACACTGCCATCACCACTTCTGTTAAATATGAAGCACATCAGCGCTCGTATTCCCCCTTGGCTCTGTGAGGAAGCTTGCCCCAGAACTACATTTTCTTTTTTTTATTTAATCTGTGACTTTTAAATACTGTACGACATCGTGTGTGTGTGTGTGTGTGTGTGCGTGTGTGTGTGTGCAGATGTGGGTTTCTGCAGTTGTGAATTTGAATATACGCACATTGACAAATTAAAAGCCTTACAGTTTTTTTTATATTTACCCCTGTGTGTTTTTGTGTGTGTTTGCACCTGTGTGTGTCTGTGTGTGTGTGTGTGTGTGTGTCCTCCTCACAGGCGTGTAACGAGTTCACCACCCACGTGATGAACCTGTTGCGGGAGCAGTCGCGCACGCGGCCGATTTCGCCCAAAGAGATCGAGCGCATGGTGAACATCATCCACCGCAAGTTCAGCTCCATCCAGATGCAGCTCAAGCAGAGCACCTGCGAGGCCGTCATGATCCTGCGCTCACGCTTCCTCGATGCCAGGTGTGTGTGTGTGTGTGTGTGTGTGTGTGTGTGTGTGTGTGTGTGTGTGTGTGTGTGTGTGTGTGTGTGTGTGTGTGTGTGTGTGTGTGTGTGTGTGTGTGTGTGTGTGTGTGTGTGTGTGTGTGTGTGTTTTTCCCGCCGTACACAGGGCGCGCTCACAACATCGCCGATTGGAACAAACATTGCAAATCATCACGTGCCCCCCCTGCGTGGCCTGATATCATTTAAATGGTCGATGTAGGAGGCCTATCATGCTATAAACATGCTGTAACACATGCTGTTATTGCAGCTTACACACACACACACACACAAATCCAAGGCTGCATCTATGGATGCCATTTGGAGCCGCATACCCAGCAGCAACGCTGGCCAATGAGAGTTCACCGCGTGCTCCATGGCGCTAACGATTTCCCTTTTTTAATGTAATCGCTTGTTCCTTTTGATGCGCGCTTTGGATTTGCATACATTTCTCCGAGGATAAATGTCACTCAAAAGTCGGGAGTCGGAGGCATAACATTTAAATGAGGCATGCGCTGCTTTACAAAGCTCCCTATCTATTCTCTTGCAAATGATTGTGGCGGTGCAGAGGGAAGGGGACGGGAGAGGAGAGGAGAGGAGAGCTTTCACTGGTTGAGAGGCTCCGCCATGATTAATCTACTGGCTGCTGGAGCTCACGCTGGGTGCATTTGCATATTCTCAAGCAGGCTTTGGAGTGCGGGACAGAGATTTTAGCACAAATCTCCTCACCGGTGGATACATGCATAGAGATTCTACAGGGTTCTCCCTGCAGTTTATGCAAAGCCCTCTTCAGATGTGGCACATGCAGACATGACCTGATAGGTGCAGGAGATGGAGGGTCAGTCAACTCGTGAGCATCAGCATGTGGCATCTGTCTGCTTTAAAGGGGTGGGGGGGGGAAGCTTTGAGAAAATGTATGCTAGTATTTCATGTGAGATCTGTGCAGCCATGTATTCGGAGCATGCTGCAACATAGCGATTTAACTTTGGATGATCCGTGTGTTTCCCATTGGATGCGGTTAGTCTGTCCCATTTGAAGCCAAAGACAATGCTGGTGCAGTGCTCGCTGTAAAGCGGCTCTAATTATCGTGTTTTGCATTAACAATGGAACAAATGACAGCTTTGTTTTGGTCTCATGGGTGCTGCCGGATATTTCCCCTTCCCTCTTCAAATGATGTTGTGTGTGTCTGCGCCGGATGTGTAAATACACAACTGTGGGCAAACCTGTTTGCCACAACAACTTCATATGTGCGGACAGCTTGTTGCGCTGCCCCCAAGTGGCCAAAAAAAAGGCTGCAGGTTTAAAGAAAATTTAGGAATATTCTTTTTTTTCCCTTTTTGTACAAACCCCAACGACAAACCACACAGATTGAACTAGAAATGACAGAAACTTATCTCGAGATCTAAATTGGTATTTTTTATGAAATGTACAACTGTCTGACCAGACATGTGATCTCGATACGTCTAAGTGTTGGGATTTGATACGGAGCCCTACCAATAGTTGTTTTCATCATTTATTTTATGGATATATATATATATATAAAATAATGCCACTTCCTGTAACTGCGGCTAAATTAATTGGTTTGTAGTGTGGAAGCATCTTTCACAAAGCAAAGACCTTAAGAGGCTCCATTATTTGAAGACCAGTCGACTATTAAGTTAACAATTTTAGTCCTGGTGGTATTGTCGTGAGGTCAAAGACGTGAAGAAGACCTAATAAGGATTTAGGGAAAGACAACTGCTGTGAGAATGTGACTGTACTTACACTAGGCTATGTAGTTATTATGCGTATAATCTCTTTTCCTCTCGTGAAGAATGGTCCGGGGTCCTTTCACTCGGGAAGTGTCCGAAGCAACAGCTCAGCGATCATTATGAACTCCACCCCTGTTTTAATTTGCCTCTCTGCTGTTTTTTGCAGACGGAAAAGGCGAAACTTCAACAAGCAGGCGACAGAGATCCTGAACGAGTATTTTTACTCGCACCTCAGTAACCCCTACCCCAGCGAAGAGGCTAAAGAGGAGCTGGCAAAGAAGTGTGCCATCACAGTTGCCCAGGTACACCACAGATCAGTGCACACCTCACCTCACCATCACCTGTAGGAACACCACTGTACAGAGACGACTGAGACAAGCCAGATTTCTAATCCGAAGGGGCTGCGAGCGTCTTGGCAAGTAACCTAATAATAAGTTTCCTGACTGTCATGGGTACAGACAGCTCCTCTAATCTTTCAGCGGTAGCTTCCTGGGAGAAAACAAAGGACTCAAAGTATAAATATATGCCGTGTCATAAATTCAAACCAGACAAAGCTATTTTTGACCAATGATTCTTTTGTTTCTATTGAAGAGACAACACTGCTGTCAAAGTTCTCATCATACAGGGGAACAAGTTTTCTTCTAACTCAAAATACAAAAAACCATAACATCTGGAGTCAGTAAAAGTACAAAACACACATTTCTTTGTTTTGTGGGATTCTAAAATGATTATTATTTCGTTATTTTGGCTACTCATCCAAACATTTGATTAATACAAATAAAAAGACCAATAGGTTAATGAATTGTGAAAATAACCCCACTGCATATGGAAATAATTAGCCAGACCATTAGCCTCTGAAAGGCAGCACGCCGGTCCTTTAAGGGATGAGCAGTGCAACGGCGGCTTTCTATTAATCTCGCCGTAACTAATTTACCAAACATCTCAAAATAAAAACTCTTGAGATGTTTGCGCCGTGGCTGCCGGCGAGCAAAAAATAAGGGTCAAATATTTAGGCCCCTTGTTTTGTTTGTTTTATCTTTGCACTCTAGCGTTCAAGTCGTTTCAATCCCGTGAGAATTGATAATAAGGGCAGCAACGCCAAGGTAAACAGCAGTTTGTGTTTTGAATCCATCATTTGGGAATGGATTGTTTTCTCAATTGATTTCATTAATTCTCACCAAATGATTTGAGGATGCATCGGGGCCTGATTGTGGAAGCTGCTCGGCGGCTGAATGATTTGTAGGCTTTCCGTTTCTTGGCCATAATAAAGGAGATGTTTACCTACTCTGCGTATTGGAAACTTTGCAGGATTGATTTGGTTTTCATTTTAATGTTGTTTATCATTAGCGCTGGGATTACCCCCCTGGCGTCATCTGGGAGTCCATTAGCAGTAATGGGTGTTAGCGGATGTTGACTGATTGGTGCGTGCGTGAGTTCTGATGATAGCTGCAGTCATGGTGACATAATGAGACTGTTATTGGCAATCATTCCATTCTGGCACTAATGTGGATTCGCAGCACCAGTCTATGTAGCCTCTACCTCTCTGTAGTGTTACATGCCATTACGGCTGAGCTAGAAAAGACCACCCTGATATCTCTGAACGCTTGCTCCTCCCCCTCCCCCCCCCCCCCCCCAAATGTGGTGAGGCTTCTGCTTGTTGAGATTTCACGAGCATTAAACTACCCTCTCTTGTTTGTCTGCTCAGGTTTCCAACTGGTTTGGGAATAAAAGAATCAGATACAAGAAAAACATTGGTAAGTTCCAAGAAGAAGCCAACATGTACGCTGCGAGAACTGCCGTGAATGCGACTAATGCGTCCTCACATGGAAGCCAAGCAAATTCACCCTCAACTCCAAACTCTGCAGGTGAGACAGGAAGTCCCTGGCTCTGATCAGCTAATAGACATGTACCTCCTCTCTGTGCATCACTACAACTAAACAACTCTTGCGGTATATCACTCTGAGGCTATTTCAATGCTGGTGCTGGTGATTTGTAAGGCATGAACAAATTAGCACTAACAAAAAGGCCGTTCTCGGATAAAGGACTATGCCTATCACCTGGTAATGCACCGTTATTATACTGGACAGGTCACCTTAACAAGTACGACGACACTTCTAGGTCAACGCTATGTCAGAGATAAGCCGACCTGAGCCCCATGCCGAGTCTCCCTATGCTTACTGTCCTTTTGTCTTCATCTCAATGAATCCTCTTCTTCATGTGTGACTATTTAACTCTGTTTCCATCCTGTTCTGCTGTACTCATATTCTAAGGATAGTTCTGGGGATCTTTCTGTCCTTCTTTTCTTATTGTCAACAAATCACATTAAAAGACTAAATTAACAATAATTGACTCTACTAACAAGTGCTGCCTCCAACTCCTTCTTTCTTTGTGCCATAGTTGCCATTGTTGTCGAAAAATTAAAACAAGTGAAAACAATCAATGAGCCATACTTTTAACCAAATTACCAAGAACATGGCCACTGTTGTTTTTTTTGTTCCTCACATTACACACAATCTCACATCAATTCTATGTAAATAGTCATTAACAGCAAATCTGTGTGAATAGTAGCCCAAATATTCACAATTGTTTGCTTCTGTTTGGGTAACATTGCAAAAAAGGGGCCTATTTAGTTGAATTGACATTTTAAAAACTGACACTATATAACTAAGATCCAGGGTTCTTTTCTATGTCGTAAAGTCCTTAATTTAATTAATTAATGTTGTTCTTTTTATGAGACTTGTTGACAGTAAACATACATATATATATATATATATATATATATATATATATATTGCTAGCCTCATCTTTTAAAGCTAAAGTTAATTATTTTTGAGAAAATTGTGTATTTACAGTGTCAGCAGGAGTCAGAACAGGAAACATGTTTATCCTAGCATGGGACAAGTATGGGAAGCAGATGCAAACAACTAGCTTCGATCCATGAAAACAAATGTACTCTTAGACCAGAAAACTAAATCAAAGGTCGCACAAGTTTGGTTTGAAGGTTCCTGGCTAGGCTAATCACATCCTGAGCCGACCACAGAATACTTAAAGGTGCTAAATTACAAATTCAGAGCATATCTATGATTGAGGGATTGCCTCCACACAGCTCTCAACATGGCAACAGCTGAGCCAGCGGCAAGCAGCTAATGATGCTAACAGTGCAAACAGACAGACCAGCTACATGCGTTTTGTTATTCTTATTTTGGTGACATTTTTGAGCAATCACTGGTATAGGAATTTCCTTCTGGATTAATAAAATAAATATTAAAAGTTCTATCTTATTTTATATAAACGAGCCAGTCAGATGAAAGGCTATCTCCAAATACAAGAAAGTAACATGATAACATCTAAAGATGGACTGAATAGTTCAACGCTTCTTTCATAATGTTGACAACCCAATCCTAAATCAACATTCAATGCTACGAATATTTTAATTTTGCATATCTATTTATATCTTTATGAACATATCATATATAATATATCATAACATATATATCATATCTATGTTCAAACACAGTATTTATGCACAATTTCAAATAAAGATTAGTCTATACTTATTTTATTCGTTATACATATTCGAAGAATTAGTTTCCAGTGGTGCTTAAGGATTGTTTCTGACTGCTGTTGTCGAGACATTTCCAATAACTCCAGTGGTCAAGTCCAAAAGTCAAAATGCATCGATAAAAAGATGGATGTAATCATTCTCCGAAATTTACACTTTTCTTTATTCACAACATCTTTCTCTTACGATATATTCTGCTTAAATCCATATTCGTTGGCATTTAGTTTTTCAAAAACTAAATGTTTCACTTTACTAGTTGTTCATGTAGCGATCTTAATCGCACCATAACTTACATTTAGTTAACGACAATGACATTAAAGCTTGTTTCCCCATTTCCTTTTCTGGGAGATGATGATTTCCAAAAATATATTTGAAGTTCTGTTGAAAAATCTCAAAAGAAAATGAATACTTGGTCACAGTACAAATAATCACAATTTCCAACTTTGCATGAAACACAAATTGAACAACAAATGAAAATAACTCTAAAACTTTCAAACAGAAACCACAATCATAATTTGCCACGGCGGGCCGCGATAAACACAGTTGGAGTCTCCTGAGCTTTGAGTTTAAATGTTTAGATGACGTCATTGTAATCTTTAGTGCCGATTAGTTCTCCTTCCTCGAGTACGTCCAGTCACCATGGATGGTCTCGGGTGCGGATCTGGTTTGTTGCGTAGAAAAGTCTCTCAAAGTGTCAGGCCGCCAGAGGGAGCCGGTAACGATGGCCCTGTTACCAGCTGGTTCCTTTTTAACTGAATGATCCGGTTGTGTCCGAGGTTATCGAGACTAGCATAGCTCTCACAAGAAGTCCGTGAGTAGATGGCCGCCGCCGCTTTTATCATAAATCTACTTAGAAAGTTGTTGCTTACTGCTACACTGATGCTCTGAATTTTGAATTAAGCACATTTAACTCTGAAATGAAATCATATTAATACTATGAACTTGCGTTTAATGGCAAGAAAGTACCCTTTGGACTGTAAGTTAGCTCCCACATGAAGACCCGACGTAGAAATGACTCGCTTATTTTACAGTCTGGCGGCCAAAACGTGTACTTGACACAACCACCCCTTGTGTCCGGCTACAGCTGGATCTCTTCTTGCCCTCATGTGTCCATTGGCTGGCCGCCTTCCTCTCATCTAACAGAGCCTGTGTGGCTGCTCGCTAACCTCTGCATGGTGCCCCTCCAGGCCGACTTGCTTGCCGCTGCTTGCTCTCTGTCTCTCTGTGATGCGACTGCTCCCTCTCTCCTTTCAGGTTCTGGCGGCTCTTTTAACATGTCAAACTCCGGGGACTTGTTCATGAGCGTGCAGTCTCTCAATGGGGACTCGTACCAGGGGGCTCAGGTGGGAGCCAACGTGCAGTCACAGGTAGGGCCGCGAGCTGCACTATCGCAGATGACACAGGGGCAGACCCACCTCACACCCCCCCAGGAGACATTTTGACTTGTCGCGCACAGGTGTCATGATTATAATGACAGAAGTATTCAAGTCATATCAGAAGCCAAATTCAGTCCAGTGAGCTCGCTCTAAATGCACAGCACGCCACTTGTTAGCATTTGGTTCTGCTTGTTGACGAGTAGCTACAGATGTAACATTTGAATCAAATCAAGCTGATTTGAGGCTAGCAATGGTGGTGATCATTTCGGATCAGCGTGCGAACCCTCTGGAGTCGGAATGCTCGCAGGTTTTCTTTTCTCGTTATCTCATTCTGTCTGAAATTGTTTTGCCGAGCAGATTTTTTTCCGAGCCTTGCGGGCATTAAAAGCTCTCGTTTTGGGTTTGTTGCTCTCACATGGCTGCCCCACAGATTGGTTCTACTTCATTTCCACTGCATGTTTGTTTTTTTACCCACGGTCATGCACACCCACATTGTCATACTACTACGCCCCAAAAGGGGAGCTAACCCCACAGTTAAAACAACACGTGGACCTAAGTTAAAATGTCCGTCTGCACAGGCCTCACAGTCTCATGGGCACGCTATTTCTTATTTTGTGAATAGTTTTTATTCTTTTTTTACGCTTCTTGTTTGTTTGATTGGACCCTGTCGTCTCCAAGGAGAGACTCGCAGCCGTGTGCCCTCGGCGTCTTGTCATCCCTCTCTCTTTGCTCTCTCGTGTTGACTCTGACCTTGCTTTGTTTGTTGCCTCTGAATGTTTCAGGTGGATACCCTTCGCCATGTTATCAGTCAGACAGGCGGATACAGTGAAGGACACACAGCCAACCAGATGTACAGTCCGCAGGGCATCAATGTAAGGATTCTTTTTTTTCCTTCTTCTTCTCCTTATCCTTCTTCTCTCCCTGCCAATTATTTCCAGGCCATGGGGCTCAGAATGCCACTTAGTGGGACTTGTCTCAGCTCCGTGGTCACCTAGTTGATTGCCTCTGTGTAGCCCGCGCCGCAGGCAGCACGCCGCCCAGGCCAACGCAGGCATGTGGCCTGGCCACACGCACGCACAGCCGCCGTCTGCGCCTGTCGCGTCGGATCAGGTCCGCCGCGGCACCTGCAGCCACGTACAGTCAGCCCGCGAGCCGACCGCGCAAACAGGTGACACCTCTTGCGCCGGACTTCAAATCCCCTCGGACCACCTGACCCCGTGATTAGCAGCCCTGGGAGGCCAGAAGCTCCCGTTAAAGACAGCGCCGCCGACCAACAAAGAGAAAAAGAAGGGGGGGGGGGGGAACCACTCGCGCCACAGGACACAACTCCTTGTGTGCGTCGGGTTGCGTTCCTCCCTCGTGTTTGTCTTATTTTGTGGCAGAGTTTGTGGGTGTGGGGGGGGGGGGGGTAGGAGTAGGGGGAGGGGAAGGATGGGGTTGGTTGGTTGGGGGGCGCGCTCGCTGGCGGCGGCAAACGGCGGGGGTGAAAATTCACAGCGACAAGCCGTGTCGCAAAGGGGAAAATCGATAAGACAGACACAAGGAGAGCAGAGTGTGGACTCGGGACAGCAATCCAAGCGCATTGCTCAGATCATGTTCCCGCCACACTAATGGCCCTGACAGCGAGCCGCCGCGCTACGAGGACGAGGCGCGGTCACAGCCGCGGCTCCTCCGCGCTGTCGCCGTCGTCGTGCCTCAGTGGCCATATGATAATCAGATGAAATGTCTCCCCCCCCCCCCTCGTACAAAAACATGTATGTGTATTCAAATGGCCTTCCCGGCTGCCTCGGAGCGCACCCCCGCAGCCAGCTGTGCCGGCCCCCGAGAGGTCGCTCACGTATGCAGGCCCCGTCCTCTGCCAGTCCCTTTGACCTCGCAGATACGGTTCTCCTTGGACGCCTGTTTGCTCTACCACATCTTACACTGCCACGGTATGCCGTGTTATTCACTCTCGTGTCCTGTACAGAAGCCCCGCAATGCATAATGGAAGAGCGGGATATCTGTCCGCCCCGGCTGTTTGCCTGTGATTTATGGAGCCATGGCGAGTAACTTACGAGTTTCGGGCCTCACTGCAATATATGTGCTTCGCAATTTTTTTTGACAATGATATTTTTCCAAGTGGCGGTAATTTCCGTCAAAGTTGTCAATCTTGTAGGAGAGAGCTAAATGTCATCTCAACCTTGTCTGGCCTGTTTAGGGCTTTAATTCAGAGGACTGAATATAAATTCACATATTTACTGTGTTATCAAATGGATAGATAACACAGAAAAGATGCTACTATTTCTATTTTTACTAAAGAAATTAATCATACAAATGCCACCACAACAGCCTTTTAGAAGTCTCACTTGTTGTTTTTGTTAATGAGATTCATGCTGTATCCAGGAAAATAGTTTTCCACACATCTGAAGACGAAGGGTTTCACGAGTGAAGAGCAAATGATGAGAGAGATAAAGAATTCTTATCTGAAATCTAACACAATGACTGGATAATGACTGAGCGGATACATAATGCATGCTGTGGATGATTACAGTTTTGAAACGGGCAAAGTCAGACTTTCTTCGATCTGACCCCTCCACTTTGTGATTACACACTACCGTCTGCCATCTTAAATAGCAGGCTTTTTTTTCTTTCTTTTTTTTAATGAAAGGCTGTCGAGGACCATTTCCAGATATTCTGATGGCTTTAAACGTACTATTAATATCCTAAATGCTCTCTAACAGGCATGTCTGTGGTCGGGGAATGGCCCTCCATTGCTCTTATTGTATGTTAATTCCTGCTGTCAGCGTCACAATTAGTGCACATGACGTTGATTGTACTTGTTTTGTTTCGGGGGGGGGGGGTCTTTTCACAAAATTCACATATATTATTCATATTATTTAAAACGGAAGTGACAGGAATTTCTGTCGAGACAAAACCCTCACACAGCTTCTCTTTTTTTTCTTCTTTTTTTTCATTATATGAATTTGAGTGCGCCGTGAACGACGGCACGGAGGTTTTAATTCACTCCCTTTCTGCTTGGTTGAAAACATGATTTTTATATTTATTTGATGTCAGTCGTCTTCTGAAATATTAGCTGTAATTCCAGCCAGGTTAGCTGCTCCTCCGATCCGGGAGGAAATTTGGCCCAAGGCGGCGTCCATCCCGGCATCGCCCGCCCCGCCGTACACGACCTCGCCCTCAGGACCTTGTACCTCGCCGTGTTTTCACCCGGCCGCATTGAGTAATGAATGTGAAAGTCATGCTTCTCTCCTTTTCTTTTCTTTTTTTCTTCTTCTTTTCTCCTCTCAGGCAAACGGCGGCTGGCAGGATGCTCCGACCCCCTCGTCGGTGACTTCACCCACAGAAGGACCCGGAAGCATTCACTCCGACACCTCCAACTGATCCTCCACCCCTCTCCCTCCTCCTGCTTCCCAGCCCCCCTCCATCACTGCGACCCCCACTCCCCCGCCTCCTCCCCCAGCCACATCTCCCAAAACTTATGCTCAATCCCCACCAGGACTGGACGTGACGTACTGTTTGTAGTCACGCGGCGGGACGCCGCCGGGGTCCGGGATGACATTTGCGGACAAAATATTTCACTTTTCCTATCCGGACCGCCGCGGCGCCGTTAGCAGCCTGCAGAGGGGACTCCCATCCACAGTTCACAGTTTGTACAGTTTCGATGTCCATGTTGCCTCTTTGTATCTCTCATATTATTATTATTATTATTATTATTATCGTTATGTGTTCACGTCGTTAGCAGCGCAACGCCCCCACGTCTTGTAAATTTAAAAATGCTTCCACACTACCTCGATTCGAAAATAACAACGTGAATATTTCTTCGGTTTTACCAAATTTTATAATCATTGGCGTCACCGCCCTGTCATGGCACCTCCGTCTCGGTTCACACGTTTCTGTTTGTCAAAGTTCAACCCTGGAGGTGAATTTTGATAATGTTACATTTTAATGTCCTTCCATTTCCCACCCCGTACTTCGTAAAGTATTGTTTTTATGTTAGTCCAGTCATATTAACTCGTAATAACTCGATTAACATAGTTTGTATTCAGAACTTCTACAGCAGACAGGGACACATGAGGCATTTGAAATTTCTGCTCATCTGCAGAACAATAATAAAAAGGATTCACAATTTTCTCGGAAAGAACTTTAACGCAGACTCTCTCGTGGAGATAGTTGAAGTTCTGTCACACTTGTTGGCCGCGGCCACGGTATTCATAAAAGATTTGACCCGTAAACACTCAAATCGACGGCAGCAGGAGCAATTACGGCACGCCGACGTGCATTAAAGCACAATACCGCCTCCTGATTGGACTCAAAGGGTAACGTTTGTAAATGACGAAGAGAAAAACAATACAGGAATACATTTTGAAGCTATAGGAGTGGCGTATGGAAGAAAGAGAGAGTGCTCATACAGTATATGATCAGACATCAGCCGCGTGTGTATCAGTGAGAGAAATGTAGCCAAATACTGCTGGTAACCAAATCCACAACAAAGAGAATCACATTTCAGATCATTAAAGGTGCCACGGTGTTGGGATTGGACACGTTGCGTATCCTGTCTCTGAATTCACTTTTCATTTGTGGAATTCCATTTGCGCGATAACGGCGAGAGCGCGGCGGCATTGTGAGCAGTGTGTTGCGTTTGCGAGCATTAAAAATGATCCTTAAGAATTGCTTTCGATAAAGACTTAGAGCTTAAACATCATTTTCTGTGCTCCGGGTGTCAGGCGCTCCCGGCTTGTGGCTCAAATGGACTTCCACATGCAGTCAGCGCTGGAATAAACTTGAGGCTACTTGTCCCGTAAACCCCTGTTCTACGATAACAAAGAGGAACAGTTTGAGAGAGAACGACAGCGTTTGTGTTTTAAATGTTTGAGAGTCCATTCCCTTTTTTTATTTGATTTTTAAATGCCGCTAAAATAAAACGCCACACCCATCGACACAAACAATCCAAAATGTGAACAGAAATGTGTGACTTTTGTTGTATGTACAGTATAGTATGTGGTTCAACATGTATACGAGATATCATTTGCATACTTTGATACCAAATTTTGACTTTTTATCCTCCACATTGGGATCAGCTTGGAGCTCTTTTCATAGGATTTGATTATCCGCGGTCCTCATGTTCTGGTTCTCTGTATTCAAAGCCCAAGGAAATGCAGCTGGAATACAGACGTGTTTATATACATTGAAACGGAAACTTAACACCACGATGGCACACAAATCCATATTTGTATGTCTCCATTTTGTGAGAAAAGTTGTTGTTTTCTTTTGATATAACGTTGGCTTCGCTCCAGGATTATTTCTTTGTTAATGCTCCCGTTATAAGTGAATTAGCCCAAGAATGCTCTATATACAGTATGTAGATATGCACCTTTACTCTTTTATAATTTTAAATTTGGCATCTATTGAATTTGGACAGAGTTCCTGTTGGATTCAAGGCTGCATCCTGGTTGTTATTTTGTACTAAAGACCAGCGACAGAAGCCCGCCTCCAACGCGGCCCCTGTCCGGACGAAGGGGACCTGAAGGGTCTGCGTTCACATCGCCTCCTGACATTGTTTTTTTTTTATGAGCATAACTGGACTCCTCTCGGAAAAAACAAAATTCAATCCCAACCAGTCGTACAGCCCGAAACATTTTTTTTAAATTTATTTTTATTTTTTACAGTTGTCACTGTGTTTGTATTTATTACACATGTATGAAATCGTGGAGAGCTACTGCGTGGAAATCATCCACAGACATGATCGCCACAAATAAAACTCACTTGGATTATTCGGAGGGCTCCTCCTCGACTCGCTCACTCAGAATAATAGGAGGGGGTGGGTGGGGGGGTCTTGGGGGGGGGGGGGGCAACATTGAAGTGATGCACAGAAACCTGCCTCAGTCGTGTCTCTTGAAGTCATTGGAGTGAATTGACAGCACCGGCCATGCAAGGCAAACGTACGGATTGTTTTTGCACCCCTCAAAAGAAGAACTAATAATAATAATAGTAATAATAATAATAATAACTTCACTCTACTTTTCACATTGCCTGTCAAATAATAGCAGAGCTTCATGTAATGACGCTTTTGAGTTTGTTTTTTTATCTATATAAAAAGGAAAAAAGACATGAAAAGAAAAACGGAACAATTTGTAAAACATGAAATGTTTTATTTGTTGCATGTTCTTTTTGTTCTTCAATAAAATAACGTACTGCGGTGTTTTGAATGTTAACTTCTTTTTTATAAGGATTTCAGAGTGAAACCGTGGAGCCTTTTTTTCTTGACAGGTTTTTAACTTTTAACATCTCTGCGTATGTAAAAAAAATAAAAGGTATCAAATGGAAAAAATGTTTGTTTTTTCTGCAGAGAGGAATAGCTGAAAGGTGTGTTTTATGGTCTCTTAATTTGTACTGGCGATGCGTATCCCAAATAAATACTTTCTTTTGTTGCATAAATACATTGCAGATTGTTTTTTCGTCATTTTTCTCGCCCTGTGCTTTTGTCAAGTTTCCCCTCTACTGAAGCTGAAGCTCATCTCAAACTTGTTTTCTTCGCCCCAGGCGGTGGTAACGGGATCAAGGTCAGCAGTCACTAGGATACAAGTTCTCACGTCGCACACTTGTCAGTCCGACACCTCCTGGATGACATCGCACGCCCCCCCTTTTTCAAGTTTGCCACTGCACGCAGGCATTTTTATCGCCTGCTTAACATGGCGCCGGAGCTCGGGCGTGCTGCCGAGGGTGTGAAGGGGACATTTTCACAGTTTTCCCGAGAGTGAAAGCTGTGTGCTCCCGGCAGACAGAAAGAACACACACACACACACACCTCCTCCTCCCCTCATGCAAACACCCAGCTCTCCCTCCCAGGCATGGTTAATGTGCGTTCCCTGAAAGAGGCGGAATCCACACTTATCTCTCTCTTCCAGATAAACCAGACAGGATGTGTCTGATTCTGCTCCTCCAATTCATCCATCCTTGGGAAATGTAACAACAACAAAAAAGGGAAAAAAATTAACTTGTGGATTAGGGAGAGGTTCCCAGGAGCATCCGAAATCGGAGAGCATGACAAGAGACTGTGGGAGTGACATGCAAACATGATCACGTGTAATTACATGGAGGAGCCTCCTTGTTTCTATCAAAAGGGCCACTGTGAGGCATAAAAAGACGAGGTATGCTGGACGCGTTTAATTTATTCATGTGCTCCTCAGGAAACCAGAAGAAGAAGAAAAAACACATTGTGAGGCTGATTCAGTCATTACGTGGTGAAAAGGTGCAAATCCCATTCGGAGTTAAATCGCTGTACGTTCTTTTGATTGTGTGAACAAACAGGCTGGATACAGCGCTCCGCCGGGACGAATGCTACATGGTTTTTTTAAGAAGATTGCGATGATCATTATTCTTTCTTTTTTTTTTAACATCAAATCCAATCAGCAACGGAATCAGGACGTTCTGAGGTGTTTTATCCATGAAGAAAGAAGTAGACGAAGAGCAATACATTCAATCTAGCCAAACAATAAATAAATAAACCACTTCTCTTTTCGTGGCATTTTGTTAAAAGGTCATTCACAAAATGAAACTGGCTTATATCCATTTTCTTTTTTTAAAGGAATAGGAATCGGATGGCAGGTGTTATTATTTTTGATCTTTTGTGAGAAGAGCAAGCCATTCCCACAAAATCACAGATTTGCAATTCAAAAGATGCCTTGATGTCTTGGGGAAGAAAAAAGACTTCAACTTTAAACTGGTATTTTAACTGCGGTTTTTTGAGAGTGTTTCTATACGCATGTCGAAACTGTTTTACGTTGAAATATGGATATTTTAATTCAGTTGAATGACAGTAGCTTACTTGTCTAAAAATGAACAAACTTTATATTTCCTTCAGAGATCACTTTTTATTTTATTTAAATGGGTTTAATTAAAAAATCACAAGTTTAAATAAACAATCAAATGAATGACGGCTGCGTTCCATTTAGCTGCCTCCTGGTATTGCTCATGCTGGCCCATAATGTAGGGGTCATGAGCTTTTCAATAACAAATCAAATGTAAAATTGTGACATTTTATTTTTTTCAAAAGCACTCAAAATGTTGTCCGATCGGCTGCTAAAATTGCTTTTAACTGATGGTGGTGCTGGGTAAGTGAGCTTAAGTGGAACCGTCATGTTCGTACTCTGCAGTCACAGGTATAACACCGTTGAGCCTCCACGATTTACTCATTTGAATAGCTGTTCAGGTTTATTTGGTAACAGCGCCACAAAAAACACAACATTAACTTCAACGGAAAAACGCCTCCTACATTTGAACCCAAATCCTTGGCGATGAACCCAGTTTTTAATAGAGAGTCCAGGTGAAACTGATATATTCCAGAAGTAAGGGAACCTCTTTAAAAAAATGTGTAAAGACGACGAACTTCTAAATGAACACACGAATAACTACAAATCCAGCATGGGAGGAGGCCCCTCCTCCGCTGTATGTTGTGTGGCTTGCTTCATATGTCTGGATAAGAAGAACATATTTTTCTGTGGCTCTGGTTGTTCACTCGAAGCGTCGCACAAGAACAAGCGGCGTGCTATAAAAGACTTTCCGATGGAATGAGAGAGGGCATCCTCGGCATCTCTTTTTCAAAGTGTGTTTTAAACACACGCCTCAATGTACGCGTACGTTCGATTTGCAAAATGCTTCATTGCTATTTCAAAAACAAAATTCTAATTATTTTTTACGACAACCTCGTCACCTGATCCGAGGCCTCTCGCCGCTCACGACTTTCCGATCAATCAGCCCTCATCCAGACCGCAGTGCATGCGGCACAGTGGGGCTCGGGGCTCACATTATATCAATGACAATAGCGAGGCTCATATGGCCTTATGCGTCACGCATAATGCGCATCAGTTATGTCAACGCCTGCCAGCATGACACACACACACACACACACTCACTCACACACACACATGTGCCCGGGGGAAGGGCCACTCAAGCGGACGACGCAAAGTGTCCGAGGGCACAAAATATCGGAGAGGCTTTGTCTCCGGGAAACCCGGATCTGCATTAATGCGACGAAACAAGTCTTGTCCTCCACTGATGGATCTCTGGCGCGTGAATCCTAAAAACACCTCCAGGTTAGAGGAGCTTCTGCAGGAATAGGGTCAAGTCATTAGTGATTGTGGGCGTGTTGCAGAATTAAAATTTGGAAACGGTTCAGTTTGGCAGAGGACTTTTTTGCCAACAGTCTGGCGTTGCCCGTATGCGCCACCCACAGATGTTTAATGAATTCCTCTCATCCCAACTTTCATAAAGAAGACATTCGGGGGAGATTTCACAGATCAGCGTGCGTCATCGGGGCCTTTCAAGTTATTTCAACCGTGGAACATTTGAATTAGGCTCCGCAGGAAATTGGAGCATCCTGGGCGTGGGAGTTTATAAGGCTGGAAACTGGTTCTTTATACTTGCCTAAAGCTTCCATAATGAGCGAGATGTGGACCTTATCTGTTATTCAATTATAGGGTGGGGAGCGGCGGGGGAGAGGGGGGGGACCCTTTAAAACAGTGCCAGGAGATGCTCTTATGAAAGAAACGAGAAAGTTATCTATCCGAAACATGAACGAAAATGAAGGCGAAAAAAAGAAGAAGAAAAAAAGAAATGTTTTGTTTGTCGTTGTTGTTGTTGTTTACCCGCCGATGATCCAGGACATCCAGATACACCGCTGTTTCAATAATTATGGCACTGAAACTCTTGTCTTTTCCATGAGAAAGCAACGCCGATCATGTAGTCAGGATGGATTTATTATGTCTGGTAAAAAAAAAATTACAAAAATAACTGTCCGGTTCCTCCCGCTAACCCCGCCACGTACTGTAGATTGTGATTTAGGAGGCAGCTGTCATATTGAGTTTTCCCATTATCCGGTATACGCAACGCGTGGCTCGAGCCTCCAGACCGAGCGCAACGGTTCGGCCCTGGGCCATCCTTTTCTGACGCTCCGGCACGAAGACGCGATCTTGATTTGAGAATCTAAATTAATATTTAGATTAATAGTCAGAAGAGAAGGCGCTGGAAGGAGTGTTATTTCCACGGTGGCAGGTGAAACGCTGCTGACCCCTCAAGGTCCGAGGACAGGAATGGGATGGAAGGCTCCGGAGTCAAAATATGGACCCTCATTAAGGACCGTTCTGACTTTAAAAAACAATGATTCCAATTTTTGGTTAAATAATTTTTGGTTTAATTTTTTAGTTTTCTGAATCTTTGGACCTCAGTATGTGATTGAATCAGCATCAACATTTAACCCTTGTGTTGCCTTAGGGTCATTTTGACCCGACTCAATATTACACCCTCCCCCCGCCTTTGGGTCATTTTGACCCGATTCAATGTTTCACCCTCCTGTTACCTTTATATTTACTAACATATTTTACCCTTTGGGTTCAATTTGACGCCAGCAATTAAAACCTCCAGAAAATTATTAGAATTAATATTGTTTTCCAAGTTTAAGTGTGAGGCACTTTATGTTTGTTTGTTGACTACCGAAAGAAAACCGACATTAAACATTGAATGGGGTCAAATTAATCCTAAAGAAAGTTTGCCAATCATTGACAAATCCCAGACAGAAAAAACTCAAATCGTGGCATTCTGTAAACATAAAGACATTTATTGAAAGTTGTTACATATTTTAAATATATGGTAGTTCAGGATGGATTTTGGTTAAAAAGATTTAACTCGGTGAAAGTGGAAAATAATAGCGAATATTGTTTCCAATTCGGGGGGGAAAACAGGAAATAGTGTGAGTTAGCATGAGCTAACGCAATCTCACCAGCAAGTCTAGCTCTAGCTAACGTGAGTGTAGTCACTGTGGTTTATATTGTTTTATTTTCTCTTGTAAAATAACGTACATGATAAGCTCAGACTCTGGTCTTAACTCAATCGTGACCGATGGCCTATCCTACATTTCGACCCTGCAGGGCAACACGAATGAATGTCATTCAGATCCTGGTGCGACGTGCTCGTTTTATGACAAGGAGTAAATTGATATTCTAATTGCTTCATACAGAAGAGGCACAACTGTCACATGTGGCTGTGACAGCACGCATCAGGGCACCGATAGTGCGAAACTATAGCCCACTACATGTGCCTCTCCGGGGGATGCAATTTAAATCACTGCCTGCATCTCTGTGCTCTCACAGCTCTGGAAAAAGATGAGCGGACAAATCTATGTTTTTGGGGGGTGTCTTTTTGCTCGTCATTCATCATAGGACACCGGAAACTGAGCCGAACGTGTCCATCGAACCTTTATATATACGTTTCCCCATACTTCCTCATCCTCAAATCACAAATTGTCCGGAAAATGGGAACTCTCTCAACACTGATGGGGCCACACGTTCCCCCAGCAGACATGTTTGACTCGTCAGAGCTGGAGAGGCCCGGGTTGTCACTAATAACATTACCAACGGGCTCCTGCTCCGTTCCAGTGGCCCCCGTAAACCGTGACAGAGTGACAGTGAGCCAGCATGCACAACACCAGGAACCCGGCACTGAAGCAGCTGAGTGGAATTCATCGTGGCATCAGTCATCAT
The DNA here is from genome assembly GCF_029220125.1 of Pseudoliparis swirei. Taxonomy (NCBI): domain Eukaryota; kingdom Metazoa; phylum Chordata; class Actinopteri; order Perciformes; family Liparidae; genus Pseudoliparis; species Pseudoliparis swirei. The sequence goes on along the minus strand of NC_079392.1, from coordinate 7,239,256 downwards.
TTACAGATATGCACATATTACTCTCCCACAATGCATTTGAGGTTCCCCCGCCTTTTATAAGTTACAGCCACAACTTTTGCTCTGCTTATTTATTTTTTAAACACAGGAACAAAAGTGTCCCTTGATTGTTTCAAGGGGGGGGGGGACATTCTCATTAAATCTCTCACAGAGCATTGCACATTGGGAAATTATTGGAAACCACTGGCTGCTTGTAAAGCCAAAATTAAATGGCCGCATAAAACCATTTAAACTCTGTGTGATAAATGTGACAGAAAACAACTCAGACCTATGGAGGACATCAAATGTCTTAAGTATAAATAAATAAACGCATGAATAAATAAATAAATGCTTAAATAAATGTATAAATAAATAAATACAGGAATAAATAAATAAATATATAAATGTATAAATAAATACAGGAATAAATCAATATAAGTTGTACCTAAACAGGACATCATTAAATAAATCCATTTCTACATTTCTGTATTTCTTCATTTATTGATGTCTCTATTTATGTGTCCATACAGACCCCCTCCTCTCCCCTCACTGTGTTCCGGGGTTTGCATGATTGCTGCCCGTTAGTTCTTTGTTTATAACGGAGACACCTCATCGCGCCGGTCTGACCTTGTGCAGCTTCGAGCTGTCTCAGCAGCGCGTCCGAGCGCGGCGGCTGACGCAGCGAGACGTCTGCCCGTTTGGGGACAGAGGGTGAATGTAGGTCAGCGGCGGGCCCGCATGCTGTGACAGCAGCACGGGGATCGGAGTGGACAGAGAGAGAGAGAGGGCGAGAGAGATAGAGAGAGAGAGAGAGAGAGAGCCGGCCCCCCTCACACGGCAGCACCGATACTTCCTCATGCGCCCCCGGCCTTAACCACGGTGACATTATCAGGCCACGCGGAGCGACGTCCGCCCTCATTACGCTCACCTCTCGGTACCGTGGCGAAGTGGGCAAAGAGGAGCCGGGGAAGAGGACACCGGCAGAAAAACGGACGGGCCCATGGTGCATGTCTGAAAATGTCCGGAGTGGTCATTTGACGGGCAGATGGTTCCTCCGTGTCAAGTCACGTGACACAAGCGACGCTCAAATACAACAATGGTACCTCGTGTTGACCTGACAGAGCTGTGGAATATATTTTTTAAGCTACTGGCAAAGCACACACAAATTCGAGAATTCATTTTTTTTTTATGTTTTATTACTTTCCTTTAGTACATACTGATAATATAAAACAAAGTGATACCAATGTATTCATTCAAGTAGTTCTTTAAGCACATCTTTTATTGAAGAAAAAAAAAGTATAGTACAAAATACAAGCCTTTCTGATGTCACGGGTGATGACATACTGCCATCTAGTGGCTCAAACACAAAGGTTCAGATCTCGCAAGTATTAACATTTTGTGTTTGAGATCATTTTACACAAAGAATGACCTCTGCCGAAAAGAGCAGAGGCGTAATAACTTCATAGATGTTGGTCCATTCTATGAAAATAATGTTTTTTTATAAAGTTACAAAAGGCGGGTGTTATAAATTGTTGTCAATGCTGTTGGCGAGTCTCTGAAATGTCAAATGCCTCTGAACACAACACAAAAAAAGAATGAGCTTATCGGGTATAAGGATGGGCAGATTTGATGTTTGTCTTGATGCTGCTTGGCATTTTTCCTGAGAAAGAAAAGAAATAGGGGGGAAATTACTGCTTTTGTTACAATGTTTTCCATCTGTGTCCTCTGAAATCTTAAGAGTCTAGCTAACTTCAAGCATATTTTTTTAATCTTGTGTGTGCACTATTCATTTATGTTTTTGTAGGGTATCACAATAGGGTTTAATCATTAAAAAGGGTTTAATTATTTCAATCCATATTCGATCCTGTCCAATAAAAACTCATCCTGAAATTAAGACATCAATTAATAGTTCATTCTCACAATTAGACACATGCAAAGGGAAATGACGAGCAGCAAGGGCTTAAAAGGATAGTTTGATGTTTTTAAGTGGGGTTGTATGAGGTCCTTATCCAGAGCCAGTGGTTTACCAACAGTAGATGGTGCGAGGTACGCCCCCAACGGACAGGAATACTACGGCTGAAACATAGCTGAGACCCCAAAAAAACTACATTTTCACCACTTTATTCTGCCGTCAGACAGCCTTTCCGATGGGGAGCTGAACTTAACGACACCATTTTCATAAATAGTGGTGGCTTTAAGGAGAGCATAGATAATTGTCACCTAAAGTTCAGTTCTCCTGAGAAAATATTTTAAATATAAAGCCCACTGTGTTGATGTGGTTTTTTTTGGTCGCTGAAATACATTTTGCTGCTGCTCCCATCCACAGCAGTGCGTAGCTTTGCTGGTACTCTGGCAATACACCGACTCTGCAGAAGTAGCTCATACAAGCCATCTTCCAAACCAAACTATCCCTTTAACATCAGTACAAATGTACCGTTAGAACACAAACAACCAAAGTGGTCATGGTCGCAATATGAACCCAGCTCTCCAGGTCTCCTACCTGGCTGCCCTTGCTGTGGAGCCACAGGTCCGCCCATACCTGCTTGCTGGTTTGAACCACCACCAATGGTGACCTGCTGCAAGGTTGGACCACCGCTCATCATGGGCCCTTGTCCCGGATGTCCAGGGGCCACTGGACCAGGAGGCCGACACTTGGAAAGCCCCTTTCCAAATGCAACTGCTCCGACCAACGCGTTAGTGTCAGCAGGGTTGAATGACGGTTTGCTCTGTCGTATTGCTGTGGAGAAGGAGAAGAAGAAGAAAACGCACACGAGTCAACACAATTAATGCAATCAATACCCTTTAGATGAGTTACCTGGACATTGAAAGTGCCACATACCTGCACTCTCTGAATCTCTGTCATCACGAGGATTGTTCAGCTTCTCTAGCAGATTGGAACAAAGTTTATTCAGCGTCTGGATCTGTTTCTGTTGATGAAAATATAACCGAGGCGTTTGAACAATGCAAACTACTCCACAGCTGGAAGCAATGCAAGGCAAATGACGGTTCTACCTTGCAGCACGACAACATTACATGTGTGCCGATAAGTGAGACGGCATCACTCAGTTTGTGCGATAACTAACTGACCTGTGCCGCCTCTGGGCCAATTCGCGCCGCCTCTACACTCAGCTGTTTCTCCTGCTCCTCCACCTCTGGATCAGGCTTCGTCCGCAAGTAGTCTGGTACAATCTCATGGCTGAACACTGGGACACGCTGCTCTGTGAGTTTCTGTGGGGGGGGGGAGGAAGCATTGGTCGTGAATGGAAACGTCAGAGAGATTGCTAAAGAAAATAAAAATAAAAGAATTTAAAAAACAACGGAGAAGCGTAAACGTCAGTCCTTGGCTTTGATACTCACTGCTAAATCCTCATCCCGGTCTGGGGACAGAAGCAGCGGTATTATAACCTGGTTGCGAAAGGACGGTGTCTTCTCGTTCTTCAGCAGCTTATTGATGCTGTTCAGCTGACCGGAGAGCAGGGCGAAGTTGTCCAAAACAGAAGGCCTGAATTAAAAAACACAAATAACAGCATTTGAGAAGGGGGAGAAAAAACAGTCTACAAAAAGACATTTAAATGTATGCATTTCAATAACAAAACATAGCATATTGTGTCAAACAGACAACATTGTTTACCTGTTTTGCGTTAAGGCAAGAGAAAATATCATCAACTGACCGGGTAATGTCAGAGGGAACATATTTATTCAAGGATGAAAATGGACAGTTTGTAAACCTGATAAATGGCGGAGAGCACTGCGATTCACTAACCTCCATCAACCAGAGAGATACAATAATAGTTTAAAAACATTTCAGATGTCAATATTATCTGGACAACCCACACTCCACCAAAATTCAGATAATGTTTCTTTCATAAACACCATTGAAACCTAACTTGACCGCAGAAACAGACTAAAGATGTGACATCCAGAGGTGGCTGCTGAAGCCAGAGTGACTGGTCCTACACTCAAATGTCACTCAATTTAAATAGTGCGTCCAACACAAATGAGCAAAGCCTGAACCAGGGTTCTTACACATTTTGACCAATGGATTTCCAGGACTTTTCCAGGACTTTTCCAGGACTTTAAACCAAATATCTACGACCAAACTGAAATCTCGGTATAAACATTAACAATTTAGAGAATTTTGTATTCAAAAAATGAGAATTCCAAAGCATACAGTTTACCTTAAATGAAACAAATGAATGAGACAATAGTTTGATTAAAAGAATAAACATTTCTATTCATGTTTATACCTTTAAGTTTTTGTTGTGTACCGAAAGAACACGACATTAAACATTTGACAATGGGTCAATTAATCCTAAGGGGGGGGGGGGTAACATTGATTTTCGTCAAAATGACCCGAAGGCAACACAAGGGTTAAACACTTATATAAATGTTTATTCTTTATGTGCAAATCCATCTGTTTATATTAATTATTTCAAACTCGGCGTAAATGAACATGTGAATATACCAACATTTCCATGACTTTTATGATTTAAGTTTTTTTCCATGACTTTTCCAGGCCTGGAAATTACCATTTTAAAATTCCATGACTTTTCCAGGTTTTCCATGACCGTACGAACCCTGCTGAACACTTATTATGAAGGATGATTCTCCCTTTAGAGGGCGCAGACTGATAACTTATAACTATTCTATGGGGGAACTCCTTAACTCACCATGTTAATCGCTCATATTCATTTTCCAGCATATAGATGAAATTGTGCAGAGCGTTTTTGACGTGTGCGACCCGAGAAGCGAGAGACTCCACCGCCGCCTCCAACTGCTTCTCCTCCCGCTGCTAAGAGAGACAATAGAGAAACGCTCCACTGGTGAACACAAACACGCTCACCATACATCAAGACTACACGTTAATGTCACCGACATTGTACAATAGTACTACCGTTAGCTGTTAGCAAGCTAGCTAGTGCTAGCTCTAAAGATAAGTAAACCGAAGCGCCACATTCAAACATCTGCAGGTAGAACTGCAACGATATAATCGGAGTATAATAGAGCAAAGAAGCATCCACTAAATGACAATATGTGGGCATCGAAGTAGCATTACCTGCATTGTTGAACTACAAGCTAACAGTGAAATGGTCTAAATCAGTCAAGGCATAAACACTTCCGGTTAACCGTGTCAAAATAAAAGCACGTGTTGGTGGAATGTAACTATTGGTAAAATGTTTGGATTATCTGAAAACATTGTAGTATTATCAGTTTCTGGTTAATTTTCCTTCAGCAAAGGATCGGGATACTCCTTCCATCACTGAGAAAATGCCTCCAAAACATATACTGTATATAAAATTCACGTATGCGCATCAAACTTTGCTGACGGCACTAACGATAAAAAGCTTGAACAAGCATGACAATAATACTGCAACACTTACTGTCAAATATGTAATATTGTATAAAATACTGTGGCATGGCTGTATATTTTTGGGCCATTTTATTATTATTATGGGCAATAACTGCTTGATGAGGGTGATAATAATACTGAAACAACACTCACGCAATATTGACGTATTGATCAAGGTATTTTGTACGTCTACCTGCTTAGCATCAGGTACAATGTAAGAGGTAATATGGACATGTGGTGGTTTAGAGTGCTGCAGGGATGACGTGATTTTGTAGGCATAGACATTTTATTTCCTATATATATATATATATATATATATATATATATATATATATATTTCAGAAGCACAGAAACACAAACCTGTCTTCGGTTACTTCTAATTCAACTGTTATATATTATATCAATAAAATCTATTTTTAATTCAGCAATCATTTGCTGCATTTCACACGTTTAACTGCATAGATAGGATTGTGTGTGAATGTTAAATATATGTGTGACCTCAGTACCTTCTTGTCACATTATACCATTACATTAACTGAATGTAGAACAGAAACATGGAAGTGGGTCTTCACCATTATTCTTTACGAGTCGGTAGATTCATGAAGAAGAGGATGCTGGCTGTGGTTTGAAGACAAACAGAACTTAAGTCATCTTTTACTATCATGAAACAATATCTCGAGGTAAAATGTCTTCCTGATTTCATCATTTAGTACTCTGACCATACATACACATGATGCGCTCCCAAACCATGCTGGGATCTGGCATGAGAGTTCAAACTCCATCCAATTCCTTCCTGTATCATAGTATTTAGTATTTTATGTTAAACTCTCTAAAGCTTCTTTTAGGTTATGTCGATCTATTAAAGGCCACAACTATAAACCTTATTTTAGGCATTTAACCAAAACCTATTTACTTCCATGTTGAGGGAACAGAAAGTGCCATAATGATGACTCTCTTCCAGGTTTGGAGACCTATAACTGCAGAGCGCCATTGTACTGTAATGTCCACATCAGCAATTGGATATTTGTAAAAATGTAAATGATTATATACACGGTCAAAACTGATGTGTTGGTCAGTTAAGAAGTTGCAGCAATTCATCTTTTATTTTGAAGCAACAAGCAGCCAGGCATAGACTTTCTCTACAAAACATTTAATGAAAAGGCATTAGTTGTCCAGTTATGTGTCAGTTAAACATCGAGTATACATCAGGGTTCGTACACATTTTGACCAATGGATTTCCATGACTTTTCCAGGACTTTAAACCAAATTTCCACGACCAAACTGAAATCTCGGTATAAACATGAACAATTTATTGAATTTTGTATTACAAAAATGAGAATTCCAAAGCATATAGTTTACCTTAAATGAAACAAATGAATGAGACAATAGTTTGATTAAAAGAATAAACATGTCTATTCATGTTTATTCCTTTAAACACTTATATAAATGTTTATTTTTTATGTGCAAATCCATCTGTTTATATTAATTATTTCAAACTCGGCGTAAATGAACATGTGAATATACCAACATTTCCATGACTTTTCCAAAACTTTCATGATTTAATTTTTTTCCATGACTTTTCCACGCCTGGAAATGACCATTTTAAAATTCCATGACTTTTCCAGGTTTTCCATGACCGTACGAACCCTGATACATATTTATACACAGACTGAATAACAATGATTCACAGTTTTCAACACGGTTAGTTTGACGTCAAGGTTTCTGTTAATTTGCTTGGTTAATAGATAGATAGATAGATAGATAGATGTATACTTTATTGATCCCGCAAGCGGGAAATTACATTCAAAGTAGGTTCAGTAGAGAGCGCTCCATGTACTGATGTCTGGTCTAAAGCGCATGACAGAAGGCAGCAGGGAAGCGTTTCATCCACAGTTCTGGCAGAGCTGGTTAACTTGATGAGGAGTTTAGAAGAGGCTGTCGACGTCGCCCATTTCCACAACCACCGTCTTCAGCTGGGAGTAGTACTCGATTGTCACCTGGCCGTTCTCTCTGCCAAAACCTGGCGCAGCACAGGAGATATCTTTTTTTAGTGAAGTAACCTGCTTTCATCTCAGTAAAGATAATGCAGGTCACTCGCTGCAAATACATTTTATACTAGATATGCATTTTCTTAATAATCCGGAACATTTGAACCTTCAAAAATATTTTTTACAAAATAAAAAGCACCCCACCTGACATCTTGTATCCTCCAAATGGCACTTCAACAGGGCTGATGTTGTAGTTGTTGATGAAGCAGGTCCCTGCCTCCAGGTTCTCAGCCACCCGATGTGCTCTGGAAATATCCCTGCAGTCAGAGGAAAGGAACGCGGCTCAGCTTCAATCATCAAAAGAAAAGTCTGTATGCAACCTGATCACACCCTCCGGCCTCAGACTACTGTTGTGCCACATATTCCACATTTTTTTGCTGCTCTGCAGAAAACCTGCACAAAAGCCAACGGAATGCGATACCCGCATTATCTCTCAGAGCAAACGGTCAGCGTTGCGAATCAGTAGTCATGACAAACTTCCAAGGCAGTGCATGCGTGTCCTCTGCTGACCTGGTGAAGACGCCAGAGGCCAAACCAAACGTGGTGTCGTTGGCTCTCGCGAGCACTTCTTCCTCTGTGTCGAAAGGCAGCACCGACATGACCGGGCCAAAGATCTCCTCCTTCACACAGGTCATGTCATCCCTGCAGTCGTCTGCATCGGGGGGAGGGAACAGACAAGACTGCACGCGATGCACACCAGGACCCAACATAGATGTCATTGTGCGATTGTGTATCGTCACTTACCAAGCACACAAGGTGCCATATAGTAGCCCCCTTTCAATTTGGGGTCACTGGGGACAAGAGGCTCTCCTCCACAAAGCACTTTGGCTCCCTTGGAAAAATAGACATTCGTCGAAAATGATTATGACAACCGGGAAAAAGTATGAATAAACTTCACACAACTGCTCTGAGGTCTGTATGAAAACACTGGCGGCAGATTCTGTTTGGTTTTAGAGCATGTGTTTCCAATTTGTATTAAAGAATGTACGCCCTATGAATTATTGTTTACTCCTCGGGGTTGTAATTATTAGAAGAAGATTAATAATTACAATCATATTATTGCTGTGTTGTTTATTCTATACCGGTCACCCTGAGAGCAAGAGGTTCCAGGGTCACATCTGGTTAATGAGCAGACACAGGAACAAGGTTTGGAACAAAGCCCATACTGATAAGAGACCTCGTCCTGTTTTGTGTAACCACTTGCTTCAATAAAAGGACTGTCGGGGTAGAATGGAGCCAGAGTGTTTTGGAGACGTGCAGAGGCACAGCTCAGGCATTCTCCTTGTGACAAGTAAAACTACGAGCTCGAGTCTGTCATCTGTGGTCATTGGAGTTGGTCTGATAATTGAACTAGCAGGGCTTTATCTTGAAGGTAAAAACCCCACAGATTCCCTCTCAGATAAACGCCTCTCACGTTGTTCGATTCTACCACAGGGATTAGAAAACGGCTCCGCTGCTCTAACGACTAAGAGAGGGTTAGGGGGCGCACCTCTTTCTTGGCCTGGGTGACAAATCCCAGCACTTTCTCCAGGTGCGGCTTGCTGATCAGCGCGCCCATCCGGGTGCCGTCCAACAGGGGGTCACCCACTGGGATGGCCTTGGTCCTTTCCACGACTTTCTCAAGGAACTGGGGCATGATCTCTCTTTGCACGTACACTCTGGTGCCGTTGCAGCAAACCTATACACACACACACACACAGAAATAAAGAATGCATTGGATCGGGCGGAGCAACAACGCCGGACGAGACAGAAATGACACAACGGTCTCACCTGCCCCTGTGTCAGGAAGTTTGCCATAAGCGCTCCCTTCACTGCGTTCTCCAAATCACAGTCTTTGAAGATCAGGAGGGGGGATTTCCCTCCAAGCTCCAGAGTCACCTGCTTCACCCCCTTTGCAGACATTTCCATGACCTGAGGGCAAGGAGAACACGTAATGACAACACGGACCATTGAAGCCTCATGGAGAACTTAAACATGACAAAGCACAAATAATTTGATATTGCTGCAATACATTTCTGCTCTTTGGCAATATTTAGAAAAAAGTTGACTGTGATCAATGTCTCCTATCTGCGTCAAATGGGATTAAAGTCCTGTTATTGGTATGTTGTAACACAGTGCAAACCTTTCAGAATCAAGCTGCCTGGCAAGAATACATGCAGTCACGATGTGTATGAGCGGTGTGGTCACAGCGTTCACCTCTTTCAAATTTGGGTTTTAGTCAAAGAAGCTCACTGTACCTTTTTGCCCGTGGGCACACTGCCGGTGAAAGACACTTTGGCGACCTTCGGGTGCTGGCAGAGCAAGGTGCCGGTGTCTGCCCCGCCTTGCACCACGCAGAAGAGCCCGTCGGGCACCCCCGCCTCTTTGTAAATCTCGGCCAGAATGACGGCCGTCACAGGGGTCATCGGAGAGGGCTTGAATACCATGGCGTTACCTGAACACAACACACGCATTTTAAAACGGCAGGTCGAAGTTTTAGTGGTTAGAAATAAATCAACTTTTGTCTCAAAAAAAAAAACCATTCAAAGTCAGACACTCACCACATGCCAGAGCAGGAGCAGACTTCCATGATGCGATCTGGAAGGGGTAGTTCCACGCACCGATTCCCACGCACACGCCAAGGGGCTCCCTCCTGGTGTAAGCAAACGATCCGCCAGGGAGCTGGACGTGCTGGCCTATGATGAACAAAACACAGCTTTAAAAAAATGTTTACTTCACATTTAGTTTTTATTTGGCAAAAAACTAAAAGTGTTTGTGCACCCACCTGCGAGTGTACCAGCCATGCCAGCATAGTACTCAATGCACTGCCAGGCAACATCAATATCAACCAGCGCTTCAGTGATGGACTTGCCATTGTTGATCACTTCCAGCTTTGCAATTTCCTCCCTTCTTTCCTATTTGTATTGAAATAACAGAAAACCAAACAAAAAAACTTGAATGCAAACGCTTACCAAACTGTTTAAACATATATGGGGTAATTTGGTGTTATTACAGATATGGCTTTAACCCTTGTGTTGCCTTCGGGTCATATTGACCTAAAGGGTAAAATATGTCAGTAAATATAAAGGTAACAGGAGGGTTAAACATTGAATCGGGTCATATTGACCCGAAGGCGACAGGAGGGTGAAACATTGAATCGGGTCAAATTGACCCGAAGGCGACAGGAGGGTGAAACATTGAATCGGGTCAAATTGACCCGAAGGCAACACAAGGGTTAAGATGATAAGATGAATCGGAACAATTGAGGTTAAAATCCAAACCTGCATGACATCAATATGGCCGCACGGACAGATAAAAGGTTTTTATTGTGTGCAAATGTAGGTCGGCAGTAGAAGGGGGGACCGGGGGGCATGTTAATGAATAACTAGTGTCTTACACTTGCCAAACTCTGTTCTAATTTGTGTTGCACAACACTGAAATCAGGCTGGTTTCCAGACTGGATGACATTGAACCAGCTCACCCTGATAATGCGGGCGGCCTCCAACATCACCCTCGCCCTCTCCATGCCGGCCTTCTTGCGCCATTGTAGGTAGGCAGCATGGGCGCTCTTGATGGCCTCGTCCACCTCCTCGGCTCCACATGGAACCATCTGACACAAGACGCGGCCTGCACAAACAAGATTAGCAGGTTTACAGCCGGGCTGAGCGCTAAGATAAACGACAGAATTGGTAAAGAGCTGCGGAGAAGCCTCACTTATTCCTACATGCAGCCACGTGTTGCAACCAGTCGTATAGCTTTAATAATGTGTATTAAGCTTATTATAACAAGTGCGAACACATCACAACATCTCTGTGGTTGTGAAACATGATAGACAATTAGGTCAACAATCTTTAGTCTCATAGTTTATTATTTCTCATCAGAAAACGTTAAGTCAGTTTGACTTGCGGCACGGTTAAGATATATAACTTGATATTAAAATTGAAAATTGACCTAGAGCACCGTCTTTTTACTTTTGACCGAAATTGTGCGCGCGCACACAAGTCCGTACTTGGTACTGATAAAGCGTCGTAGACTTTTCCCAAGTTACTCCACCATAGAAGAAGAATAAGTGCGGAGGGGTTCCGTGTCCTCATAGTGAACCTGCCAAGCTTTAACATACACATCACAAATGTAATTATCAAGAGACCTCGTCACAAAACGGACCAGACCGCAGCATTTACCGGTCGCGGGTTCAAACACGGGCTCCGTGTTTTTGTCCTGCATGGGCTTCACTCGCTTCCCACCCCAGAAGTTCAGCGGGTCTGAGATCAGCACGGTGCCCGTCGTGGCTCCGGGCATGGTGTCGAGGATTGACTGGGCCATTGTCAGAGGAAGAGGACCTGCAAGGACACCGGGGAGATGCAGACAAGTGGCCGTGAGACGACGCGGGCTAACACTAAAAGGGAAGCTAACGGCCTTCAGCTGAGCGAGCACACAGTTAGGGCGCGACTAAAAGCGGCACGCGGGAGCACACTCATGTGCATTAGTAGTTAGTGCATGCAGAAACAATGACGCGACCTCACCTGCTGGGCTTCACCAGATGGACTCGATGAGAAAGATTTCAGACTTCAAGCACCTTGTCGACAGGACACGCCCCCTTTGTGGGGGAGGCGTGTCTAATGTTTGTGGTTCGCTTCCTCGCCCGACAGAGATTTAAATACACAAGATTAAGGTTCAAGGTTCAAGGTTTTTTATTTGCCATCTGTGCCTAGACCAGCAGTCCAGACACATCGGAATTATTTTTGCAGGGTTCTCCGAGTCAACAGAGGTACAGAACAAACACACTATAATAATAATAATAATAGAAATATGAAACATATATTTAAAAAGAACACTGTACAAAAAACACACTGTACATAGTGTTTTTTTCCAGTGTTTTGTGTTGCTGCTTCAGGTGCAAAGTTCAGCAACGGGACAGATGCCATCTTTGCACACTCTCAAAGTGTGGCAGTACAGAGGGAATGTGGAAAAGAAAGGGCGGGGGAAATAATCTGAATTAAATATATAAATGTAAACAAAAAAATTAAACGCATTACGACAGAGTAATCATAAAACTTTATTAATATGTAAGAAATAAGGATACATACAATGACGATAATACTGACAAACGGATCAGATGTTTCTGCACCAATTAAATCATTAATATCTCAAAACAATGTATGGCTTGTGCTGAACACACGGCGGTGTCATTTGTATCCTTTATCTAATCAACGTATTTATGGACTAATTTTCTTTTAGTTCCTAAGTGAGACAATCTTAAAAGTTAAATAAACAGAAACGCGGAGTGAGAAATCCGACAGAAGGCAGTCACACAGTCGAGGCGGCAGATAACACAGTTGCTCCTCCAGCGCTTGCAGAGTCTGTTCTGTCCTCGCTCTAAAGGACGGAGCCGCGGCTGCGCAGTCGCCGTGCAGGAACGGCGCAGTTGAACCCGCCTGGTAATCAGGAAAACTTGGCTGCTTGGGGAGGAGGCCCCAGGAAGCCTCCAGCCTGTTTGGTTGCAGCTCTGGAGGGCGCGAGGCCGAGCATCTTCTGGATGTTCTGGAGAGAAGACACAGAACAAATTAATTGTTTTCTAGTTGAAAGTTCCAATGCCAAAGGTTTAAAGTGTAGTGAAAATGATCTCAAAAGCTTTAAAATCGCATATTACATTTTAGAAAATGTAAAAATGAGATTTGTAAAACGGTTCCACAATGCACACATTGCCGGATTAAATGTTATCCACTCCTGGTTTTGCAGAATTCTCAGTTCTGATTGGATGTCCATTAATTCCTGACAATGGTCGCATCCTAAATAGTTCTGGTTAGTATATATGATGATGCAATAATATTTCTGGGGAAAAACTGCTTAATAATAAGACAATACATTTACCTTACATTTGTTGATCATGTAATACACATTTGTGACATTTTCAGACCACTTTCATGCTGCAATAACATACGTGGCCAGAGGGTGGCAGCAGAGGACACAGCATGTCGCTACGCCCGGAAAACTAGACGATCAACTCTTATCCCATTTGAGTGACCCCACTCGGAGCTAAAATGTCAAGCTTCTCCAACTTCTCCACACGTTGGGCCACCACTGCCCCACCCTGGGTCTGTTGTCGAAGTTACCTGTCTGATGGACATGGTGCAGAGGATGTAGAGGAAGATAAAGGAGCAGTCTGTGTAATCCTCGCCCAGCAGGTTGCGATGAGACAGGCCCTGGATGTAGGAGAGCGGCACGAATGGCAACCTGGCCACGACTCTTCCGTCGAAGCTAAACAAAAGAAGTGGGATGAAGTCGTCTGCCTTCACATATTACGTACCGTTTGCTTTGGTCAAATGCAAACCATAATTCCTCATCAACACCATTTTAACGTTTCTCTTAATTTTGTTTGGTTGTTTCTATAAATCAAAAGACGAAGACAAATATGGAAGAACCGACTCGATGCAACTTTGTGCATAACTCACATGGAGTTGAACATGCCCATCAAAGCTGTGAAGCAGAAGCCGATGGCGAACATGGACTTCATGCGCACCTGCAAACAGAACACACACACAAGATGAAAAACAAGGTAAGGAAATTTGAAGTTAGATCACATCTGACTACACTGAGAATGTAAAAATGTACGTACGCCTGTTAATGTCGTCGTACGATATTTATTCTGAACTAGACCTAAAAACAACCAGAGTCCCAGACGTGCTCTCGTTTCATGTGACAATGCAATGATGGATTTATCTCCAAGTCTAAGCATTGCATATTTATTGTGAACAAATTGCTTCTCACCATAGACAAGTCTCTGTTGTTGTTCTTCAGTTTCTCTTCTTGTCGTTCTGTAACACATGCAGAGCCACACATCACGTATCGAGGTAAGGAAAAGGGGCAGAGATGTCCAGGTTTCTTTCTCGTTTGACTAAAAGCAATTTATTTCTCAGCCGATTTATTTCCGGGGTTCTTACCAATTTTCTTCTTCTGTTGACGTCCTGCAGATTCCGTGATGGTTTCCTTTTTCTTCTCCACTGAGATCAAAACAAGCAACAGAGAATACATCAAACAGTCGATGCAGAACTGACAGTATGAGGGTCACATATGAGTGAGTCGCTTACGTTTTTTGCTTTGTTTTTCCACTTCAGCCTTGAGCCCCTTGTACTTTTCAGTGCGATACACTAAAACCCAGGTAATCGCTGGGGGGTGGGGGAAATCAAGACAAGAGGTTTGATTATAAAATTAAAAACAACTCCTTTGGACCACTGCCACTAAGGTGCAACATGGGGTTGAGACGACATACATTTGTCAGATTTTTGCATTATATGTGAAGTCTTGCTGTTGTTATTGCTTATTCATAACAATGTATTTGTTTTCTTCTTCATAAGTATCTTGTTGCACTTTACTTATGCTGCTGTAATCCTGTAAATGTCCCCACTGCGAAACTAATAAAGGATTATCTTATTCAATATAGTATTTGTTGTGTCAGCCAATATTTCTGTTTGATTATTTTATTCATACTTTTTTATCGGATTATGCCACGTACCGATATCACAACATACAGATGCATGTTGCACTCCTAGTGGAAAAGAACGACTCATTCTAAATGGTAAATAACGTTGTGTGGCCATCTCGTTTCATTGTTTTTGAGTCAAAGTCAAGATGCTGAACTGCACTTATGTGAAAAAACCCTGTTTTGGAAATTCTACAATTGAAAATATGAGATACGAGTGTAAAATGCACACCATCAAAAGTGATTATCAATAAAACTTCAATAAGTTTCAATAACAAATTTATATATTTATTTTCTCACCGGGTCAAATTAAGTTTTCACAAGTTATGTAAAATGCAAAATAAAAATGTACATTACAGAGAGCGCAAAGGCTTTTATTCTGAAAATCTAACCGGACGTTTCATTATTAAGCACTAGCATATTTAGCTAAGTGCCCTGCTAGCACACTACTGCTCCCCAAAAGCACCAAAAGTAGACATCAATCAACGCTAACAACAAACAAACAAAGATCCTCAACTTAACGGAGAAGGGAATAAAACAAATGGCGTCTAAAATATGTGTCTTGGACGACAGTAAAGCGTGCTCATACTCGAGCTGCCTGTCGGAAAGTCGGAAGGATTTCACTCACCTTCGGCCAACAGCGCTGTGCAAATGGAGATAAACACGATGAGAATAGTATCGGCGAACATGGTGACCCGTTTAGTGTCAGTTTACGGGCCCGTTGATCAGAGCGCAGAGAGAATCCGTCAATCTGTCACGAGAGGTTACACCACGGGCCGTGAGCTCATCGCAGCGGTCTGAGCTTCACTTAGGCTGTGTCAGCGTTACGGGGAGGTCATCCGTGTGGAAACTACTTCCGGTTCAACGGCCACAAACTGTTAGACTGCTCTATACATTACAACGAAATAATATACGATACTATTTATGATATACATCATATATAATGTATATATAATGTGTGTGTGTATATATTTATATATATATATATATGTATATAATATAGATAGTATAGTATATTATTTAGTTTGTAATGTATATAACTTATATATATATATGAGTCATTCCTAGCATTCGGTGCCATTTCAGCTAGGTTGATCAAAAATAAAAAAACATAATTTTCCATGTTTTTTTCTATTTAATCTGAATGATGGCTTGTTAAAGTATAAGAAAAAGGTTTTGGTCAAGCTCAGGATATTATGTTTAAATAATTGTGACCTAATAATCGGATGCAAACGAGGCAAAACGTCCACCCTGTTACAGACATTGTCATGTCTATGAAAAAGTGTTTTGACTACACAATCATTATAAATGTTAATTATCTAACAGCTGAAATGTTCCTTACTTAACCTGTCAAAATAATTTAACAAAACATTTTTTTTTAAATGCATTATTTCGAAAAATACTACTATTTTGAGGCACAATGTAAGTTCAACCCATTTGTTTTAGAATAAAACATAATTTAATTGGAATGTGCCGCATGTTTTAGTAAATTAATTTTGTCAAATCATTCCCTGCAAAGGACTACAAAGACATGGGTCATATTTGTTCATTTCATTTAATTATTATAAAAGAAACACAGGTAACAGGGTGGACACAAGAGAAACGGGACGTAACAGGGAGGACTTGTATCAGTGAATACAATAACATATTTAATTAAGAACATAAATCCTTAAACATTAGGCTACATTTAATTAATGGTGTCAAAATGTTATATTATATATTATTTAATTACATTTCATTTTACCAAGAATACTAACAAGAATTATTATAATTAACAATAACAGCCCACCGCCCGCATCCCCAGGCCCTGACAAATCGTATACTCCAAACTTCAACCATAAAAGTCCACCCAATACAATATTCATGAACATATTCAACAGTTAATACATATGTAGTACCAACATTCTCCATCTATACATCAACGATCTATTCCATTAGCCAGCAACCCAGTTGCTTCTCTAAGAAACTCAAACAGACTTTTCCAGCTGGACAGACCTCTTATTGATTGGTTGCGGCTCTGTAATGAGGCATACAATCTGGTCATCTCTGTACCAACTGACGTCTTCTCGTGGACTGGGCCAGTAAAATTTGTTAATGCCATTTCTATGCATACACTTGATCTTCAGGTCTTCTTCCACCTCCAGGATGATTCCTGGGAAGGGTTCACCATCATACTTAATGATGCACCACTGCCCAATTTCTTCTTTAGTGAGGACCTCAGGCGGGTTGGTTCTCTGGTGCATTCTTGAATCGGCCCTTCTACCAAGCTCACCTCCTTCAGCCCATAGCACGGACAGTCCAGTTTGCCCTTGTCAGCCTGGCAAAGACAGGTTATGTCCCTGTATTTGATAATCCCTGGAGAGGCAAATGACTTGGTGAATTTTCATAGTTCCTTTCACAGGCACATCAGCCGCGCCCATCCAACATTTCCTGCCAACTTTCTTCTTCTTCTCCCGAGAAAAAGCTCCACTGAAGTGCCCGACTTTTTAACTCGTGGAACATGGTTTCCGCATTGGGGATATCTTCTCCATGTTTGACAATTCTGTCAGCAGATCTTTTAGGGTACCCCAACACCATCTGGAGCACCCTTTCCATGGCTGGCCTCAAAAGCTCTTGAGATAGTAGGTAAAAGTTACCCTTCTGTTTGTACTGAGTTGCTGGGCCGTCACTGAAAACATGCAGGCGATTGATATCAGGGTGTCTCTCCCTCACCATGTCCAAAACAGGGTCAAGATGGGCCCAGATGGCTGGGGGATCGTGGCGTCTGGAAGGTGAAATGGTGGTGAAAGTCACTGGAGACAGTTCAGCTGCTGTGTAAAGCACTCCAGTGTGCAGGGTTGCTTGCTGGTGGGAACCTCCAAAATGGACAGATTGAATTTCCTTAGAGTACTTACAGGAGTAATTTTCACTGAAATCTACATGAATTAGACATTCATTGCTCCTCAAGTTTTCCCTTAGTTGTCTATAGGCTCCATACTGCCACGAATGTTAAATATGTGCCTTCTAAATCTGAACAGTCGGTCATGAAAGTCACATGCAAGTCCATCCTCTGTTGTCATCACATTTTTCTTGACAGTGATTGTTGACCTTTTCCCTGGCTCCTCTCCATTATGGATGTTGGCTTCCAAAGACCACTGGGTAATACCTACCTCTATGTTTTCAGGAGCTCTCAGCATTTTATGTGTTGTGTAAACACAGTCTTTACACTCGCCGTATGCACAGAGTTTGGATTTTGGATTGCACATGGTTGCATCTACCATTTCCTCAATATTTTTTGTAGCTGACATGCCTTGGCTGTTTAGAGTGTTGGCCATGAACTGTAGGTTCTCATGAGTTTTACACTGACAGGTTTCTCGATCAGCTTCTGTTGGCACCACAACCCAAAATGGTCTCAAGGTGCAGAAACACGAGTAAGAGACCCGATGTTGATGCTCAGAAAGGAATTTCTGGTGCAGATTTTTCATCGTGTCAGTTAGCAAACGTTCTTGATTTTTCGTCTTCTTTTGAGTGACAGTTTGTTTCGTCCCGTTGTCATCCGGCTGACGTCATCTCTCAAATAGAATGCTTTTACTTTTGCTTTGCATTCAGCAGGTAATCTGTTGCTCACTTTTCTTTCAAATGTCAACAGCGCTCCATCTGGTCTTTGACCTCTTTTTGAAAAGCCAAGAATTTTCTGTGCATCCCTCTGCAGCCTGTATTTCTCGATAATCTTTCCTATTGTTGTTTTAGCAATTATTTGTTTCTCTCGTTCCTTCCGGGTGTTTTGTATTTATTTCTGATGTCTTCAATTATGGCTTCCTGCAATAACAATCTTTTCTAATTGTGTCCTTAACTATTTGATTGAAGCAGGTAATTCACCCTAGACCAGGGATTTGTTCTCCCAGCCAAACGCTGGTCTCTCTTTTTGTATTTGTACATTTTTCTAATTTCTCTCTTCAATGTGGCCTCCAGTTTTTCAATCTGGTTCTGGAGCCTCCTTCTCCCCCTTCTGACATTGTTCCGTCCAACAACGTATTGCCTATAACACAAAAAAGTTTATTGTCACAATTTACAATCACTGAAACACAAAATGGTTTGCTTTATCATGTAAGATAATTCAAATCCAGATACACACAATCTGCAAATCATTTAACCCATAACTTTATTCTAACCTTGAGGGCCCTTGTTGTGCTGCATTGTCTCGACTTCGAGGTGGAGTGGTCATTACGCTGGCTCTTGCTTTATCCCTAAGCTTTTTCTTCTTTTCTTGCCACTTCTTTCTCTGTTCTCTCCTTTCTCTTTCACTGAGGTCTGACACTTTCTTTCCCTTCTTCTCTGTCTTTCTTCCACTTTGCCTTCTCTTTATCCAGGTACTGCTTCCTTCTTTCATTGTCTGAATCCTTTCGCGCCCTGTAGCGCCGCTGCTTTTCTGCATTAGACAACGCTGCCATTTCCTGATAAATACATTCATACCATTAGATATCATATAATTTAATATATATATATATATATATATATATATGTAATATATATATATATATATATATATATATATATATAATATATATGCATATTAAACAAACAATACATAACAGCACATGCTGAAATAGTTAATCATCTAGCCTTTTAACAACCCTTACTGTTTTATGTCCACCCTGTTACTGTGAAACATAGTAACAGGGTGACATATATTAAAAACAGCTATTGCTACATGTCTGATGATGATCAAGCTAGCACTTGTGACATCAGAGAAAGATATTTGATAGCTTTATTCACATTTTTTCTAAATGTAAACATTTTGATCAGTTTCCACAAAAATGAGCATAACAGGGTGGACATGTTATTTATGCGCAACAGTTAAGTTAGTAAAAACATTAAAAATTGTTGAAGGAAGAGTGCATACTTACTCTGCTTCTTGAAGATGATTTTCCCGCCTAAAATGTATCCTTCTTCTTGAGTCATACAAATAGTAGCATAGTAAAGGGCGTGTCCAGAGGATTCAAATCACAGTAACAGGGGGACATTAAAACAGGGACACACACTTTTAAAAATGTTAATCAATAAAATGAATTACCATTTTATTTTGTGATGAATATCAATAAAGTGACACAAATGTAGAGTTTACATAACAGTGACACAAATGTAGAATTTGTTTGTATTTGTTTGATTTCTTTGTTTATATCCTAGAGAAGTTGAGCAAACATGATTTGGGACACAGCACTTGGCCTACTTTGTGCTAAATCAGAGTAATTATTTAGCATTTTGAATATCCTGGGAAAATAACATTGATGTTTTATAGTAGAGGGAATAAACATAAAACCAGCTTTTAAAAATAAGCATTTGACCTTTTACATGCAAAATATATGATATAATGTGTTGGGGACCTAAATGGCACTGAATGCTAGGAATGACCCATATATATTATATGTGTATTGCCGTATATTGCATGGACAGGTGCACCTAACGCCTTAAAATAACATGTACTGAAATACATTACATTACATGTCTTTTAGCTAAAGCTTTTATCCAAAGCGATTTATAATCCTTTTACATCCATACACTGTTGACTCAGCTAGAGGGAGCAATTCAGGGTTAAGTGTCTTGCTCAAGGACACATCGACTAGGGCGGGGATTGAACCTCCAACTCCCTGATTGAAAGACACGCCTGCTACCCACTGACCCACAGTCTATTTTAAAAAATAAATAAATAAATGCTTACATCTCAAATGTGGTAACATAAACATGTAGAGTATGCCAGTCACTGCCAGACTGGGTCAAAAGGTACTTTTATAATTCACAAGTCTAAATATGATTTGAGAGATACGTTTACCATACAGAAGGCTACAAAATATATATTAAAAAAGGGGATTAAAAGGAGATCACGTAAATGTAAGAATATATATTTTACTCTTTTGGTTTTCAAAATGATTGTTTATTAAGATATTTCTGAGGGTGACGAGTGTGAAATATATATTTTTTCTTTTCTTTTTTCTTCTTCTTTCTAATTTCCTTGTTGTTAACTTAATTGATACGAATGTAGGATTTGAGTACATACGGATTATGTTTCTGCCTCGACCTTTTCAGTCGTATTGTATAAAGGCTTTACTCATTGTGTTGTGTGTGACGACTGGATAAAACCCGACCACTACATGATTGAAGAGCTGAGTTTAGCATAAGTAGCGCCCACCATTTATTTTACCCAACTCTGATTTCACCATCTCCTCAATGTAAGCATCATCATTGTACGATAACCTCCCCTTCGTCATCATTGCTTCCTTGAATGCATGCCCATTAACGTCAGCCTCGTCATCATCAAATGGGAGGAGCGCGCCCCCCCCCCCCCCCCTCACCCAGTCCCGGTGTGTGTGTGTTTTTTAGAGGGCCGCATCGTGCTGCAGATGAAGCATGGCAGGAGACAGCGCGACAAAGCCAGGTGACCAAGCCGAAAATGAGAGCACTAGTCGGCAGCCTTTCCTCATTGGTGTGGCTGGAGGGACGGCCAGCGGCAAGGTTGGTAGAGCTTGTATTGAACGCGGTTTAGTGCTATTTCTTGGTATTTCTTTGGTGTTTCTTGTATATGAATATCTGTGTGAACCGGCTTTAATGGATTCGTTTTTATTTTAATTGAAGATGACACGCTTTTATTTTGTCTTCTGGAAAATATTTATAATGTTTCAACTGGAACAATTAGACGGATTATATTACCCGATGAGTATATCGGATAGCTGAGAGCTTATCTAATGTCAAACTAAAACTAACTCGTGCGTTGTCAAAATAGGCCTTTAGATGGTTAGTAAAGAAACATACTGTAATGTGTGGAAATCAGACTTAAGGACCCCCTTGCATGCCCTTTTTATTTTAAAGGGTTGTAATGCTCAGAGTAAATGTCAATTTGTTAGTATTACCTGCGCAAGGTCTGACTATCAGCTCCTGAAATAGAGAATAACAATCAAAACTAATTTACAGACTCCAAAAGTAGAAGTTTAAAATTACTTTTTAAAACCAAGCAGCTCTTATTTTGAGATGTGAAACTGCCATTTATGACATATATTTCTAAATTATATACCCAGAGTTAGATGAGAGAATTCTTTTTTTAATGATTTTTATTTTTTCTGGTGGGTCTGCTGAAATCTGGATTATTTGTTTTCCCCTTTGTGATATAACCTCTGTCTCAAGCCCCTGGCGTATTTTCACTTCAGCTAATTTCTCAGGCTGACTCATTGAGATAACGATTGTATCTTTAGTGTCATGAGATCAAAATTCGATGTCATTCTGTATTTAATATTGTGCAGTGTTGTCAATAAGTGCTGTTCTTTCTCTTTTGAAGATCAGAAATGGACATATTAGTTTGGTTGCACCGTCTCTTTTGTAGAGTCCGTCCTCGGGGAACCGAGGAAGACTCAACGTCCTTATTTCTCCTTCTTCTCGGCGTGAAAACGAAAAATGTGTCTTCTCCAAATTTCTTTGAGGTATAGTCAATCGAATCAAGTAGTCCTGCGCGTGGGATATTTTGGACACGGCAGCTAAATGCTATTATTTAACTAGGCTGATCCTTGTTAGTCACGTAGATTGATTTCACAGGTGGTTAAATGAACCAAATTTGGTTCAGCAGACAGTTGTTTGTGGGTGTGACTTTCTGGTAATCTGCCCTGGTTCCCCCCACAAAAGTACCCGCTCACAGAGCCACCTGCTCTCCCACACGCGTTATCTGAGTGCGGAGTAAACGGCAGTCTTTTTGTTTTGGGAGATTTCTGTGCGTCTGTCTGCCCATCCAAGTTTTTTCCGGCCGGTGTTTTGCCATGCCACCTGTTTTTTTTGTTCTCCTCGTGTGACTAGTCGTCGGTGTGCAGCAAGATCATGGAGCTGCTGGGCCAGAACGAGATCGACCACCACCAGCGGCAGGTGGCCATCCTCAGCCAAGACAGCTTCTACAGGGTCCTCACCCCAGAGCAGAAGGCCAAAGCACTTAAGGGCCAGTTCAACTTCGACCACCCAGGTGTGTCGGTGTTAATCACCTCATCACACGCTGCAGTTGTGTTCATGTGTCATCTGGCAGCAGGGTAATCGACAATAGATGCCTGCTGGCTGGGGAAATGTCTGTCACCTGCCTTGTTCATGCAGAGGCGATTCCGGCTCGTAATCTGGATGCAATTCAGGACCTTTTTAATTATGGGGTTTGTTTTGTAAAAATCCTGCTGCAGAAATAATGTTATCGCTTTGTTCTGTTTCCCTCTGCATAGATGCCTTTGACAACGACCTCATCATCGCGACTCTGTGGGACATCAAGGAGGGAAAAAGCGTCCACCTCCCTGTTTATGACTTTGTCTCCCATTCCAGGTGAAGCAGTCTTATCAATAAGGCTACCTACAGAAACAACATATTTGAATATATTTGTTTCATCCCAGGGACTATAAAGAGGACTCCAATGTGGCAGTAACACTATAAAAGTGAGAATATATGGCCTCTGAGTCGCAAGAGCTCAGCTAACAGTGCTGACGGAGGGGGAACCGCAACGTCAACATCGTCCTACGAATCAAATGTTGTTTTTGCTGTTATATTAATGCTATATTAAACAATAGTTTCCTGGAAGGTAGAAAAAACAGTGGAACATTTAAACGCCACAAGATGAGCTCATCATTAATGCAACGTATATTTAAATTGTCATTTTCACGATAGCTTTTGAAGCAAGTAAAAGTGTAAACAATGGATTGGAAGCCCGGTGGGGTATAGTAACGGTCAAACAACTTTTAAGTTTAAGATTTATTCTTCCGGTCACAGGCAAAGTATCGGCACTAAAATTGCAACTCGCAGGTTGAAGTGGAAATCTGACTCGACAGAGAAAAACTGTCTTTTTCTGCACAAGGAAAAAGTCATCTGAATCATTCAAGATCCACAATCTAATTGGACCTAGCTGGCATGAGGGAGGACAACCGCATCCTCCCTGGCCTTGTCAAACAAAAACTTACAATGTTTCCATCTGATCTTCAAAGATGATATCAAATTCGACCAATGGTGTATGTGTTGTATTTGTGTCGTTACAAACGTATCTCTGCCTCCCCTAGATTCATCAGCCGTCTGACCTGAAACTGAACAATGTTTTGTTTTTATAATCATGAGTTTTCTGCAGTCCAAGGTTGATGAGAGCTCTTATAAATGGAAGCATACAAATAAAGAATATAAGAATACATAAAAGTATAATATAGAACACAAGACTGTAGCTTTTACAAAAGAAAAGTTCAATACAACAAACCAAAGCTCGGTTCAACGCGCTCATTGAAGAGCAAATGCTCCATGGGCACATATGCGCATTTTTTAACATTACATGTCACTTTTATGTTATGTCTATTTGTACGGCAGGAAGGAAGAGACGGTGACGGTGTACCCTGCTGACGTCGTGCTGTTCGAGGGCATCCTGATGTTCTATTCCCAGGAGATCCGAGACCTCTTCCAAATGAAGCTGTTCGTGGACACCGACGCAGATACACGTCTATCTCGAAGAGGTGAGACATCCATCCAAACAAGACAGACGTGTCCCCTTCCGGTTTCCAAACGCTAGAGGCAAAGCGCTGCGTTAAAGATGGTTGGACATTTTGCGGAAATGCGGCAGGTGGATGGATATCTTAGCTCGGCTAGACCGGCTCTATAGAAAAGCAATAAATCCTAAACGCAAGTAATCCAACCTAACTCCTTCATAACTCATCTACTTAAAGATAACTCTTCCCATGTCTTCTCTCCCCCCAGTGCTGCGTGATATAAGTGAACGTGGGCGGGACCTGGAAAGCGTTCTCGCTCAGTACATCACTTTTGTAAAGCCTGCGTTTGAGGACTTCTGCCTGCCAGTAAGGGATCTTCTACACGTACTTTAACACGACTCAACACATTGGCATGATTCTGCCCCCGAGCCTTGACTCATGTTCGAAACCGTTTGTCCTTTATTTTTTTATTTTTTTATAAGACCAAGAAATATGCTGACGTGATCATACCGAGAGGAGTTGACAATCTCGGTGAGTATTGGTGCTTTCGGAGCTCATAGGCCGGAGCTCATAGTATATTAATGGGTGCCAAATGTTCCAGTCTCTAGTCTTAACGCTGTTATCATAAAGGACGCAGCTGTGTTTGTTGTTGGCCTTCTGTGCTGGGAATTGTCTTCTCAAAACTAAGGAAGCCCAAGCATCTGCTGCCGGGAGAACCAAACCGCTCCGTCTGTTGATGTGAAAACATCCATCCAAAAGAAACTGCAAACAAAAACTACGCTGTGTAGTCTAAATATCGTGAACCTCCTCTGACCTTGCCCCGTGTGATCATTTCATCGAGGTCACAGAGCTGAGCGTCCAGTTACACTCTGCAATCTTCGAAGCGAAGACAGCGTGACATGCTCGCAGCGAGGCAGTGTTGATGTTGCATTCGCATGGAATCATCATTTTAAATGTGTTTGAGGTCGGCAGAGAATACGAGCAGAAGTAAAAAACGGCGCTGCCTTTTTTTCTTTTCTTTTTTTTAACTTACTTTTTTTTCTTTTTATTATTGCCATCCTCCGTGATGTAAAGTACAACCGGGTGTTACGTAAGTTGCTCTCAGGAGAACGTTTTTAACAGATTGGAAAATGCTACATGCGGTACTAGTATAGTTGCGTAAAATAACACAAACAATAGTTATATTTAATTATTTTTTATGTTCCATCACCACAGCATCATTTCTTAATGCATGCTCTTGTTTCCCCCATGGCGTCCAGAAGGCGTCCGTCTACTACACGGTTGGCAACCTCCAAGTCTGAAAAGTGAAGTCAATGGAGAAGTGCCTTCAGCCTGTATTCTCTCTACTGGCCATCAGGGGGCGACTCCTGGTCTGATTGTATAGAATTAAATGAAAAATGACTCTACTTCTCACTTAATTGTATTAGCTCAGTAAACATTGTAAATATGTGTTAATGGTCTCAATCTCTAGTTCCAAGTCATGGTGTGAATTATGTTCCCGTTGCAGGTGAAATAGATGACAAATCAGCGTATGCTTTAGGGCGGGGCTAGCATGTGATTGACAGGTCACTACCAAGGCAGTTTTGTAAAATAACCTTCTGGGTTTTTCAAAGATCGCTGTGTGACTTAAATGTGATGGTCATACTTGAGACTCACAAACCAGGACTAACCCCGTGATCTCTTGTGTCTCCCGATACAGTTGCCATAAATCTGATTGTTCAGCACATCCAGGATATCCTCAACGGCGGTTTGACCAAGCGGCTGAACGGGTGGTTAAATGTTTACGGCACGCCGAAGGAGCAGCCGAACATGGAGTCCAGCAGTCGGCCCCACTGAGTGCAGCGAGACGAAGGAGGCGCTCAAGAAGCCCAACGGGCACGTCGTCGTGGCTCGCAAGGCACGGCTAATTTACAGGGACACAAAAGGCCTCTTTTTCCTTCTTCTTTCTTTTATATGATTCTGTTTGGACTGAAGAAATTAATCGAACAGAGAGTATCCCTTTTCGTGGAAATTAAAGCTTCAGTTATACATTTCTCTTCAATTTGTGTACTGTGAGAAAAGGGATGGAGAGAGATACAAAGGAGCCAACTCACAATTTAATGAAATGTTGCTTGGCTTTTACTACAGCACTGACGGAGCAGAAGCTGTAAAGACCATTTCAGAACACTTGACTGCCTTTAAGATTACAATGAATGCCGTCAAGCGACTCGCTGCTTAAAGGCAAGGCCTTACCCTTTAGGAGGTGTAACCTTCCCCCTTTTGTTAATACAACTTGCCATGTTTTCTTTCTTTTCAAGCGCTGTATGAATCCTAATTTGACCGGAACAAATAGATTTTGAAGACACGTCTAATGGTGCGTGATGTTTGTCTCATCTGACTCTAACAAAGTGAATTGGCTGTTAGTCAATTTGAACAACTGATTCACACCTCAAACCATCTGATGTTTGAAATCACCAAAGATCATTTTCTGTGCCGTCTTTGTGGAAACATTTTGTGTTTCAATGTGATGCTGACATTACTGTAACTCATTCAATAAGATGCTAAGAAATTACCACAAGGTGTTCATTTTCTTTTGATTTCCATGAACTTGAATACTCGGATGTTTTCGAATGCAAGTTTCATTTGGAAGACGCATTGAAAATAGTGTTTCCTAATGCACCGAGTTATTTAGATGTCAATAAGTACAAAATGCCCGATGTAAATGTGCACTGTAAGTGTTGTTTAATGGGATTTTCTTTTGTCCTGTGTACATTTTCTCATGATAAAGTTCTCAGGTACTCTTTGTGTGCTTGAGTTGACGCACGTCATTAGCATCTGATTGAAAACATTATTTTTCTCAGACATTTTGCTGTTTTCCTCTTATCGACATATTCAAAAGGCAAATACCACATGCTTGGCACCACGTTGTAGATGCCAAGAAAAGGTTGAACAATGAACCTACTTTTCATAGAAGTAAGGTGGTCACAATGTGCCCCTCACTAACTCAGAGGCCACTGAAGTCCTCCGTGTGAATTTGGGGGTTCATGCATTATTCCGTGGTGGTCTGCCTGGCTACTGAGACGTATCGTGAGCTCCTTCAAGTGGTGGTGGTGCGTTTGCAGCCATATTGCCGACAGTTTGTTCACATGTCCGTAGTCTGAGATAGTCTCGGTGTCGGTACTTCTCTGAGACTTAGGTCGGAGGGTGACTATAATACTTTTTAAGTGACGGGATGTGAGCAAGGGTATAGGTTTGCATATGGTCCATAGGGACTAGTCACAACCAAAGTTTTGGGAAAGACAATTGTCCCCTCCAATATTTTGTTAATTTTAATTGCCTGTTAGAAAAAGTAATTGTGCACAATATATGTGCAGACTCTGTTCGAACTATGTTCGTTACCCAGAAGAGTAAAAACTACATTTCCTAGTTTTCCATGACTTCCCAAAACCTTTGGGATTAAATCTTTTTCAAGGACTTCCAGGCATGGAAATCATCTGATTACAGAAATGACAAAACGGAAGTGCTTGAAATGAATGTCAAAATAAACCTGCATCAGTTTTAAATGCATTCAGGAAACGTGTTAATTAGGCTACCATGCATTAGCAATAAAACTGAAACACGTTTTGGGAATCTGACCTCACGTCAGCCCTTTTGGATTGTAAAGGATGTGATGTGGAATAAAGAAACAAGGCTGCTCCATAAAACCTGAACCTATTACCTAAATATTCTAAATTGCTTTCAAAATAAATACATATACTCCTCATATATAAGGTCTACATTCATTTATTCAGGCATTATTTTGAATGCATTCAAGAACCTCAGAAATTAGTTTGAGGAGCAGGAGGCTAAGTAATTATGAGACATTAATTTAAAATGTTGTAATTTCTTTTTTTAAGACACAACTGGTACAAGTTGTTTATATATATTGGATATACTGTAGAATATGCCGTTACTGTATCTTGGCATTTTAGCAGAACTTTTCTGATTCATTTATTTCTTATTTTTCGTGTGCAGAATACTGTTTTGTATTTAAACTATAAGGTTTTATTACAGCAATTAAATCAGTTCCAAGTTGCACAAATGTTACTATATTTTAATAAAATGTGTATTATGTGTGTTCAACATAATAGCAACTACTGCTTGGACCATCAGAGGGTCTGTTTTGTCAGGACCCAAACACAGACACGAGGACAACAAGGTTGGGTGAAGGTAAAGAGTTTATTAGATGGTACGACAGGAGGGGAATGCAGACAGAACGGTGAGGGGTGGTGGGGGGTGGTGAGGGGGCGTGAGGTGGCGTGAGCTGCAGCTCTCTCAACGCTAGAGAGGCTGAGATTTAAGGACCACTGGAAACGGTGAAGTCATCTGGCAGCTGGTGAGGGAAGCCGGGGTGTTTCAGCAGGAAGGAGTTGATGACTTGAGTGAAGACCGGTGCTGGAGACGACGTGCAGGTGTGGAGATGAGGCCAGGTGCTGGAAGTCACGCCGATGACTCACACGTAACAAGAGAGAGAGAGACAGGGAAAAACAGTGTGACAAATATGATATAATAAAGAATATAAAGAAGCCGATGGAAATAAACTACGTCCTTTGTGCTGGTGGGGAGGGGACCCTCCTCGTCCTCTCGGCTGGGGGGCGGGTGGTGTCGGGGTGGAGGGGCTGGGAGGACCTTACTCCCTGGGTCTCGGACTCTGGGTGCTGAGAGGGGTTCAGGGGGGTCGGTGGACATCAACCCTCAGCTTCCCTCGTTCAGGTCCTGTGGTCCTCCATCCTTCTCGTCTGATCCTGTGGTCCTCCATCCTTCTCATCTGGTCCTGTGGTCCTCCATCCTTCTCATCTGGTCCTGGTCCTCCATCCTTGATGCTGCTTCTTGTGCTACGGCCATCGAAACCTGAGTAAAAAAGACTTGGAGACTTTTCTTCACGTTAGTAGTTTTTTACAACAAATCTGTCGGGTTCAGCCACCTTCACCTAACTCTAAGAAATAACCAGAGAGTCAAATGAACACAGGGAACAAATCTGATTTATTGCAGAGAATACAAACAGTCGTACAGAGACCCGACAGCCCGGCACCTCATAATCTCGCAGCACCCTCAAATCTGTGGTCGGTTCATCAAGATTATGATATGATATGATAAACCTTTATTCGTCCCACAGTGGGGAAATTTCAAAAATCACAGCAGCAGGGTACATCAGAGCATTAATAGAAATTAAATATAAAACACAAAACTAAATACTAAATACTAATACTAAATATACAGGGGGAAAACAGAGTAAAGTGCCGGGTTTGCCAGGACCTCCAGGATCTGCTGCAGTGTGTTGTGCAGCCTGACAGCAGCAGGGAGGAAGGACTTGTGGTTCCTCTCCCTCAGACACGGGGAGGAATCAGGCGACGCCACTACGTCACGAAAGTCTGAAAGCTGAAAATATCCCATACTTACCGATTATTTTAAGCGACAAGTTTTTTAGGTTTCAAATCTGTGGTCGGTTCATCAAGATTAAGCCTCCTTAAAATAGTGTTCCGACGATTTGGTGGGTTTGATAAAAAAGCTTCTGCAAATGAAGATCCGGGTAAACTCATTCGCAATAACTGCTGAGAAAATTATGCTGGGACAATTTGGTGGTTTGATGGTAAACATGCTTCACAATGAAGAGCCGAGTAAACTCAAGAGCAAGAACAGCTGAGGTGATGATGTCATCAAGTGAGCTGCTGTTCTAAATGCAGAATGACCGTACTGCGTCCTCCCGTCCCTGGGACTTCAAAGTACACAACGGGACGGAGCTTCTTCAGGATGCACAAAAACCTGTGCTACAGGATGAAACCTATTCGCAACCCCGCCAGAGGTGAGGGGAGGCTGTCTGGGGCTTCATCCGTCCTGCCAGACATGAAGGTTTCAGATCCATCTTCGGAAGGGAGCACAGTCCCCGAAGTCCTCTTCCCTGGTCCTCTTGGTGGAGGGTCCAGCGCCGTCCTCTTCCCTGGTCCTCTTCACGGAGGAGCCGAGGCCGGAGGTGGAGGGGGCGGAGTCCTCTTCGTCCTCTTCTGGCCGGTGGAAGAAGGGGGGCGGCGCACCAAGGAAGGGGATGGGAGGAAGGAAGGGCTGGTCATCTTCTTCGTCCTCCGTCTCGGACATGGAGCCGTAGCCGGAGTCGTCCTCGCTGTCCGAGATGGCCTCCTCTCTCTCGTCGTCATCAAATGGGACCTGGGGACGCCACCAACCGCGACCCCAACCACCGCGACCCCAACCACCCTCAGGCATGGCCTGACCCACAAATGCAATAACAGCCTCACCTCGATTACCTTCGTCGTCTGAGGCGATCCGGATGAAGTCCAGCGCAGGCAGCATGTCGTTCAGAGCAGCTAAGAGGGAAAGGTTCAAACCGTCAGGATTTCTCGTAACAGGAAATACATATTTCTGTATTACATTTAGCAATAATATATTATTATTAGAAATAATAGAAAAGAAGAAAAAAACACAGCGTATCCTAACAACGACAGACCACATAAGAGTGCTTAAGAGTGCATAAGAGCCTTTTATACATTTAACAGTTACATCCAACATAGTGCAGCTCTGTTTAAACAGATGAGGGAATCAGAATCAAGTAATGCTGCTTCCATGTGACACTTCATGTTAAACTTTAATGCATTTTGTAAATATTAAAAAAATATGTTTCACAAAGATGGACATGTTGACTATATAATAAAGATTTATTCAAATGGAAATCATAATAATCATAATAATTATCGTTATTGATAATGTCAGCAGCATTTGCATATGCCCCAAACAACAAAGTGGGATTCATAATAAATTAGTTAATTTAATAATTATTCATTCATAAAGTTTGGGGGCCTTTCACAGCTTTTGGTGGTGAATTCAGCGACAGTTGAGCTCTCGGCAAAGACATTTATTCAGGACGTCGGTGAATAAAAAGATGAATAAATGGTTCGCGATAAACGGCGTGAACGTATTTAATATACATTAAACCACGCGCGTCATGACGCACAGTGAGACATGGCGACACAGTAACCTCTTTGGTTTATAACTCATTGTTCTCCCGTTCACGAGGTGCACCTCAGGGCGCGTGGAGGATGCTGGAGGCAGCGCGCGCTCTGCGCTGCCATCAGTTAACGCTACTGAACAGATCGCTCTCTTGTCCCCCCGAAAGCAAAGCACCGCAACAACGAGCCCAGTGCATTTCAATGTTAAATGTCAAATAAATCACTTTAATAGCGAAAGTAAAGGAGCAGGTGTGTACAGTAAGTCCCGTTTCAACGGTCACAACAAAGCAACTCAAAGTCACGCGCATGCAGGTCACGTGACCGGAGGCCCCAGCGCTTCACATCGAACAAAATAAATGCACTTTGCAAATTTTACTTGAAAATTCTATGAAAACGTTCGAGGCGCCATCTTTTTCTGTAATTTCAGAGTTAAACGTCAACGTTTTGATGCCTTCAAACCAAAATCACAGGGGTTTCGATCGATGCCCTTCACTAATTGTCAACACCTCCGCACATCTTCAGCAATTTTCAAGACAGTCTGCAACTCAAATATTTTTTTACAAGACGAATCATCGACTGAGGGTCACTTTTCACAAAACATCGTTTCCCCCTCATTGCCAGACAACATTTTAAACATTAAAACTCACTGATTTCTAAACTAAGAACACTTTTATGGATTTAAGGGGACACATTAATAATATAAATGCTGAATTCAATGTAAAATGGGTCTTACCGTCACAGTTATAGTCCAAATCAAAGCCCAGTCCGTTCAGCAGGGGCTCGTCCTCGGTTCTCGGTCGTCGGAGGGCCTCTTTCAGGGTCTCAGGGTCTCGTTGTCCGGATCTCGTGTCGTTCGGTTCGCCAACAAGTTTTGTATCCAGCAAAAAGTCTCAAGAAGTGCAAAAGTCTCAGTATCCTTCACAGGTTTGGGTTCACAGGAGAGTCCACGGGGGGGTTCAGCTCATGTCAAAGTCCAAAGTGCAAAGGGAAGAATCAGAACGTCCGCGGCCTTTTTATAGCCTCGGTCCGGTTTCCATGGCATTGACGTGAGTGCACGTGCGTGCCTGCGTGCGTGCGTGCGATTGAGCAATACAGAGAGAGATATTAATTATTTCCCCCATATTTTTCTAATATAGATTTGATTCATACGAGTTATTATTATCATTGTCATTATTCTTATTAATATTATCCGTATATTATTTCTCAGTGATCTGTTGCTATTCAGTGCAGCTGTAATCGCTGTAAAGCCAAACATGATGCTAATTATATTATATATTATTATCTTCAACACCACTGTAAAGAATCGCAAATCTCAAGGACTGCATTCTTTCATCAGTTGATCCAGAATGCTGCAGCAGTAAAATCAAGAATCACTTGAACTATTCATACACTCTGTCATATTCATTGAATACAAATAAACTGAATTGAATTGAAACTGAATCTTATTATTTAAAAGGGACCATGAGTTAAAACATAAATGTCACCATTTGATGCACTGTACCAGATTAGCTGCACATCATTTGCATATGTAGTCCCTTGACAGACCATAACAAACATAAAACAATAACAAACAGTACATTTACAGGATATGTGAACAACTTGACCTGCTGTTGGCATCAGAAGGAAAAGTCAGGGGATCCGTAAAGGATAATCCTCTGCGGATCATGCATGTCAAACAAAATATATCATCTAACATTTGCTTACTATTTCAGTCTGGGGTGGACCGATTGAGCCTCTGTTTGTGAAATACAAATGTGATGCAAAAAAAGAAAAAGAAACACTTTCATACTTTATTGCTTGTGGTATTTCCTCAGGATGAACAGTAAAGGCCAACGTTATAATCTGTGTATAGCGATGATACATGGGCTGTTCAGGTGCCTCTAAATAGTTGACATTAATATGTTATATGTATTAGCCACACAATATACTTGTACACACACGTCAACCATCCACATTATAAGAGTCTACATCATTTTCCTTCTGGGTGTTTCCCATGGCTGGGTCTTTAAAGGTACACGTTCTATTCCAGCAGCTAGCCACATTCTTGTGATGACTTTCTTTATTTTGCCAGTGACTCACCAGGTACCTGCGAGTTATCAAGAAAACACCAAGAGGAAGACTGGCGCGTAACTCTGACTGTGTTATTTCCCTCCAGTCACCTTGACCCTCATCAGCAGACTTAACACACTTGTTTTTGGCTGCAGCGTGCACGAGCTGCGCGGACACAGCGACCCGGTGACCGGTGCGCTGCTCAGACCCTCCAACCACCTGCAGGTCGTCCCACCTCACCGGTTGCGTTTCCATCAGCTGTGTTGACAGCTACTCGAGTAAAACCACTAACGTAAAAAACATAAGGTCTGAGTACCATAATGCATTCAGTCAGTAAACCAATGTGTTTGTTCTATACATTACAAACGAAATAATATACTATGATATACATCACATATAATGATATTGTTAGAATTTGAGTAACAATAATGTATTCATCACACCATATTTTTAACTTTGCCACTCAATGATTGTCAACACACACACACACACACACACACACACACACACACACACACACACACACACACACACACACACACACACACACACACACACACACACACACACACACACACACACACACACACACACACACACACACACTTCATCTTGCAGATGTCATGACCAGCGGTGGCACAATGTTGCCGCAGCCTCATTGGGTGCCGGGTCTGTGTGGACCAGTGGACCGCCACCAGGCACTGCCCCAGGTTCAGGGACGAGGGAAACAGCTTTACATCACAGGGATGTTATCGACAAATTAAAGGACACCATCCGGCATTGATTTTTTAATTTGAATAAATGGTCCAAGTGAAATAAATGTTATTTTACAGTTTATTATTTGAACATAACTTGCCCCACATTTCATTTAGAGTCATTTGTTTATTCTTGTAAATGACTAACACGTTGGTTGTTATAACACAAACAGCTCTGACTGACTGGTTGTTATAACACACATAGCTCTAAATATAGAAACATACCTCTAACCTGTTTGAAAACCCATTCATGCAGCACTCTAAAGCAAAAAGGACGCCAGTCATATTAGATTTTTTTTTATGTGCAAATTGAAAATCCAAACCGGTAGACGGAAACACACCCAGAGTGAACTGTACACACATCGCAGACCCCTAAAAAAATGAGACTACCCAATCGTGTGTGTGTGTGTGTGTAAGGGTAAAGTCTCTTGCCAGGATGATTTTGTGTTTGTTGTTGTAATACTCATATTGACCACAAGCACCTTGTGTGCACCATGTTTAAAATATTATGAAATAAAAGCATTCATGTTTTCTTCCAGTTGAGTATTTAATCTCTCTGCACACTTTAAACACATTCATATATTATCTGTTGGCAGATTTATTTTTGTCAAGAAATGTATTTACCCAGTCTGCCGTTCGGGAACTTTTAGTTAAAATGAGAATCTCAACTATACACAAAATAAATAAAGTGTGCCTGCTCACACACATCTGCCTCTCCCACACTCAAAGAAATGACTCATTGGATGAACTCAATTAAAGTGTTGGCAGGTTTTCCATCCAATAATTATATGCAACTCCAACTAAAATTTAGCACATCAGTGCAACAAAATGTAATTAAGTTAGTCCAACTCATTTGTATCAAATACATCTAAAATAAAATAACGATATTCATTAAATTAAATTAATTTGTGTTTGTCCAACTCAAAATATAAATTTGAAATTAAATATTCTATTCCATACCGCTTATCCTCATTAGGGTCACGGGGCGCTGGAGCCGACCCCAGCTGACGTTGGTCACCTGGACAGGCCGCCAGTCCATCCAGGGCACAGAGACAGTCAATGCACCTTTGGGCAATTTAGAGGTCAATTAACCTGACTGCATGTCTTTGGACTGTGGGAGGAAGCCAGAGAACCCGGAGGGAACCCACGCTGCCACGGGGAGAACATGCAAACTCCACACAGAAGGACCGCCCGGCCCGGGAATTGAACCCACGGGCCTCTGGCTGTGAGGCGACAGTGCTAGCCACTACACCACCGTGCGGCCCTGAATTTGTGTTCACCTCATGCAAACAACTGATTTTCAGCTGGCGCATGCGCAAAGGGTAGTCCCCAATTAAACACATTTATTTTGAGTTGATATGCACACCATCTAACCTAAATAAAGCTAATAAATGAAAGTATTCATACATGTTGTGTTACACCCATTAAATATAAATATCTATTTTTGTAATTGATTTATTTAAATGTATCAAACAATATTTAAATGTGTCACCTCTAAGAAGGCCTTGAATCGTTTTTTTGAGTGCAGGAGACACACACCATCTTTGAGCTAGTGCAGAGGGTGGGGGCGAGGGTGGGGGGGGCGACAGTCAAACATCTAGATACAGAACAATAAATGTCTCAGAAGACATAACCAAAAGACATAATAGTTGTCTATAAAATATGATTCCTTTATTGCTGAAAGAATACAACTCCGTAGCATAGGCGAGCGAATGTGTATCACAACTAGGTTACTTGTCTTTACGCTGAGGATTGGCCACAGTCACAATGCAAATGTTTGATACTGCACCCGAAGAGAGGGGGAATAACAAATTCAGCCTGGATATCAAAGCATTTTACAAATTCCAAGGTTAATAATCCTTAAAATTTTTCAGACTGACCCGGAGTCAGCAGCAAGAATCACCTCAGCATCTACACCTTTAAAAAAAAATGAATAAGAAAAAAACCACCAACTCTGGGCTGTGAGTCTCCTCTATCTCTTCTATCTTTGGTTCTATGAGACAAAAATATAGAGCTTCTGAAACGTGTAGCTAATTAGCAATACTGCGGGTGGTTCATGAAAGAAAAATGCAACATTAAGCATCAGAAAGAGCTAAAAATCAACCAAAATGTCCATTTAATTATCTACTTCACGAAAAAAAAAAGAAGAAAGATTCCAATATTCACAACTCCTCTGATGAACACATGTATCAGGGAGGGGGGGGGGGGGTAGAGATAACCCTTTCTGTTAGTGACCATCAAACCACAAGAAAGGAGAAATCGACTGCTCTGAAATTATTCTAAAGCACCGAACATGATCTAGTACAACGGATAACGTGACGAAGCGATCCGGTGCAGCGCCCGCGGGTCCGAACACTTGTTGCAACATCACCAAAATTCAACGACATATTCCGGGCAATGCCCTCAGCGTCCACAACACATCCAGAGATCTACAAATCACTCACAACAAAATATCAAGATTGAATGAAACAGAAGCATCTGGGGGAGGAAAAGAGGGAGAGGCTCAGCGAAAACTCTGCAGCCTCTCGATCCAAATCATTTTCAGGTTCCGGTGCCTGAACGCGAGTGAGGCCGTCTTGAACACCGCGGTCATCTTTCTATTCAGTGTCCAGTCCGATGTGCATTAGCCATGTTACACGGATGTAAGGCAGCGGTCAAACCCGCATCGAGGCTCTGCCAATGACCGCACCGAGGGAGTCGTGTGCCAGCGGGGTCCCAGGAGGGGGATCCTGGAGGAGCGGAGTCCTGGGAGTCACAGGTCATCCTCCTCGTCTTCGTCCTGAGAGGAGCTGGCCTGCTGGGCGGCGCTGGCGGACGCCGCTGCCATCTGTGCCTGCTGGGCGGCCTGCTGCATCTGGAGCCACTCTTGCTGGGCGAGCTCCGCCTGCTGCTGCCGCGCCTGCAGGGAGACAGACGAAACCAAAACAGAGACGTGATGCGAGGGAAGGCGAACTAAAGAGCATATTAGGTGATATCTGGCGTGATATTGGAGCAGAGAAACTCAACTATGACTGTGTTTTTGACACAAAGATATTAAGACATGAGAAGACTGATCACAGTAAGGTTTTTTAAAATCCATTTCTGAGGGTGAAATATAAATAGGGCATTATATGCCTTAGATTAGACTGATATATTGATGACCAAAGAACTGCTGCAAGTTCATGAGATGGATGTCACAATAGATTTGTAATGTGCAGATTCAAAAAAAACATAACAAATCACATTTGTGGTGAACTCTCGTCACATTTATGGTTGTGTTGCGTTTATATCGCAGCAAGATTCAAGGACTTCTTAATAGCAGCAACATAATTGCAGATGTGAGTTTTCAGATCATACCTTGGCAAACAATTCCTGCTGCTGCCTGAGGAGCTCTTCCTCTGGGATCCCCAGGTTCTCCAGTCTAGAGCTGGCCTTCCTCCTCTTCAGAGCCACCGTTTTACACTCCATGAGGACGCCTTTTACCTCCGTGATGTACGAGGCGAAACCCAGGCTCTCAAGAGCTGCGGCGGACAAACAAGAGGCGAAAGCGACATCATTAGCTTCAGGGGTTTCCCATTGTTAGCCAAGGAGAGGCTGCGCCCCACACACACACACACACACACACACCCCCACACCGACTCACCGTTGATGATGTGTTCAGGAGAGATGGTCTTCTTGTCGGACTTGTTGCATATTTCGTTGGCTTCGGAGGAGATGAGGTGGATGAACTCCGTGCAGCAGTTGACCACGAGCTCCCTGGCGTCGTTGGCCACTCGCACGTTCGGGAGAGTCTCTTTAATCATCTTGTTGATGGCTGCTCTGGGGATGGTGAGGTCGTCGTCGTTTGCAGAGGAAGAAGCCATCGTGGCAGGCAAAAAAACAACAACAAAAACAGACCAGGAGATGAACGCTCCGGCTCCTTGCCGGGTAAGGAAACGGTAATGGACGATGACGAGCCGTTGTCAGTTAATAGAGTCCACTGCCCGGGTCAAGGCAACAACAACATCGAGTTAAATGGCGTTGAGAAAGAAAGAAAAAAAGACGTTTCCTCAAAACACGCCGGTTGGTTAGCTTGCTCCGTGAGCTAATTACGTATTAAAACCCAACGAAGGGCGGTTTCTGTAGACCGCCGCTGTGACGCGGACCACGGCAGACAATAATAAGCTCCAAGAAACGAACACATAAAACCACATAACCGTAAATACTAGGAGGGAAACGAAACGTACGCTTAGCTGTGGTCCCTTTCGCGAGCGAGCCGCAACCCAGAAGACGAGTGAGAGCGGAGCGCGAGCGCATGGCTGAACAATGAGCGGCCCCAAACATGTGTGACAGGACAGGTGTCCCGGGAGAGACGACCCGCGAAATGAAGCCGCCGCAACACTGCGAGTTAATAGACCTCGTATCGACTAAGTGAACCAAACATCTTCAATGAGCTCAAAGCTATCGGCAGTTAATTTACTATTTTGTATCATCGGTAGCATTCGCTTAATTTTTCCCGGAAATGA
The DNA here is from genome assembly GCF_029220125.1 of Pseudoliparis swirei. Classification (NCBI taxonomy): domain Eukaryota; kingdom Metazoa; phylum Chordata; class Actinopteri; order Perciformes; family Liparidae; genus Pseudoliparis; species Pseudoliparis swirei. The sequence goes on along the minus strand of NC_079392.1, from coordinate 7,200,685 downwards.
CGTAATCAAAAAACCGGATAAGGCCTTCTTCTTCTACGATGAGGTTTTACGGTAGTTGGCATCCATAACTGCCACCCTCGCGTTTTATTCTCCCACAGTTCCCATATTAATGCCGTTTTTTAAGTCCATTCGTGCTTAAAAACCTTTAGTCACCACTAGTGATGAGCCTCATGAGGCATCGAACCACTTCAGCCAATTGGTTCGAGAAAGGGTTCATTTCTCGAAGCTTCATGTGCTCACGAAACCCCCTACTGGCCAAGTGCATAATCACAGGCAGCTGAATCTGAACCACATCATGTGATGCATTGAATTGTTGTGTCTGTTATGGCTGTTGGGAATGACTATGAATTACAAAAATGTATGACCAAATCATTTCTGTACATAAATGATCACATATGTGCATAATAAAATATTTTTTGAATGTATTCTGTGTGTGTAAATGTTCCCAAAATGGTAGTAGGCCTATCATATGATACGGCAGGTTGTGTAATAATGTTATTATGTCACTTTAGGAAAATGGCATGGGCTTAAGCAGGCAGAGGACAGTGAACGTGTGTGTGTGTAACTAGGAAGAGGGGACTGAATATGCGTGTGTAACTTGGACAGTGATGTACAGGACAAGGGACATTTTATTCATTTTTATTCAGAAATAACAGTTTCTCAACAGTTCCATCTTATCACCTATCCTTCTCTCCTCACTCTCCTAACTCTCCAAACTATCTCTCTCTCTAAACTCTCCAAACTCTCAATCAACAACCCACATGTTGAATGGATCCTGAGGGGTTTATATTGCTGTCAAACCTCCCGGCAATATCTGAACCACTTCCCGAAGCAGTCACGTGGTACAGCCGGGCAGCGAGGCTTCGGACGTCATCGTTTTTGGCTCCTCCCCTAAATGAAGCAAGCCTCGATACGCGCTTCGAGGAAACGCCCCCTCCATTATTCGCCACACGCTTCGAAGCGTCGGCACATCTCGTAACAACACTAGTAACCAGCCACTAACCCGTGTATCCCGTGAGCACCGTATACACACCCTTATTTACGTGTAACGTTGTCCTCCTCGCCCTATTCCGTAGTTGTGTCATCTTTTTTTTGTTTACATTTAGTCTGATGTTATCTTACTAGATTCGACTTCTAGGAACAGCAACTGCCGACAATGTTTACAGCTCTTTTATTAAAAATCAAAACACTCTATACTGTCTTTATATGTTTTGTTCAATATAACTATGGCATTCACTCGGAAAATGTGCCCTTATGCCCAAATGTACACTTGGAATTTTACTACACCTGTTCGCACATATTTTAAATGCCGAGTCACTTTAAATAAGGTTGTCTTTTTTCTATTCTTCGTATACCATGTATACAATACTGACATGCCTCTTACTCACTTCTGTTATAATTCTGTACATATTTTGTTTTTTATTCTTATTTTTTAGTTGTACTCCTATTTTTTTTACATTGAAGTGCACCTAGGGGACTGCTACTCAATTTCGTTGTTCTTTGAACGTGTTCTCTGTAACAATGACAATAAAGAAAGTCTAAGTCTAAGTCTAAGTCTAAGGATACGTTGTAACTCAGGTGTTGAAAGTCGTCGAGCAAGTGTTTACCGCCATCTGTTCACTTTTTGTTCAAGCGCCACGTTTTCTTTTATTTTCCATTCTATTGTATTCCAGTCTTTTGTGTTCTCCTCTCTGCAAACAATCCAATAACTCTTGAATATATTTACGAAATGTTTCTCAGAAAAAATCCATCTGGTATGAGGCTTTGGAAAAACAGATACATTGCAGATTAGGTCACTGATTCCCAAAGGGATGCATGTCTTTGAAAGTTGACCTCTAGATGTTGAGAACGTCTCTTAATGTAAACATCGGCTCTCAACAGGGCAGTGTAACCATCTAAAGTTTCTAAACGTTTCATCTGATTCACTGACTTCATCTCTGCCCTGAAACGTTTTGCTTATTATTTTCATGTTGTTTAAGAAAGGGCTTGGAGGCTTAACGAGTGTAGATGTGCCCGACCAGTAAAGTGTGCCATGGTGTATAAAAAAAAGAAAATGGCATCGTCACAATTATCTTTAGCTGTCATATTTGTATTTGTTCACAAACCACTGATTCAATCTTTTTGGCATAGAATACAATTCTAATTAAATTAAGGGAAAGTAAACCCACATGTGGGTGAATGTATCTAGCTCAGGTCAACATGACACGAGTTGATCTTTTCCAAGGTGAAGCTCTTTCGGCTTCTCCAGCTAAATAATGTTTAGGAAGTTCAGACTGCATGGCGTTGAAGACCTTGTCTAGTTCAAACACCATTTTGTAAAACGTGTCAATCAAGAGGTCGCCGTTGGGGTCCGCTCATGAAGAGCGTGCATGGCTGTCCTGTAACCACAAGGTAGCTGGTTCGATTCCCGCTCTCCCCATAGTTGCATTTCGAAGTGTCCTTGAGCAAGACACTCCCTGGGCAAGACACTGCACGGATGTGTCAAATGCAGAGAATAATTTCCTCACTGTGGGATCAATAAAGGACACATAATTATTTATATTATTATATATTTGAGTGTGGTCATCAGGGTGTAAAGCGTTAAAAAGGGGGGTTCTCCATGGTGATGATCTTGAAAGTATGCTATTGGGGGAAGAAAAAACAAACATTGTAACTCATCTCGGTTGCGTTAAAACGGCGAGGTGAAGAATGTCTGAGGACAAAGATGCTGTACCTCTGCCCGAAGGTTTTCAAAGATCTGATTGTAGATCTTAAAGTTGATGTTGACGAACATGTCGGCAGTCACCTTGTCAGCTTTGCTGAGATCTGTCTTCATGCCCTCTTAGACTTCACGCTCAATCTCTGTTAGCACCGGCCCTATCAGGCTGATGCTGAGGACGAAATGGACAGAACAAACATCACATCTCACACGATGTGAGGCCGATGAGCAGCAAGCTAAATTAAAAAGTAACCTTTTAATCTATGTATGCATGGGAAACCACCCTGCAGCGCTTCCCATGGATACTCAGTTCCTGAATGATGCCGTGTTAGCGCCGGCCCCAGACCAGGGTGTGCTGATAAGGGATTATAATAATTCTTTGCCTGGCAATTTGAAACACTTTGAGAAAGCGACTTGGAATTTAAAAAAGTGCAAAGCGTGCCTCGCAACAATTATCTTACCTGAGATTAAATCTCAGGGCTTGCACCGTTAAGCTTTCAACAAAAGCCCTCGACTGCAAACTACGTAGACATCATTGAATAATATCCCTGGAGAACACAGTGAGACACTATTAGGATTTCTCACCCAAAAAAACCAAACAAACCGTTAGGTTGAGCTGACGTGACCCAGCCTGGATGCCGATGACGCTGGCCCATGACCACGTTGTGGCCTTTTTTCCTCCTGTCAGGGAGGATTTCCTTCAGCAGGCGCACGAGCCCAAACAAAGTTGGTGCCCATGACGGTTTTCAACTCATCGATGGACTGACACCTGATGGGTCCAATCAGACCCATCCCAGCATTGCTTACTGTGGCAGGAAGTCAGCCATGGCAAGAGATGTTATTAAAGTGTTAGTGGAACTAGAACTCGTGAAAAGCGGCAGCTCTAGTTTCTCTCAACTAAATGTAATCAAATGGTGCAGGCTTACTTAAGCTGTCCACACTCAATGGAGCTCTCATCACTAACTTCATTTTAAATAAGGCTTTATGGAAAACTCACTGGAGTGAGGGATGGCGCTATTCTAAAGAAATAAGGCCCTGCCCAACTCGTGTTGAAAAATATTACTGCAACTCAGCAGAAACCTTGTACACAGGCTGAAGAATACTGACAGGCACATTCTACACATGGGTGTAGTGCGGATTTAGGCTCATAAGTTTATTGCTGCAGGTGAGTCGACTCTGAAGAACAGGGTCATATTTGAATGAAGATATCCAATCGGATACAGACATTCAATGAAACGTTTTTTTTATTGAAATTCCTCAGTCTATGTTTATCTTTGTAAGCAAGGCTGTGAAAAGGGACATGTTTAGCGAAACTAAAATACACATTTTTTTTGACGCGTACAGAAACACATCTGTGACGTTTATAAATTAATTACATGCCGGGGGGGTGAAATAGTGCATCATCTTTCACAGGATCGTAAACAGTTTTTCATTTTAATGCAAAAGAAAGAACCAAAGCGGAAAAGAAATTCCAGACCATTCCTTCCATGCTTATTTATTGTAGATAGTGTGCGTGTGGAATTATACGTTTCTGTGCTGAATACATACAGAGAAAACATGCCATGCGCACAATAGGGACAGGTTGGTTATAGTTTGAACTCAGATTTTTTTTCCACTAGTGCTTTGCGAGACGCTCTTGCAGGCTCTTCAGAAAATCTTGGTCCCACATGTCAGGGTCCCAGGCAAGGAACCAGCCGGTAAAGGAGAGTGGCTCGTTCCCTTGTTTAATGGTGGCGATGGGGACTCCGCTACTACGCCCAGAGGGGTCCGACTCCACATATTGTTCCGCTGAAAGGAGACCAAGGATGGATTTGTTTAACAAATTCCTCTTTAGGTCACTTCTCATCTTTATTAACTGTTCATCTTACCAATCTTGGATGATCCCGCTTTCTCTGTCTCATTGGCATCGTTTCCAACCCAAACGAAGATCTGGCGCGAGAAATAACCCAAAGGGATTCATGGATACGGCAGTGATAAAATAAAATAAACTTTTTTTTATACGGATCTGCGAGCGCAGCCAACATTAAAAATTAATTCAGCTTACCTGATTCCAGGTGTCCAGAATCATGACATCATCGGATGCCAAATCCATCTGTGTGAACTCACCGGGCACCTCTTCGGCCTAAATATAGAACGTGTGTGTTTATAAGTGGTGATATGAAAAACTGGCAATTAAACAGGTAAAAGAATGGCATCAAAATAAAATGACCAACGCCCCTTGACTGAATTGAACTAGATGAAAACTTTTTAAAAAAGAGACTCACGATCAGACAGCCGGTCTTGTTTGAGCAGCCGAACAGCCTCGGAGGCTTGACTGTGTTCTGCAGGGCCAAGGAGGTCTGGTAGTCCTTCTTCCCACCCAGTGCTTGCCAGAAATCAGCTGATAACGAGGAGAAAAAATAAATATTTTACACTGCAGTGATCAAAGCCCAACCCACCTTTTTCCCCCGTCCCCCCCTCACCTGACTCCTCGGTCTCCTCCACTTCAGTGACATCTCCTCCAAGCACCTCGACAACATAGCCGGCCGCAGTCAGCTCCTCCTCCGTCGCTCCCTTTCCCTTCCACACGAACAGGGAACTTGGCGACTTCAGCACAAACACATCGTTGGTGTTGAGAGAGGTGGCAGTGGGCGCCACCTGCGTTCCACGAGACGCAAAGAGAGAGAGGGGGGGAGAGCGGTGTGAGTCGGTCAATAAGAAGAGGCAGCTGCGGCGCATTCAATGTAATAAACGACACCGACCTCAACAGCCCGCGTGGCTTTGGTGGAGCTCCGGCGGATGTGGAAAAGACGTTCGCTGCCGGACTCGCTCTGGCCAGAGCCGCGGGACGTCCCGCCCAGGTGGACCAGCAAAGGGTTGCCTTGAAACAGGCTCACAAGATGGGGGGGTTCTTGGCCCTGAGTGACACGAATCTGACGAGACACAGCAGTCGCTTAGCCAAACAATTATGATGATAGCCTAGGAGTCATTCACCCCATCTGCTCGAGGAAGTAATTAAAAAAGGAACAGTTTGCTTATTTGCGGTATGGCTGAGCGTTAGATAAGATAGATACCAAGTCAGTTTCTTTGAAAGCTAGAGCAAGCAGCTGATTAGCTTAGCATAAAAACTGGGGCAAGCCACCTACCAGCACTTCTAAAGCTCACTCGTTAACACCAGGCTAGCTTTCTCCCTGTTGTCGAGTCATTATGCTAAGCTTACAGGCTCTAGCGTCATATTTGACTCCCATTTATGGGCGTGGTATTGATCTTTGCATCAACTCTGGCCAGGTTAGCACATTTTACAAGAACTATTCCTCACCTGGGTCGCTGCTCCACCCATGGAGTCGTCCAGTTGGACCGTGAGGAAGGCTGAAGCAGTCAGTTCATCCTTTGTGCACTTATTCCCTTGCCTAAAAAGAGATAATGACATAATGTATTCATAACTCATTCAACCAAATCAATGGAGATATTTACAACTAAGGCAGAATTTAAAAGAAGAAAGGCAGTCAGCTGCCCCAGCAAATCAATTTAGTTGAATCATATATGAATGTTATATTTTAAAAAAAGACTGCCTCAAAATATGTATGTATGGATACATGTAATGTTTTTATGATTTCCAATGTAGCAAAAAGGCGGAAGGAGGTTGGGACCATTTCGGTGTCTGATTTGCATTTCTCTCTCTACTATTTCCCCTTTTAAATGTGCGTCTGTTGTTCTCTGTGAATGTTGCAACAAAAAAGGAATCTTTACCCATCAGAGTATAATATCTACTTAGATAGTTCCTGCATTTAACTTCCTCTTTAGTTGATATTGTGCTCACATGATTCATATTCCTAAATAAAAAGGGGGCCAGTAGACGCCCCGGGCCCCTCTAACAGGTAGATCATGCTGAAACGTGCACACTCACCAGGTGTAGATGATATGCTTATCTCTGCTTCCGGTGTTGTAGGAGTACAGCACCAAGTAGCAGTCGCCACCATAGAACTGTCCGTAGGTGGATGGTTCCACAGGTACTTTATCCCCTCCCTCCACGCGCCAGATCTACAGACACCGACCATCACCACATCTACAACGTTGATCTCTGAAGCAATGAATATTTAGCACGAGCGTACACGGGCGAGTTACCGCACCTCGACTTCCCCGGAGCCATCATCCACCATGCCGTGCTGGGCGGCCATGTTGTCATCTTCATGGAGTTTGGAGGCGTCGAAGGGAATCTGCTCCACGTTGGCAATGCGACCGATGACGTAGGCCTCGCTCGGCCCGGTGGTCTCGTCCTTGTCCAACCAGTTGAAGAAGAACTGCTTGAAAAGGGTGGTCTCGCCCCCCGCTGGCAGAACCTGGATCTGTTCATATCAGAAGCGGACAGAGGAGCAGGCATATCCATGAACTGGGAGACAAGATGGGGAGGACGGAGTTCTGGTGGCAGGGTTTATTACGTTGCCACGTTACCTGGGTATTCTGGGAGTAGTCATTGATTTTGATGAACTGGGTTGCGGCAGACAGAGCTGCACTGCGCTCGGCTTCATTTGCATCGCCACCTACAGTTTGGGGTGTGGTACAGTGGTTAGAGACTCTAGTCAAAATTATGGTCAATTAGTCATATTTTTCCTAGTTGAAGAAGAAGCACAGACTTAGAACGTGATTCTATGAACGAACTAAGCACAAATAAATACACAACAAAGAGAAAGATACAAATAAGAAGAGGTTGGACATATACCTTTCCAGACAAATATCTTTTTGCTTCCTCCGTTGTCCAAGATGTAGCATTCACTGTTGCAGAGCATGTCTTGCTGGAATGGGTTTTTATCCGCCACCACACTGCTCGTCATGGAGCCGGCAGCATCGGAAATCTAGAAAGTAGAGAGAGATGATCGAAACATCTTCATTCGGTAATGAAATCATGCATATTAAATACACACCTATCCAAATTCATTCAGTTAAAAGCCTAATATTTGCACATATTTACCAGATGGAGAGATGCCATGTTCTTGTGCCGCTCATCGGCGTGTTGATCACTGTCGGCGCCTTCTGCAGGGAGATCGGGCTTGGGTCCAAGCACCTATGAATAAAACGCATGCACACAGATTGAAACATTGCACTCAAATCCTCCCTCACTGCCAGAGCCAGACTTTACAGAATAAAGCTGTTCAAATGTAAAAGTAATAAGGAGTTAGCGCTCACTTCGATAACATCATCTGGCTCGGAGCCTTCGTCAATCATCTCTACTTCAGCACGACCATGTCGCTCGTTGTCGCGGATTGCGATGGCCAGCTCAGTGGTCTTCAGGCGCTCAAACATATTGGACTCACTGCCAGACCAGTGGTAGATTAACTGCAAGGAAACGTAAAAAGTTATCCCCTGAAGCCCGCGCCATTTCAGTCGAACACATTTGGCCATTTAGTCCGTCTTCTTGCTCACCTCTCCCAGGTCGATGATGAAGCAGTCTCCTTTGTTGAAGCTGTCCCAGGACAATGGCATCTCGGTGGCTCGGACTCTCCGACGGCCTCTAACGCGCAGCAGGCGTTTGACATTTGATTCATTGGTCTCCACGTGACTGAAGCCTGAGGCTACACCACCCGCCTTTGACAGGAGCAAATCAGGAAGAATAAAGCATCAGCACTTTTACATTAAAACGCAGGTGCATGGTCTGTCAATTTAAAATGGATATCAACGATTTTAAAGTTCAAGGATTATCATGGGTAATCAAAGACCTGAGGAGGTCAAATTATTCCTCTAAGGATGTCTGGCTTAGTTTATTTAGTTTTTTCAAAACCCATACTTTGCACATGCGTAATACTAAAATAAAACCCTGGCTATTGACAGGTTTCCTACTTCTGGTGTTGTGGCATCAGAAAACATGTTTCTGCTTGCCACTTCAAACTCCCCATGGAAAACCGGAGGGAGCAACCAAACAAACATGCCGCAGAATAGCATAGTGATGAGCACCACCTCCCATATAGACTTGCAACACTTAAACGACCCCTTAAGGCTGAGGTGATCCCATTAGTTTAATTTATTATTGTAGTCTGGCACAAATACATACATTTATCTTAAAATCCTGAAGGCAGAGGTCACAGGTTTTATTTATGTTGTTGCTGTTTTTCCGGAGTAAAATATGTTTTAAATGATTAACCTTGAAAACCACAGTGTGCATGTCACATATTCACCTTGTATTTGATGCCACTCTTAAAGTAGTCGAGAAAAATGTTGGACTCTTCGTTTTGAAACTCAGTGTACTGAATCGGGGCTCCATTCATGAAGGTGTCCAGTTGGGTCATAAAGATGGCAGCACACCCTCTCTCATCCGGGGAAGCTTCTTCACCTGTGGTTTAACAGATTAAGCAAAAAAAGAAGAAAAAAAATGAAGGAACATAAAAAAGCAAAGACAGAAACATGAGGGAGGTAGGGGGTGATTGTTATGTAGATGTCGGGAGAGAATCTCAAGTTTAATACCAAGCCAGGAGTGTATGTTGTAAGACGGCGCAGGGGTGGTATGGAGCACTATGTAGGAGTCTCCAGTGTAGAAGTCTCCGTGGATCTGAGGAGGGATGGGTGCCAAGTCCATTTTCTCAATCCGCCACACCTGAAGGCCGGGCGTCTTCCCTGCGCTCTGGAACTCCTCGTGTAACTCCATAATGCTCTGGCTCTGCAATAAGATACAATTTTATTAACACGTAACCCATTAGGCCACAGCAGGGACCGACCTTAAAACACAGGAGTTTATCAATTGCAACAGTTTCATACAGGGCTGAAAGGATTATCTAAAAAGGTTGAAATTAAAATTTTCAAAAACAAAATGTCAAAACAGTTTCCAGTTGCAGTTTCTCAAATGGGACGATTTGTTGCTGTTTTCCCCCTTTTACTGTTCCGATAGTAAACCAACTAATACATTGCTTTTCATCAAAAATATTGAAATATCTAAATAGACTAAACAATTACTCAACGATGAAAATGATTGATCACTGCCGCCCAGTAGACAAATATGAGAAAAAGAAAAACTTTTTTTAAAAAATCATACAAGCATCCCCACTTTTGTACTGTATTATGTTATGATCACCTGAGAGACTTGATTTGGTGTTTCTAAGGAAATGAATTGTGCAAACAGTGCATTATGTTTGTTTTTTTAATCCTCTTCAGCTCTGAACCAAAAGGTCCACCCTGTATTCACTGTGCATCCTTTGCTGCTGCTTAACCTGTAATACAGGTGCAAATAATAGTGGTATAAAAGGCAAAGACACCTGATGCACCAGGAAGGGAGTGTCCTCTGCACTTAATGGCAAGCTGCAACAGCAGTGGAAAAACCCGTATACCGTGGACGTAATTATTTCAGTGCTGAGTGGAACATGGAGAAAAATAATAATAAAATCATGCACCAGAGGAAACACGACTTAACAATTAAAGTATGTATGACACACTTGTCAAAGAAGTGTAAACGGCGTGCTTCCTTTAACGCAGAAAGTGTTCGAGGCGAATATCTCAAAAGGTAGAACAAGAAATGCGTCTATAACTTCATAAATATCGATGTGAATATCTGGAGTTTTTTTATTAAACAGCTTTCTGGTGCATTTCTTGCGGATAAATACCAACTTCACATTACCTGGTGAGGACAAAAGGCAGCTGCTGGGTGAGAAGAAAAGCGACACTGCTACACGTCCAGGTTTCCACCCAGAGCGTCAGCGGCAAGTCGGCTTTATAGTCGGAGGACACATCCGCGTTGAGGCGAGAGGCGTGTCCAGTCCTATCCCGACCCAGCCCAGAGCTACACACACACACACACACACACACACACACACACACACACACACACACACACACACACACACACCCACGCACACGTTATGTAACTTTCTATTCAAAAAAAGTGGCTAAGAAAGATGGGAGAGGGAAATAAAATGAATGTACTCAAGAAAAACTTTAGTGATGAATGCTGGAAAATTCTGCTGGAATATAGAGAGGCAACACGACGAATGAGTATGAATCTGAGAACTGGTTTTATTTGTATTTGTTTGTTTGGTTATCGTTTGGTTTTTAGTATAAGAAAATGTACTTTCATTAAATCCGCTTTCCAGATTAGTGGGTGATGTTAATGCACCCGAAACCTGTTTGCCAACCGCCATAAAAAGCAATAGAAAAAGAAGTAGTAGTTATGTAACTTCATTTTATCTTAATTTCCATCCCTGCTCCCTTTTCATTATCCAACTTGTGGGGCTGTGGGGGGAAAAGACAAATCACAATGTTGGTCTCAGTAGTGTTGTGGGTAGAAGTAGTTACTTCTTTTATGAAGTTAAATATTTATGTCACTGAATCTGATTCGTCATCGAGCACATTCGAGTCCAGTTTCAGCCGAATACAGGAACTCTCTTTGATAGCAGAGAACTGAGAAGATCGGCGCCACGCTTGACATGGACAACATATGGCTACAGCCGGCAGCCAGATAGCTAATCATGGTGACAAAGAGCAACAGTAAGTCTGCCTTTCAGTAAGATACTGAGTGTAATCTTAACTGCAGGCACAGCAGGAACAAAAACTGCTGAATTATTTAGACCTAATATAGTGTGCGTACTGGGATCCACACTCTTCTTGTCTGGTGGCATAATTGATCTAGCATGATTGCTGCAGGAATGAATTGCACCTCCCCCCACGCGTATTCATTTTGAAGCGTGTCTCGCAATAGGTGGTTGCTAACCATCGACTAAGTAAGACTTGCGTTGTCAGGGGCCGTATGTAAAGTATGGAAATCTCCCATTGTGGTTTTTTGGGCCCAAGGGAACGAGTGCAATGCTAACTTCCGATATTGCCGACTAAAATACATCATCCCTGCGCCACTCTATTACATTACTGCTGTTTTAGGAAGTTGTAGTTGTGATTGTATGGCAATGTACGAGAGTGTGTGACCACACTGACACCTGTGTGGCAGCTTGACAGAGAGTTATGGCGCAAAGCTCTCATCTGAGTCCTGCTAGTCGCCTCAGGTTAGGGCTGGGTCCATCACTCCGACTGCATCAGCAAATTCTGCCTCGTTGCGTAACACAGTTACCCAGTTCCTGTTTGGGACATAACAATGTGCCTCCACAAAACCAAACACATACACAAGCGCTTACACATAATTGTGACTGCTCCCAAAACAAGACAACGGCTGCGGTCTACTTGTTTGAACTTGAGTGGCACTAAAATACACTTCATACAGCAGAGGTTGTTGGCTTCTATCAAAACCAGCATCGGCCGCAAAATGTCATATGAAGACGTTGAGCCTTCAGCATTATTTTTGCTGGAACATGGCTGTGAAGCATCAATCACAGGTCTGGTAACAGAGCTTCTTCCTCTTCATGTGTGCACGTGAATCAATGACTCAAGACTGCCTGAAGATGCATATCATGAGTTTTTATTTCCTGCAACTGCACTTGTCCAAAAGCTCACGAAGGAGATCTTATTCAAGCCTTCAGGGGTCAGCTTAATTTAGAGTTTGGATGGCTTGGTTCTTCCAGATGTGCGGAGTGGTAAGACATCTTGTGGAATGTGGTGATTTGCCTTCTCGTGAAGAGTTAAATTGATACCACTTTCATATGGTCACTCTTGCCTGTCTTCAAAACTTGAGAGCCCTGTATTCATAACATACAGAGGTTGGAGTGGTATCAATCTTTTTTTGTTGAAATCATGGCAAGAAAGCGAAGAAGTGTGTTGCCCAAAATATTGAACTTCAAGGAAAGCGATAAAGTAGGTTGTGTGTTTTTAATGTATCTATATTCACATGAATATTTCGGGATTATTTGCAATCCCCCAGGGACCCCCTTAAAATGCCCTACCCTTTATTTAACAAGGTTTACTTTTGAATGTTTATGGGATTTAAGCAGGATACAAGGAAGGAAAGCAATAACCCGACTGGAGCACTGCGTTGCAAGGGCACTTTTTTTTAGTGCGCAGGTGAGTGTGATGGACCTGCTCAGGATATTGCAACATTCGCAGATCCTGAGTGGATTTGTGTTGCACAGTATATTTGTGAAACTGTTCTTGACGAAGGCAACTACACTTAGCAAACATCATAGAAGGAAATAACATTTCTAAAATTAAAAGTATATTGTGTTTGGCTCAAGCAATATGCTCACTGGTGACACACAGCTTCACCTGTCAACGTCAGCTCAGGTCAAGAAGATGAAATTACTGGGTGTGGTGTTGGACAAACAGATGTCGTGGTTGGAGCACATTGACACCATTGTCACTGAAATGGCGAGGGGCATAGCTGTGACCAGAAAGTGCGTTTACTTATTTAACACTCTCTATTGTTTGTCAGGTGTTACAGTCCTTGTTCTTTTGTCACCTGCTATACTGTCCATTCATATGGTCAGCAGCTGCTAAGAAGGACATCAATAAATTACAACTGGTTCAAACCCGAGCTGCCAGATTAGCACTCCAGTGTTCAATAAGAACTAATACAGCACATATGCACTCACGCCTATCATGGTTTCCCAGTAGAAATTAAATTTCACTATTGCCTTCTCATTTTTTTCAGAAAGGTAATTTTTAATCAGACACCTGAATATTTCATCAATTGGTTGCAATATACATGTAATAGACATAACCATCAAACTAGGAACGCTAGTTTAGGTCACTTGATACCTCTAACCACAGGAACAAGCCTCCTCAAACGTACAGTTGTTTTTTGTGCAATTACTGCTTGGAATGTACTACCTCATCATATATCTCATACAGGTAATACTTTGTCATTTGAAAAACAATTAAAGGCAGACCTGAAGGCATCAACCACTTGATATTGACATTTTCCATCCATTTTGTAGCCATCTGATTTTTCTTTGTGTAAATTCCTGACGTACTGCACAATATACATCCTGGTCCTCGACTGTACGTCATTTATTTTTTATTATTCTGTTTGTACTATTTTTTAACTGTTTCTTTCACGTCATGTTTTGCATGTTTGTATGTATTACATGTTGTCCTTTCTGTGGACCTAAGGAAGATTAGCGGCCGCTAAGGCGTCAGCTGACGGGGATCCAGTATATAAAACTAAACTAAACTAAATAGAGGCATGCTTATGCATTACAGTAAGAAGTAAAACAAGATGTTAAAGTATCAGCTGTTGTAAATGATGAATGACTTCAGCGATTTATCTGAAAACTCTGGAACTCCATGTGAAGAGATTGACTGTTCAACGCATAATGTTCAGTTCACCAGTCATGGGCTGTGATGTGGATACGACGTGTACTTCCTGTGGCTCTGAAGGTGCAAGACCAGTTCTAAGAACATTATCCCTGACTCATTCTGTTATGATTTGGAGTGTTTCCTGTTTTGTTTTGAAGTCCCTGTCTCGCTTCCTGTTTCCCTGCGCTTCCTTCCCTGTGCTTGTCTGTTTCGGTCCTGATTGTTCCCAGCCACGCCCTGATTGTTTCCACCTGTGTCTCCACCTGTGTCTCGTTTCCCCAGTGTATTTAACCTGTGTCTTTCTGCTTGTTCTGTGTCTGTTCGTTTAGTTCCTGTCCGGTTTTTGTCCATGTTTCTTCTAGTTATTAATAATAAATCCCGTGTTTTTTTTGAGAACTCTGCCTGCTGCGTTTGGGTCCGAACCTTTCCCTAACACATTCATAAGAGTGTCATCTCTGTTTGACGAAGAATATATTTGACGGACCAACTGTGTGAATGGGATTTGTGCATTTACCATGCAGAGAGACTAGTGTGAGAAGTAGTAACCAGTTTCTGGAGATTGACTCATAAGGGCAAAAGGGCGATTTACACTATTGATTAGTCATTACTATCTGTATGATGCACATGTGTCATGCGTTGTTGGTCAAAAATATTTAGGATTCAACAACTGTTCCCACCACACTAAATAACCTCATTACCACTTTTCAGAAGAAAAAGTTGAAATAAATTGTGTTTGGAAAAACCGTTGACAGTCTGTTCTGTGGATGATTTAAAAACCACAGGTGAAATTCTGAAAAAGACAAAAGCTGTTTAATTTACCGAATATAAGTCGTACTGTGTGCACCGCTAATGGAACCTTCAATATAGAGACGGAGCAAAGCACGCTGTAGTGACTTTCTCCTGTATCAACTATCTAATTAAACTGTAGGACAACAAAGCAGTGATCCTCTTGTTGATTATTAAGATGCCTGTTTCTGGGCTTTCAGTAAATGTTGGGAAAGCTGTCACAACAAGGACATCTGTGATATCTCTGTTGGTCAATATATATTTCTTTGTGTGCAATAAACACCAAACCAATAAAAATCTTTTATTAAATCCGCTGGAGTTGAGTTGCGAGAGCTATCGTATCCTGACAGTGGGTTCATTTTGCTAAACAACTCATAGAATAATAGTGCAGCTGAAAAGTATGGGGAGGATGTCACTGAGTGGCTAATGTGCTGGTGGTGCCACATTAAGGCCGGGAGACTAACCTGTTTTTTCTCCCTCCTCCTTGCAATTTATGTCAGCATTTAATGAGGCTATCGTACACTCACATGTTTATATATATATATATTTATATATATATATATATATATATATAGTAACCTCATAATCACCAGCAGGTTGAGGACACTGCACAAAGGTTCATTAAAAAAACTTTATACAAAATATCTAGATCTTAGAGAAATTAAAGGAATCGTTCCACATTTTGGGAAAATACTCTCATTTGCTTGCCCAGAGTTATATGAGAAGTTTGATACCACACTTGTGTCTTTTCGGTAAATACAAAGCTACAGCTAGCAGTGGTTTAGCTTAGCTTAGCATAAGGAATGTATTCAGTGGCAAACTGCTAGCCTGGCCCTGATCCAAGGTTAAAATTAATGCGCGATGCAGCATCTCTGAAGCTCACTCCTGAATATGTTTAATCTTTCCTGTTTATTCGGTACAAAGTAAACAAAATATTGTGATGCCCTTTACTACTCCTTGGCCGCCAGCAGTGACTTCCACTACTATGCTACGTGTATTTGGTTATCAAAGAACATCTTCGTTATCAATAACTGACCAACCATCAAACTGCTTTGATGTTTATTAACATTCAGGAAATCTAACGTGAGCCGGCTCTTTCGATAATGTTTCCAATTATCGGCACGGTGTGGTCGCTAATCGCCAAACGGGATATCCCTGAATAAATCTGGACTTTTAAACCGGTACATGCAAAACTATAATGCCGTCACTGTGACATAATGGCCCTCTTCCCTCTTTTATATATTCCTTGCAGACACCGGGAAGTCATGGAGTAGTGGTTCACATCGTAACGCCCCAAATTGTGTCACCTTAGATTGGACAGCAGCTTCCAGTGTGCTTAAGTCTAAACTAAGCTAACGTCTCCCAGTTTAATGCATTCTTTAGACACTAAAGTGGTCCTGATCTCCTCATAACCTTCTGTGAGAAAGCAAATGGGGAAACAAAATCCACAAATGTGAAACCTTTCTTTTAGGTGTGCTCCAAAGCAAGCTCCCTACAACTGAATATAAACAGATAATGGGTGAGAGACAATAACAATGACTCATTTGATGAACACTGATGTGTAATTATGTGTCATGAAAGAGCACAACAGAATGACAAAAGAAAGGTGGTTTCAAGAATAGGCTTCACACCAGTGGGTGTGACTCCTTCACAAAGCTAAGACCAAAACGACTGATACGTTCCTTGATAAACTTGAGAAATATGTGAAACAGTTTGGGTGGAAAAGTCGAACCTGCTTATTCATCACACCAAAATTAGGGAGGAATCAACTCGGCTCGCAACAATCATGTTGGTCGATATGTCATAAAAGTCATTTCATAAATTACACTCACTTTGGAAAAATGTGCACGTTACAATTTAGGTATTCTGGGACATACAATACCGAAGGAATGCAAAGTTATGTCACCTGGAAATATACATCATTATGTCAATGATAATGATAACGATATGTATCTAAAATATAATTGAAGTAAGAAGGATATTTATACAGAAAAATGGTTTTAAATGATAAAAGATAATATATGGAGTTTCGAGTGAATGCATTTGTTAGTAAATGGAAGAAATGGATGATTTATGACGATGGACTTTTCTACATTATACGTTTCAAGACACTGGATTTGTATGCAGCTTTCTTCAATAATGGACACTTTCTAATTCATACAAACACAATAATGTTGGTTGTATGCACAAACAAAAGCTAAATGAATGGTAACAATAATAATTGAACAACACCCAAACTCTGTGAAGACCCTTTGATGAATGAACAACCTGCTACCCCTATGTCACACACTGCGTGTGCCATATAAATAAAGTATTTATCAGCATATTATTATTGACTTCTTGAAGCCTTTCAATATGTGTTAAAAAATATACATATGAATGGAAAAGGCTTAAGCCGTTCTAAATAATACAGACCTGCTTAAAAATTTTAAATAAAATCAATTGATGCCCAATTTGTGGTGTTATGAGTATGACCACCAAGAGGTTAATATTGCATCTCTTTATTAAAATATCTTTCTGGTCTGTGACCACAGAGGAAGAAGAGTAACAACCTTCATCTCCCACCACTTGGGGGCGTAGTGGAGCTGTCCATAGGCAAGAGGTTAATATAATCAGGATCTATAATATAATATATAATATATAATATAATCACACTTAGTGTTTGACCATGCGATAATAATTGTTACGATATCTTTTTTTCCTGAATTATGGAAATGGACCCATAACAGAGTGGATGTGATCTGTTTGTGAGAAATAAATGGCCTTTATTTTGGAAATGCATGGTCATATAGTGCAGTGCACGCATCCAAAAAAAGCAATCAGCAACCGTGTTGGCCTCTTTTTGATAGGCAACAGGCTCATTAGCTGAATTATAAATATCAGTAAACGTGTCACGAATTCCCCACCTTCCTAGTTAAATTCATCCTGCTTACATGTTTAATTAACTCTCCTGTCATTCCAGATCCTGTCATCCTCACCTGATTGTCCCTCATTCCCTGCACCTGGTCTTCATGCCCTTCTCACCTGCAGCCCATCACCTCATTAGTCCCTCACTATTTAGCTCCCTCACTTCCACTTGTCCTCTGCCAGATTGTCTTGTGTGTCACCGCCAAACCTTCCAGCGTTATTAGAGTTTATTTCTGACCTGCCTGTTACGACCCTGTTTGCCTGCCCCTTTTTTGGATTTGTTGACCTGTTGGACTGACTACCTGGTTTTGACCCTGCCTGAAACATACAGTAAACTGCCTCCTCCTGCATTCCTGTGTTTGTCGTGCTTCTGGGTTCCAGTACCTGTAACCCTTACAAAACGTAAACACACACACACAATACTAGGCTGATAGAATATAAATATATGTCTGGAGGGAAAGTTCCTTCTGTAACATACAATTATGTTTATTCTACTTCTCCTGTATACAGTTTAAATGAAAGTATACTTTACACTTTATTTTACTCCACTTCTTTGACAGCTACAGTTCTTACTTACTTTGCAGAGAAACATTTTGCACAACTTATTTTAACACGTTACTTTTATGAAACATGAACCATTTTTAAAGAGTGAACAGTAACCCAACAATACATGAAGTGTATACACCTGCACAGCATGCTATATTTATATGCAGCTTTCATATTGATTAATCAGTATAAATAATACAATAATATTAATATGATATAGAACTTGGAAATTAGCCAATTTGCATTATAAGTACTTATTTTGAGTTATTTTACTGATAATAATTCTTTGATTTATTCAACAATTCTTCGCGGTGAAATATGTTTAAAAAAATTAAGATCAACTTCATGAGTGTTTACCTTATATCCCTTTATGTGAATATCAATCAGTGAGTGTGTTGATTATTAAATACTCAGGCGATTAATAAGTATAAGTAAATTATAGGTATAGTTATATTATAGTGTAAGTATATTTGTACATGCATACATATATATTGTGGCATCACAAGGGGCCAGGTAGTGGAGGGACGTTACCTTCCCACTCCAGTACAGCGGCCACCTGACAAAATGGCCGCTCGGCTGGAAACTACAGCTCCCAGACTGCCTCACAACGCACCCAGCTGCAGGTGCTTAGGACAACTAATTGAGGCAGGGCTGGGAAGCTTAAGAGGAGACAGAGGGGAGAGCGGAAGGAGGGAAGGAGCTGGACAAGCCAGGAGGAGAAGGGCCTCCAGTATAAACCCAAGCGCACGAGAACAACCCTGCTGTGATTTTTGAAATGTCCCCACTGTGGGACAAATAAAGGAATATCAAATCAAATCAAATATATACATACATGTACATACACACATATACACAAGTATATACAGGACTGTCTCAGAAAATTAGAATATTGTGATAAAGTTCTTTATTTTCTGTAATGCAATTAAAAAAACAAAAATGTCATGCATTCTGGATTCATTACAAATCAACTGAAATATTGCAAGCCTTTTATTCTTTTAATATTGCTGATTATGGCTTACAGCTTAAGAAAACTCAAATATCCTATCTCTAAATATTAGAATATCATGAAAAAGTATACTAGTAGTGTATTAAACAAATCACTTGAATCGTCTAATTAACTCGAAACATCTGGAAACACATTTTCAAATGTTTGATTTTGTTTTGCTGTTATAAATTTTTTTTTTACTTGGTCTGAGGAAATATTCAAATTTTATGAGATAGGATTTTAGAGTTTTCTTAAGCTGTAAGCCATAATCAGAAATATTAAAAGAATAAAAGGCTTGCAATATTTCAGTTGATTTGTAATGAATCCAGAATGCATGACATTTTTGTTTTTTTAATTGCATTACAGAAAATAAAGAACTTTATCACAATATTCTAATTTTCTGAGACAGTCCTGTATATATATATATACAGTATATCAGCTCTAAACTGTTTGGAGTTAGCAATATGATGTCACTAAAGACTTCTTATACACCCATGGCTGTATATAATGAGCAGTCTTTACCCTGTAATGGTTTCATGATTACAGCTGAAGATCCATGTCAGGGTCAGTGAACAAAGGTGTCACATGGTGGGAGGCTGGGAAAGAAGATGTGTGTGATCACATCCCAGCCACAGGGAAGGAACAAACGCTGCTTTCAGCTGACTCACCGCAGGAAGCAGACAAAAGGCTATTGATCCCAGAACCAGTTGAAACACACTTTTTTTCCCAGTTGATGCGTACGCTATTGATTTCCTTCATCGTCTAATGCTCACATCTCAGGATGGTTTATTTGCGCATTCCTGACAATTAATTCTCAAACAGTTTATTTAAAAAGCCATATTTGACTGTCAGCGTCCAGGAAAACAAAACTGACCCATTCCTAAGAATTTAATAACATCACATTTACTTAGATTACATTACAAAAACAATACATGTTGTTATTGGAAGGGAGGAGGAGTTCATTAAAATGGGGTTCGTGAAGCAATAACACGGACGTGATCTATGGGCTGCAGATGGAGAATGTTATCTCTGTCGTCAATCATGGGGGTGTTTTCTTTTCATAAATGCAAGAGCATGGGGCGACCCAGAAAAAAAAGAAAAGAAAAAACATTCATGGGAGCGGCTCAGGTTATTTGTTACTTCTAAGATGAGCAATCTCATAAGAGTGCTATCTCCATATAGCTTGAAGAAGTACAAGAAGGTGTAATTTGTATATTTCTTTTAACTGTTCTTTGTCTCTGATGATTTACAATCATCGCCCCACCGATGGTCTCCAGAGGACACAGAGGAGCAGGTTCGGGGCAAAAAATGGACAAAGCAGGTCAAAAGGTCATATAACCCTCCCCATATGAAATAATGAAGAAACTAGAACGGGCACTCGGTAGAGCGCATACCTTCGCATATCACAATATTGGGCATTGAATTATGAACATTTTGGCATTAGTTGCATGCCAATTGGACAAAAATGTATCGTGCTATGGTAAAAAAAAAAAGATGTTGACCTTTCCATGACCTTGACCTTTGACCCGATTGATCCCAAAATCTAATCAAATGGTCCCCGGATAATAACCAATCATCCCACCAAATTCCATGTGATTCAAGAAGATTTGACCTGTTCATGACCTTTGACCTTGACCTTTGACCCAATCGATCCCAAAATCTAATCAACTGGTCCCCGGATAATAAACAATCATCCCACCAAATTTCATGCGATTCGGTTCAATACTTTGAGTTCTGCGAAATATTTTGACTTGTTCGTGACCTTTGACCTTGACCTTTGACCCGATCGATCCCAAAATCTAATCAACTGGTCTCCGGATAATAAACAATCATCCCACCAAATTGCATGCGATTCGGTTCAATACTTTTTGAGTTTTGCGAATAACACGCATACAAATAAATAAATAAATACACGGCGATCAAAACATAACCTTCCGGCATTTTCAATGCGAAGGTAAAAAAGGGTGAATAAAAGGATGAAGAAGCAACTTTAAACGTTTGTTCGAGGCAGGTTGTGATACAGCACGAACAAAGTCTCAATCTTTTAATTGGTTTCCAAATAATAGCCTCACTGCAGCGATGAGTGAAGACCAGGGCGGCGCTCCCAGTCTCTTCCTTCTATTCCAGTAGCGTATTGGGGGGGGGGGGGGGGGGGGGTGACGTAATCTCTGCGCAGCTTCGTCGTCGGGGGTGTCGGGGGGTCAGGCCAGACGTTGGGTTGAAGCTCGAAAAAAGGCCAAAGCCTCGTCTTGGAACTCAAAGGCCGCCTCCTCACCTGAGCCCGGCCGCCAGCCTCTCCATGGTGAGTTTGCGCTCCTCCGCCTTCTCCTGCGAACGGCGCAAGACGTTCCTCAGCTCCTGGAGATGGTCCAGCGTGCCCACCAGCTCGCCCCTTCACTGTCTTCATCTGGCTCTCCAGCATCTGCGTGTGATGGAGGGAGTTCCTCCTGTGTCGTCTGCTCGAGCGTACTCTTTCCTCCAGGTCCTCCACTGCAACAAGCGGGGGGGGGACAAACAAGTCACTCACCATCGACCATCAGCAAGAGACTCGAAAGATAATGCGAAGGTGAGGTTTACGACACAGACCCATGCTCTCCGAACTGGACTCCGTCTTCTTGTCCCACATGCTCTTGGTCTGCCGCAGCATCTTCTCCATCTTGACAAGTTCGGCCGCCTTGGTGTCGCTGTCGCGCCGGATTTTCAGGAACTCCTGCTCCCTCTGAGTGAGCTCGCCGTCAAACTTACTCGTGTTGAGTTTTAAAAATTGAAACTGCACAACCTGCAACTTGACACCGCGACCCTGTCTGCGATTCAACAGCCGGCAAACTCAATGAGCAGAAGACAACAAGGGCGACGCTTCTGAAGCCGATTTTTTTCAGCATCCAATCATGTTCTGACGCATAGACTTCAACTCCAGCTGCTGCAGCTCATGAAGCAGCGCTTCTGTTTGCGGATGAACTGCACTGCGGCCGACATGCAGCTTTTTAGAGCATTTTTTTGGTGTCCTCGGCACATGTCTGGAAGTCATCCGGAAACAGACGGTTCTCAGTACACACCATTATAATTGACAAGTCATAAGACTGGCTCCGAGCAAGAGGGATAATTGTTTACACTTACTCGCTGGTGACAGAGCTCCCTTTTGGAGGATTTTAAACAAATAAGAAGAGAAGAAATGAGGTTTAAAACGAGTTGAAAACATGATCAGGACAGCGCGACGCCTGTGGGCTAATCTCAACAGTATACCGGTGATACCTTTAGCATCTAAAACACCATTATGTCAAGCCATCACAGGATAAGATAAGATAAGATAATCCTTTATTAGTCCCACAGTGGGGACATTTTGAGGATCACAGCAGCGGGTGCACATTAGAGCATTAATACAAATAAAAGATAAAAATAAAACACAACTAGAATGGGCACTCGGTAGAGCTCATAACTTCGCATATCACAAGATTGGGCATTGAATTATGAACATTTTGGCATTAGTTGCATGCCAATTGGATAAAAATTGACCGCGCTATGGTAAAAAGAAGATGTTGACCTTTTCATGACCTTGACCTTTGACCCGATCGTTCCCAAAATCTAATCAAATGGTCCCCGGATAATAACCAATCATCCCACCAAATTTCATGCGCTTCGGTTTAATACTTTTTGAGTTATGCGAGTAACACGCATACAAATAAATAAATAAATACACGGCGATCAAAACATAACCTTCCGCATTTTCAATGCGAAGGTAATAACAATAACAATACTAAATGCTAAATACTAAATACTAATACTAAAATACTAAATATACAGAGGAAACATCTATACACAAGGCAGTGACCAAAGTGAATTTCGAGCTGGTTAAAGTGTGTGGACAGGTGCTATACAAATGGAAAAAATTAAAATGCAAAGTATAAACAAAGATGATGATGATATATCAAAGTAAACACAACCCACTGAGGAGCCATGCGCTCTCTGTTGTTGATCATGTTCCATGAAACATCCCAACACGGCTTTAGGGCAGTGTGTTAACAACGATGTCATTGTGTTACAGTCGATGTGAAAGTAGTCGGCAGGCGGTTAGTGATCTTCACTTCAATCGATCATCACTTATGACCCACTTGAAGTGTGCGGTGGTTCTGTATCCCTCTGCCTCTGTATTTCTTTGTACTTCTTGTTTACCTTCGCATTGAAAATGCGGAAGGTTATGTTTTGATCGCTGTGTATTTATTTATTTATTTGTATGCGTGTTACTCGCATTACACAAAAAGTATTAAACCGAATCGCATGAAATTTGGTGGGATGATTGGTTATTATCCGGGGACCATTTGATTAGATTGTGGGATCGATTGGATCAAAGGTCAAGGTCAAGGTCATGAAAAGGTCAACATCTTCTTGAATCGCATGAAATTTGGTGGGATGATTGGTTATTATCCGCGGACCATTTGATTCGATTTTGGGATCAATCGGGTCAAAGGTCAAGGTCAAGGTCATGAAAAGGTCAAAATCTTCTTTTTACCATAGCGCGCTCAATTTTTATCCAATTGGCATGAAACTAATGCCAAAATGTTCATAATTCAATGCCCAATCTTGTGATATGCGAAGGTATGCGCTCTACCGAGTGCCCGTTCTAGTTTTGCTGTGTTTGGGAAATTTCTGGGCATGAGCAAAGAGCCTTTGGCCCCCTCATGGAGGTGTGGGGCCAATAAGCATGCTGTGCAGCCAGCTCTCATTACCTGGCCGCTTTGCCAGGTAATGAGGCCCCTCTGTGTGTGTATGTGTGTGTGTGTGTGTTTTAATCACTCTCCTGCGTGGTGCTACATATCGGCACACATCGAGGTCAGACGGGCCACAGCAGGATGAAAGCGTGCCTCGAGCTGCATTCATTTACAATCTGGCACCTGCAGGTTTGCGAGGCGGTGCGTTTCGGGTTTATTGGTGCCAGTATTTTGTCCCAGTTCAGCTGGCATTCTCTGCTGACACACTGTCTCTCACACACCTAATCAATCCATTCAGTGTTTGTCACATCCATCTCATCAGCTTATTCTGTACACCGGTTGGTCACACCTCGTCACCTCAATCACACATCCCCACCCGACTGCACCCACTCCCTTCTGTATTACCTCGCCAGCTCTATCACACATACCTGTGCACTCTGCTGCACCTATTCCCTTCAGTGTTTAAGCCTTCGCTTCACACACACTCACTGCCAGTTCATGCTTTGCCAGTACGACCATGTCTGTTTGGACTTCTACACCTTGCCTCTTCCCCTGGTAACCACCATAGTCTTCCGTCCCCAATCCTGAAAACCCTGCCTTCTTCCTTGCCTGTTTTCCCCTTTGTGTTTTTTACTTGTTATAAATCTCTGCTCTCCACTCACCATTCCGTCGTATTGCATCTGAGTCCGACCACCACAGCTTTAGAACATAAAGGCGTTGTTCTCATCGGTCCCTCTTTTCATTCGGCCCTTAATCTCACTCTAACGCTACGGATTGTCAGCAATAATATTAACATAAATTAATAATGAAAATAAATGCACAAAAACGATTTGGAGTGCCAAACACTCCCCAACCGACAGAAGTTGCTCCTGACTTTTGACCTTAATAACAAAATCCCCATAAGGACAACTGAATGAAGAACATTCATTCCGTATGTATTCAGTAGTAAAGTTTAAATGTGTTGTGTTCTGCTAATTATTCTTTGCTGTTGTTTGGCCAGTGTGTTGAGTTCTTTGCAAAGCAAAGCCTCTCGGTGGAGGCTGTTGTCTCTTTGTGCTTAATTAGTCACCACCATATATCCCTTCTACGTTTCTTCATGATGGCTAAATGTTTTGACCTGAATGTGTGGCATGTGTGCCTTAGATCCAAGACAGTGGACGGGGCGTCACAGGTGGAGATAGATGGCAATATCTCCGCAGTAATTGGACTTTTGCTCCATTGATTTGCCCCTAAAATGATATCTGAGATTTATAATTATTTATTTTATTTTTGTGTTTCCTTATGGCCCTTCTTGGCCAGATGCATGGTTCATTTTTACTTTATTTTTGTAATGTGTTATTATTATTATTATTATGCATTCCTACTTTTGAAGGTTGTATTTCTGTAAAAATACCTAAAAAAAATATCAAGTATAAAAAATGAAATAAAATGGTATCTGACAGAGGCATAAGTATAAAATTACATTCACCTGTTTTTATTTATTGCATACATTTTTTTGATTTTCTGCACACACACGCGGTAAGAACCGTGTTGCTGGCGCCCATGTGCTGACTCTCCTGATTGCAGTGATTAGACATAGGCCGATCCGCGACAAATTATATTCTAGTTCTAGTTTTTGAACTTTTCCTATGCTGTTAACACTCAGCCACATGTCCCTCTCCCGGGCTTCCTGGGGCTCCGTCTGTTCTTATATACAGCCTATAAGGCTGTTCCTAAAGCGTGACTGGCCTCCGTCTTCAACTCCATCCTCTGAGGTCGGCCACATGCGGAAACAAAAACAAAATCACATTCATTATTAGAATACTAAAACCCCCGGCCTTATGAGACTGAGGCATTATCAGTCAACAGGATAACATTTTGCTTGGAACCAAAAAAGCAATGTCTGTTTTAAAAATGAGAACTCGTCCCTTTGGGGTAATCCAGTTGGAGGAGCGACCCATTAAAGGCCGCTGTGTTGGACATTTTAATAGACTTTTCTACAATGAAGCGATTGTGTTCCAGAACACTCCGTCTATGCACGTGACATGACCAAGAAGTGCATGAAACATTGTTGATCACATATTTCGACTCTGATCCCGCAGTGTCCACAAGCATGGACATGTGGCATGCTGCAGTGCCTTTGTCTATCTTTTAAAGATGATAGACTGAATATACAGTGGAAAGTATTCAGAACAATTTAAATTGTTCACTCTTTGTTTCATTGCAGCCATTTGCTAAAATCAAAAAAGTTCATTTTATTTCTCATTAATGTACGTAAAACTTGTTGCATCATTCCCAAGAAGACTCATGAATGTACGAGCTCAAAAGGCTTCTACTCAATACTGAGCAAAGGGTCTGAACACTTATGACCATGTGATATTTCAGTTTTTCTTTTTTTAATAAATGTGCAAAAATGTCTATGGGGTGCTGAGTGAACATTAATGAGAAATAAAATGAACTTTTTTGATTTTAGCAAATGGCTGCAATGAACCAAAGAGTGAACATTTTAAAGGGGTCTGAATACTTTGCGTACCCACTGTAGGTCAGGAGTAGTTGACAGGATTAATTGTCAGTGTCAACCGAATCATTGGCTGCTCAAATCTGCTCTCAACAGTTCAACTTCTCCCAAGTTGTGGTCTCCAAAAATCCCTCACATTAAAGGGTAAAGAGTGGGAGAAAAAAGACTCCCTCGAAATGTCATTTTTACTGTCTCATTCCACAGGCTCATTACCAAAACATTAGTCATCGCATTTATATAAGGCACGCTGAAAGCGAAAACACTCCATCTGTTACGTAAATTTAATCAAGAACAACATATTTTCAGAAATGCTGTTCGGTAAATAAATGTTTCTTTTCATATGTGGTGGGTGAAACGTCCTGAGGGAACTCTCAACCTCTATATCACCCGCTCTACCTCAGACGTGAGCTTATTCAATGACACTAGAAGTACACCGTTTTTTCAAAACATGTTTTCTGAAACAAGAAACTGGTTACGTATATAAAGGTAACCCAAAAATGCAAAAGGCCCTCTCTGAAGGATTTTTTCCTGATCCGATGTGAGGTTTTGTGACAGGGATGTCTATGTGTACAGATTGTAAAGCACTCTGAGACAAATTAGTAATTTGTGAAATTGGGCTATCCAAATAAACTGAATTGAATTGAATTGAAGAAGGTGTTTGGTCTGTCCATTCTGGGCTACTGTAGAACAATGGCGGTGCGACATGGCCCACTCCCATGTAGATATATGCAGGGGTAATTCTAAGCTAAACAAACAAAAACACAACAATAATTATGGACAAAAATAGCTATGGATATTATATAACTGGCCCTTTAATTCCAAAGTACCTCTGTAATAAACCAGCAAGTCAGCCAGTGCAGCAGTGTGACTCATTCATGCACTCTAAAGCACAGAGGAAGAGGGATCAGAGTTTGGATACACTGACAATCCTCGTCTAAAAACATGATGTCACCACACTGAGTCTTTAAAGGCCTCGCTATCTCACTTCTGGTTAGAATAAGCAGGAATCACTGAAAAGGATTTGCCAGTGCAGAAAAACAACAAATGCAGTCTTGGTGTGATTTGTCTTGCTTCTTTAGCTCATGAGGTGACTCCCTCCTCATTTTGAAGATCCATATCTTTTGTACCCACACTGGATACAGCTGTAACATTGTAATACAGGAGAGTCACCATGAGGGGGGAGGCTAACATCAGCTACTTCACGTGAGTCTGCCCCTCTCTCTCTCTCTCTCTCTCTCTCTCTCTCTCTCTCAACAAAGTGCTTTTCATGGAGCAATATTTCTCTTTTGTGAATCATTTTCAACATCTTCACACTCTCTATGAAGCAGGTAGAAATCCAGAGATTATTTATGTCGTCCGTTACCACGGCTACGTGGCGGCCTGTGGCGGATGTCGGTGGGTGGGACGGCGAGGTAATGAGCAGGTGTGGGCTGCAAGACTAAACGGGGATTAATGAAAGGTAAACTGAATTTACGCGTGGAAATCTCTGTGGGTGTTCTCTGCTGTTGATTAATCTAAAAGGTTACGTGTGTGGAAAAGGCGTTCATTGCATTATAAACTGTGTGTGATTATCTATACTTGTCAGGCATCCAACGAGGAATATTTCTGAAGCCCTCTGTCTCAGTATTCCTCAGTGCACCATGCAGTGGTGCCACCTCTGCCTTCTTTTCTGCATCAAGGATGTTGTTTGTTCTTATATGGAAATATATTTTTCTTTTAATCTGCCCACTCAAAGGGCCTCAAGGTAATCAGCATTACATAACCACAGGAAACACCATATGTGTTTCTGTCCAGAGGCTCATAAAGCTCTCCTCCAATCTCTAAGCTGCTCTCCCAGCAAAGCCAATACAGCAGGCAGTGATGCCAGCTTAGTTTCTGTCTTCCCTATAATGTTCTCTCCATAAAGAATTTAGGAATGCGGCTATCCCAGTTCTTCAGTTTTTGGCAAATCAAATCTCTTTCATTTCACAAAAGACATATTGCGTTTGTGCTTTCACACTTGGCAATGCTTTTCTTGCGACACGCAACCGCTGACAGTTTTTTGGGGTACAATGTGCATCATGCTGCACATGACGATTACCTTTTGCTGTTGCATTCCTCCAGAGCACTCTTAGAGTCTTGTATGTCTTTCATTTGCCGGCCAGAGATATCACATGCCACTGCAGAATCATGGACAGAGAAATATATTCATATACATTTCAGGTGCATAATTATAGATAAAGCAATACTGTGATATTTATGCTTTTCCGCATGTCACATTAATATGCAAATCTCCATCTGAGCACATAAAGAAGAGGATGCTCTGCAGCTGTTCCCTCGGCTCCCCCGCTAGTAAGATTCAACAACAGAAGAAAATCTGTGCATTTAATACTGGCTAATCCCAATGAGATGTAACGAGTATTAAAATACATATGAAAAACAAGGATGGCGGGATTCATGATCTTGCCGGGGTAATGGAGCTGACAGCTTCGTATTCTCCATCCTCGACCTGACACAGTCCCTCTGAGTTGTGAGACTTCACCATGAAGAAAGCCCGGAGACATCTGCCTGTTTCTCAATCAGACTGATACTCTTCCTGAAAATATTATTATTATTTTTAGCTTTTTTTATTCAAACCAGCACATTTTCATTGGAATTGTGGTCAAAATGTCTTTTAATATGTTGTTTAAATGTATTTCAGCAATATGTATTGTAAAATGTTAAAGTTCTCTGAGCTTGTGGGTCTAAGTCTCAGCCATTTCACACTGATGACTTTATTTATGCACATATTGTACCAGTTGCTGAATGGTAACTGCCTATTTTACAGTAACATTCATATGAAGTAGTGTTTCTACATCAATGTAAGTAAATATTCACTCTTCATTTGCCTCTGCTTTGGTCTCCACCACCTCCTTAGTGTAACCTAAAGCAAAAGCAAAACAATGAGCTGAAAGACACTAAAAACGCCCAATGGAGATGAAAGGAACTGCAGCTTGTGGTGATAATGGTGTGCAGCTGCTCACTGTGAGTGAAGGACTTGTGCCAAAAACCCAAAACAGCAGCCAGCAAAGTGAGGCCAGTGGAAAGCTGCCATTCTGATTCTGAGGCCACACTAAAAGTATGGGATGGTTTAACCTTTAGCGGCGAAGTGCGGCGAGAAAACCCACAGCCAATCAGGGAACAGAGTCCTGTGACCCCTGTGACCCCTGTGAGATGTCGACCTATGTATACAAATAACTTTCTCCATCCTGAAACGCATGAACACGCCTCCATGGTCACAGAACATGTTGATTGTTGCAGCTAGCCTCACTTCACCGCTGCCATACTGTTACACTCAGTGTTTATTTTTTTGCAGGCAGTGCATTATTTTAGAACAATGAACAGCCAATTTCACTGGAAAGGAGGTTCTATATTATCAGTCACGGCCAATCAGAATCAAGTACTCACCCAGATTCATGTTGATACAAACATGCAGCTTAGTGCAGCTTTAATAAAGCGTTTAATGAAATGTGACTTTATGAAGCAGTTTATCGTAAAGCACTTGTGTCTTGCGTATTAAATTCAACATATGACATCTTTGTCTCACACTAAAATAAATAGATATATTTTCACATATAAAATAATCAACAGACACATGGTTTTCACACACTCGTAACAAATTGTGTGATTGTGCTTAAAAAAGAAGAGAAGAAACACAGATCCAAAACATAAAATTGTCTGCCACCTAAACATATAAACACATTTGCTGTGAAAACACAACATCTTTCCTTGAAGGCTCGAGATTGCAGGAGGCTTCCAACTGCTCTCCATCCTCCGCCTCTAATTGGTCCAAAACGCCCCACAGACTGAGCGCGGCCAACATGAGTCTCATTTCGCTGCATCCGACGGAGCGGCTCGGTCTTCCCGCCGCGCGCCGCCGCCGCCGCCTCCCCGAGCAACGCATCATCCGCGCGGTGCCGCCGAGACAATCGGTCATGTTTCACCGCTCGGTAAATGTCCAGGGTGAGGTGAGTGCCGCAGGCGTTGCCTGACACCCGCGCGAGGCGTGCGCCCAATTTCCCATTTTCTGCCGCTCGCGTGAGATGCTCTCCATTTGTCATGGCGCGAGGTCTGCTTCCATGGGCGCTCTGCAGAAAGCCGCTGAACATCCAGGTAAGCTTCTGAGTAATCCCCCCTCGCTCCGGTGTCCAGTTGAATCCAGCCAGCCGTGTGCGTGTGTGCGTGTGTGTGTGTGTGTGTGTGTGTGTGTGTGTGTGTGTGTGTGTGTGTGTGTGTGTGTGTGTGTGTGTGTGTGTGTGCGTCCGCTGTAGCCCGCGCCTCATGCACTCAGGTGTCAGATGGAGATATGAGCGGCGAGGCGACACCACCTTTTTATACTACTTCATCCTCATTTGACCGTCGTATTGCATATGGATTAGAGGCAATTTGCAAGCATTAAGATGCATGCTTTTCCAGACTCATGAATCATAAAGTCACTTGATGCTCGACGGCTCAACCATCCTCCGGATCCTCGTTGCTGTAGCAACCAGGTCCACGATATGTCGGGATGGTAGCCCACAATCTCATAAAAAAAAGGAATACAAAATAAACTGTATCTGAGGCTGCAAAACTTTACGTTACCTTGAGTCATTCACTGTGTCCTCAGTCCTTCTTCGTGGGTTGCCGACACCACAATGAAGGCTTTACCATCACTCGCTTGGATTGAATGAAATCATGGACCTGTGACACGGTGCAGCTGCTTGTCCTCGTCATGGAAGATGAGCAAGAACGTTATGTAACGTGTTTGATGTGAGTGGAATTAGGTGGCTTTTGCTCATAAGTAGAATGAATCTCTGCTGCTATACGGGGAAATAAAGACCCTCAAGGACACGTGGTCTCAGGGACCCACATTTATAGGATCCACACAGTTAGATCATAAGTCCACTTGAGCACATCCCGGGGATGAAGTCGTTCACATCCAAGGCTCAAGTGCCTCATGCTGCTGCGTCATCACACCACCCTCTCTGTTTGATCTTTGAGACCTCGGGGCTGACTTTGGTGGAAACACGTGGGCTCGTCTAAGCCGCTGTCTTGACCTTCCCTATGCATTTCAGGGACAAACAAAAAAAATCAAGTGCAGTTCCTGGAGGGAGAACCAGCCAGTCAGCCTCCAGGGACAGCCACCCGCATCGTTCAGTTTTCTAGGCCATCTCAGCCTTCCAGTGACAACTTAAGAAGTGTCAGTCTGTGATCCTTGGAGAAAAGCTATTTCGAAATATAAAAAGCTGACAAGACCCGCAAATTGGAAATGTTGCTCTTGTTCCTATAGATTACATACCTGTGCACACAGAGAAACAACACATCGTCTCAGTTTGTCTCTTGAGTCTTCAAGTCATACTAATGAGTTCAATGATGGCGAAGTGCGTAAAAGCCTGTATCGTGCCTCTTGAAAGCCTGAGAGTCTGTGAGTCATCTGCTGCTGTGACACCCATTGAGACCATTTTCACGACGTTAAGAGATTTTCCCGCTCTGAAAATATGCCTTTTTGTCAACATGACAAAGACAAAGATCTCCTCAGTCTTTTTTTTGTTTTTACATGCACATTAGCGGTTACTTCCCATTACATGTAAATTGTCTGCTATGTTTTTAGTTTAAGATCACATAGTCGCTAAATACGCCTCAGTTGATGTTGAATCAGACTCAGATCGGAGATGATTCTGATGAGCCCCATTGGACTATTTTGCACAGGACTTGTTGGTTCAGATATTGGGGGGGGGGGGGGGGAGCTGCAGTCCTTGCCTGGACCGATTGTGTGTGAACACCATGGTCTTGATGTGAGATTTGCAGCATCAGACAGACAGAAAAAGTGATGTTCACATGTGTTATTGTCGCAATGTGTGTGTGTGTGTGTGTGAGTGTTGCTTTCTTTCTGTCTGAACTGTGATGAGTCCGATCTTTGTATCGTGTCCGTGCATCCCTTCCCCCCCCCCCCCCCTCCAAAGAGTCTGTGACAGGAGGCACGCTCAGCGACCTCACTCTGGAAGGCCGCCGTCCCTCTCCATCACACGCACAAAACCGCACGCGCCCAGCCCCGTCCATCTTCTGTTGCTTCGTTGTCGATGCCTTTCTCGGCTCTGCGCGGCGGCCCATTAACCGGCAACCTCGGAGGAATAGCTCCACAATCATACATAATGGATGACTGGCGTGCAGGCTGCACAAGCCAAGTATCAGAACTGTGATGCTGCTCTTGATCAGCTTTGATCTCCGCTCTGCATCGGCAGCGCGGCATCCGCTCGCGCCGCTGACACCGTGCAGCGCAAGTCTTTGAAATCTGTACGACTGAACCTTCGTGGGTTGAGGTGTTTTTTTAAAAGACACAGGCTTCCCCAACAGGGCTTGCGGTGCGGTTGTTAACTGAGAAGAGAGTTCAACCGGTTGGAGGCCGACCGGTTCTTCCCCAGCCCACCCCAGCACACGGCCACAGCTCCCAGTCAGTCTCTAATTAATAGCTGTCACAGCAGCCACGATCAATATCACCTCATTAGCCGTGTTTGTGTAATTCTCTCCCTTCACATAGGGTCAATACATAATCCCAGACAGAGATAGAAATGCATCGGTCAGAGTTGAAATGAAAGCCACAAACGGCATCGATTAGAAAAGGGGCCGAGCATCCATTTGTTTCCCCCGCGGGGTGTTATTTCCATAATGCTTTTGTTGTTGATGCATTACACCTATGGAAAAATCAATATGGAGGTACTGGCAGCACTCGTGCGGTCACTGCTTTTCCGTTTTCTGTGGGCCAGCACGGACGGTCAGATTTGTAAGTAAACCAGTCAATAAACAAAGCAGCAGAAACCGTATTTAAATAGGATGAGTTAAATAGCTCGGTCATTGATCATTTCTGAGGGCTGTTTGTGAGATGATTTGTATTGTATGTCTACAATAATATATTGGACTCATTTCTTTAACAGCGACATCAGCAGTCAGAGAGTAATCTATTGAGGAAAAACAGCATGTTTGATTTGTGTAGACTTGTGATTAAGATAGGAAAACATAAAACGCACAGAAGGGGTCAGAATCAAAGATATGAGCGGTAATTTTGACTGAAATACCAATAGTTCATTATTAGTTGATTTTTTAATCGTTCAATTTACTCAAAAGAAATGTGCTGATTGTTTTTAAGAGTTGTATTCCTAAACTTAAATCATATTTTCTGTACATTCTGTGAATTCTCCTTTCTTTAGAAGGGACAAATAATGCACATTGTTATGTTCATACATGTATTTTGGGTTTCAACTATAACATGTCTACATGCTAAATGCAAACATACAAAAAAACACTTAATGCCAGTGTTAATATAGCTGTATTCACTCTCCATCTGAAACTCTACATTTTAGTGCCTGTCTCTTTAAAACCTTTACATCACCCTTTAAATGAAGTTTTAAAGCCTTCTTCACATTGCCAGAATATTGTTATGGTGGTGAAATAAAAAAAATCCCTTCATTATAATTCAATATATTTGTATTGTATTGCCCAAAAAGAGTTCAGCTGCATTAATCAACAAGTGAACAAAGCAATACATTTAGCAGTTAAGGACACATATAATTACGAAAGACTACAAAGAGCTGCCAGGAGAGTGGCTCTTAAACGTAGTTATTTAAGGTGCCCAGAAAGAATGTGTCTGCTATGTGTAAATTGGTAAAACATTGACCAATTGCATATGGTTTATATGTCATTGTTGTGTTTTACAGCAAAGTGACCAAAAAGTTAAATACAAATAATGCAGGTTTTATTCTTCAAATTATCAGAAATAGCATTTAAATACAATCCTGTGTGTAAACTCCTCACAGTGTTCAATTCTCAGAAATAGATAAGAGAAAGAAGAAGAAAAAAGACGTTCTTTGAAATAATGATGAGCTGGCAGAAAAAAACACATGCTTTTTCCTAGAATCCGTAACATGAGATTAAGGACCACTGTTTGGGGAGAAATTAGATTACAGAGTGACATATAGTGGCTGTCTGAAAGCTCTATTTCTATATTATCTGTGGGAGATCCATTTAGAGACCGATACGAATGTAATCTCTTCGTCAAGACTGAAACGACACCTCGCATCTTATGCTCCTAAGGAGGAGAGTGACCAACGAGCTACTTTACATTTAACAGAGTGTTACAGAAACAACAAAAAAGAAAAGGTTGTGCGTGTGTGTGTGTGTGTGTTGGGGGTTGGGGTGGGGGAGAATAGAGATTCATATCCCAATAAAGATAAATGGAACTGAAAGGGGCCGACAGTAGAAAGGGGGAGGGGGGGGGGGGGGAGTCCATCCCTGTCAAGTGCAATAATCCATAACGGAAGTACGGTTAAAAACTACCGCTCTTCTCCAATTGGAACGCTGCCATTATTGATCTAAGCAGACTGTATTCATCAGCTGGAGAATTAGAAAGAAAATCAAAAGACACGGTAATGAGGCTCGAGTCGCTCTAAATGTTCCACTGTTGCTGAGGCAGACCACAAACACCATTTACTGTTAATTACTGAGCACCTATTTAGAGATAGGGCGCACTAATGATGCACTCTGAGACACAACTCACTTAGGAGCTCATTTGTATTCCACTAGAATTAGGACGGATTAATTCATTTGGAACAGCGATGTCGCACCGAAGCTTCGCACGTGATCTAGCCAAGTATGCAGGACTTAAAATGTCTTAAGTATAAATAAATAAATGCATGAATATGTACAAGAATAAATAAATAAATGCTTAAATAAATGTATAAATAAATAAATACAAGAATACATAGATGCTTAAATAAATGTATAAATAAATACAGGAATGAATAAATATAAGTTTTACCTAAACAGGACATCATTAAAAAATATATATTTCTACATTTCATTTATTTATACATTTAATTAAGCATTTATTTATTCCTATATTTATTCATGCATTTATTTATACTTAAGAAATTGTAAGTCCTCCATAGCCGAGTGACGTAAACCGTTGACATGTTTCCAACAGGCCAAATTCTCCTACCTGCATATGAAGTACCTGTTCTTTTCATGGCTGGCGGTGTTCGTGGGCAGCTGGATCGTGTACGTCGAGTACTCGTCCTACACGGAGCTGTGTCGCGGGCACGACTGCACAAATTCAATAGTGAGTATTCGAGTGCATGATGAACCCACCCACACCATACTCATAATATTGTTTTCCCCCTCCCCCGTTACCTTTGTGTGAGCTGACCAATATTTCCATCGTATTTTCCAGTGTGATAAATACAGGAAAGGAGTCATCGACGGCTCGGCCTGCAGTAGCCTTTGTGAGAAAGGCACCCTGTACCTGGGGAAGTGCTTCACCGCCAAGCCCAAAAGCCAGGTTACTTTCATTTATTTAAATTTTTTTCTTTATCAAACATTCCTTTCCAGTCTGCTTGTGGCAAATCCAGCTGCATCTCAGGCCTACCCCTGTTTATTTATTTGTAGGTGTACTCTGGGAGCTGGGGAGACCTGGAGGGAGTCATTAAGTGCCAGATGGAGGAGGCTCCTCGTTACGATTTGGGGAGTGAGATGGAGCCGAGGAAGGCGTCTGCGGCCTTCGACAAGCCCACCAAGGGGACGTCTGTGGAAAAGTTCAGAGAGATGATCCTCAACCACCTAAAGGTCAGGAGGCCTTTCATTAAAAGCTGCTGCTGGTAACTTTAAGAACAAAAACAACTTGATGTCCTATTTGCTCAAATTGTCACGAAACCCTGACGGATCAATAGGTGAAAAAATAAATCAAATGAATTTGTTTCCACCCTTTCCTTTTCCTGCTCATAATGACACCTGCAAGATCCCACTGCACCCAAAGAAAAACTACAAATCAGACGTGGAGTCGCTAACGCAGCAGCCAATCACTGCTCGTGAAGCTGTGAAAACACGCAGCTACGATCAGATGAGAGACTGTGACTCTTTTCCCCCAGAATCTTTCAAATGCCATTATAGGAGCATTACAACACAATTATTTTCATTCTCATGTACTACAGTCAGGATAACAATCTAGAAAAGTGTCTGAAAATACTCTCGTCGTTCTCAGGACTTCCTGATGCTCACGGCACCAAATTCCACAATGGACTTTTTTTTTTTTAAAGGGCTTTTGTGTACTCTGCACCCTCATATGTTGCAGAATAATTTAAAACTCAAAGAACTGATACCACTTACTGCTTTAAGATATAAAAGAAAAGAAATAGGCAGGTTCCCAAAAATGTAAAGGTTTCTTAGATTAACTCGGTTATGACAAGTGTTTCTAAACTTTGTTTCTTTTAAAATTGTCTTGTTCTTTTTTTTTTACAGGATATTTGTAGTGAAATAGCATTTACAGTTTGTTATGCTGAAAATATTATTTTACAAAAAGGAAATACACAAATGTATAACTTTGTAGAAAACACCACACAAGGATGATGTTTTTTTTTTTTAACAAGATGAACACAAGGAGAAAAAAAAAAAAGACAAAACAAAACAAAAACATTACACAAACTTTTCCCCATCCCACCCCTCCACTTGTATGGCTCTGTTTCCTTTCATTTATACATCTACAGTTTCCCTACACCCATCCGTACACATTTATATCTACATAAACCAATACAACACTCCCAACATATACATCACTGTGGACCCCCCAAAACAAAACCCAAAAAATAAATAAAAAATAAATAACCTGCAGCGGGCTTAATTTGACGCCGGTCCAGGAAGGCTCACACCACCACGATCAGCCAAGTCCAGAGATGGCAGAATGTCTATGAAGGGGCCCAGATGTTTCCAAAGGCTGCCTGCTTCCCTCACATAATATAATATCTTTTAAACTGTGTTTTTATGGTGCTGCCAGCCTTGGCCAGGTCACCCTCGAAAAAGAGATTATTAATCTCAATGAGATTTAAATAAAGGTTTAAATAAATAAAATAAACAAATACAGTAAAAATATATATTTTAAGTTACCAGCTGTGGCTTTAAACCCGATATCAAATAGAATCCAGCATCGAGTAAACTTAAAAGCTCTGGATATTTTCTTCTTTCCTTCCACAGGCTAAAGTGGGGGATCAGGCCAACCTCGCCGACCTGGCGACCCAAGTCTTGTCCATAACCGACGCCAACAAAGACGGTCACATCTCGCTGCCCGAGGCTCACTCCACGTGGGCTCTGCTGCAGCTCAACGAGTTCCTGTTGGCGCTGGTCCTGCAGGACAGAGATCACACGCCCAAGCTCCTGGGCTTCTGCGGAGACCTGTACGTGATGGAGAAGGTGCCGCACTCCCCCCTGTACGGCGTCAGCCTGCCCTGGGTGGTCGAGGTGTGGATGCCGGCGGGCCTGCGCCACAGCGTGGACCAGTGGTTCACCCCCTCCTGGCCGCACAAGGCCAAGATCTCCATCGGACTCCTGGAGC
This sequence comes from Pseudoliparis swirei, assembly GCF_029220125.1. Lineage (NCBI taxonomy): Eukaryota > Metazoa > Chordata > Actinopteri > Perciformes > Liparidae > Pseudoliparis > Pseudoliparis swirei. The sequence continues at coordinate 7,163,053 of NC_079392.1, read as the reverse complement.
TGGTGGAGGACGTGTTCCACGGCACTTTCGGCAGTTTCCTCATGTGCGACGTGAGCGCCGCCAGCTTCGGCTACAACGACCGGCACGACCTCAAGGTGATGGACGCGCGGTACATCGTCCCCGAGGCCATCTTCCAGGAAGACATCAGGCAGCAGCGCTGCGAGGCGGACGAGGACTGCGTGTACGGCGCGGACTGCCTCACTTCCTGCGACCTCACCAAGCACCGCTGCACGCCCGAGGTCACCAGGCCCAACCTGGCCAAGGCCTGCGAGACCCTCAAGGACTACGTCCTGAGAGGGGCCCCGTCGGACGTCCGGGAGGAGCTCGAGAAGCAGCTGTACGCCTGCGTCGCACTGAAGGGGTCGGTGGAACAGATGGAAATTGAGCACTCGTTGATTCTGAACAATCTGAAGACTTTACTGTGGAAGAAAATCTCCCACACCAAAGACTCCAAATAAAAAAATAGACAAGGGGTCCAGGGACAGATGCTTTTGTTTTTAAAATAAAATGTTTGACCGTTTTCCCACTGAGGAAAACAGAAGTATGCGATTCCCGTTTGTAACTGACGTTTTATCCTAAAAGCGCTGGTCGATGTAAACTTTCATATTATAGCACAAGTTGACTTTAATATACTCGAGCAAAATGAGCACGTGCAATTTTTCGGAAACCGTGACAGTATCAATAAATTTGACTCATCAACTTTGGCGAGTGCTTGCTTAACCTTTGTTGTGCATCGTTTAGTAGTCGTCAGCCCTTTACTTTTAGATTTCACCTTCGAGAAGGCAAGTCAGTTTGCTGAAATTATATTGAAATATTTATGAAGGAAATCTGCCATTGAGCAGTTTCCTTTGAAATTAAAAAGGGGATCAAAAAAAACAAACAGATAAGACACATGAAGGTCAATACATAAGCACACGTGGGGACTTCACTCTTTTTCGATAGATTTATTAGAACAAATTGCCACGTGAGGAACGGAGCAGGCCGACGCCTCACTCGGCATCCTCCTTTTCCTGAGCGCGGAGGAAGCTGGCCTTCTTCTGGGCGACGCGGTCCTTCCTCTGGGCCAGAGAAAGCTTGGCACGGTTCCATCTAGGCCAGACCAAAAAAAGCACAATTAGCATGGGCAGTCGTCTTTTTGTCCATTCCTGGTGTCCAAAGGCGTAACTTGCGAACTGGATTGACTGAACAAATCAGCATTTCTCACCTCTTCTTCTTGACTTCTTTGGGCACCTTCTTTTCATGGATTGGATTCTCACGAATTCCAGCATGAGCCTTTTTGTACATTTCCTCAATCTGAAACAAAGTCAACATCCGATTTCATGGTGCAATTCGAAACACTTTTGGCAGATAAATTCTGACGAAATGGCTGGTTTTATAGCCAAGAAATTTAACATGACGATTTTAACTGGACATTTGTCATGTAGTTTCAAAATTGTTTGCCCTTTTGGTGTCCATGTCCATGCATCATGTCACATGATGTCACAAGCAGTATAAAGATGTAATTTCTAAACTTGAGCATTTTTTAAAGTAGAGAACAGCTAAATTTAACTTCTTTTGTGCCAACTGTTGGAGGAGCTTAGTCAGAAATGCATTAAATCCATTTGACTGGATGAATTTGAAACCAGAGGCGACTGTTAGTCAGTGGTTAGTCTTTAAATCAGAGGATCGGTGGTTCGATCCCCGTCTGTGCTAGACCTAGGAGCAAGACGGGTAACCCTGAATTGCTCCCTGTAGCCACGTCTATAGTCTATGATTATAAGTTGCTTCAAAAAAAGTCAGCTAAATTAAATTTTATGCAACTCGGGGACAAACATTCATCCTCTGTGTATCAAATTTTTTTTTTTTTAAAGACTCAATGATATGAAACATTACTCCACAACACAGTCTTAAGATACGTGTCCGGGACAATAGTGTTGAGGATGAGGTCAGAGTTGTAGGAATGTTTTACTCAAATGCAAATTTGGAGAAGCTCAAGCGTGTTAGTCATTGCGATTATGATGCTCATGCTTTATAAAGACAATTTACTGGGACCAACGGAGCCTCAGCACAATTACACAGGGGCTATGGCTGAATGTACGCTGTGTTAAGAACTGCAAGCTGCATCCTCCATTACAAGCACCAAACACAAATTAATTATGTGCTTGTTAATGAGGAGGGAAAGGATGCGATCGCTGTGCCATGAAATCGTCCTCATGATGAATCGCCGACAGGCAGAACCTGCCACTCATGAGACCCGTCGATGAACAGAAGCTCTTGGGCCGCGACGCGACTCGTTCACATCTGTCCAGATGCAGCGAGCATCGTTTCACAACGCCCGACAACTACTCACCGCCTCAGGGGCCACGCCGTTCTTGATGAAGCGGGAGAACTGCTTCTTGTACGCGTCCTCGTCCTCTTCCAACAGGTAGGTCATGTACTCGGACACGTTGACGCCCATGATGTGCTTGCGGTGAACTTCGGCGTTGAACTCCTTGCTCTCTGTGTCGTAGCCAGGGAAGCGCTTGGTGCTGGGGGGGAAATAAACATACAAAACAGGTGACTCCCAGCAGCTTCAGTAAGCATCAACATGACATTGAAAATAGGCAGGCAGACTTTGTTACATTACATCAGTGCACAATAAACACGGCGCTGCGTTGCAGTGCGCACGACTCGTGTGCATTATCAAAACGGCGTTGCAATAAATTCCGTCGGGGCACCCATCTCCACCGGCGGCGCAATGACGGCGCCTCAGCACGTCGCCGGCTTTCAAAAGCCTGCTGCCGTTTCCTGGTTTCCTCGCGGACGCAAGCAAACCGCTCAGGCCGCATTTAAACGTAACCCTCACACGGGCCGGACGGCGTCCACACGTGGCCACAGATCCACCACACTGACACGCAGAGTGCTGCTTCTCAATGCAAGGTAGACACAGGTGGCCAGGACATGGCATTCTGGATCCTTTTGTAACCGACTAAATGTTTTAGTGTAAAGTCTAAACTGCGTCTTTGAATCATCTGAATTACAGGCAACAGAAATGAGTTTACCGCAATCCAAACGGTACACATGCCAAAGAACACCAGATATTTAACGGCACAAACAACCCTAACATGTTCCAATTGCCTCTGGAAGAAGTCTCACAGGAGGAGGGCGGGGTTGATGACTGAAGACCTCACAGGCCTCGCCACTGGACAAGCAACTCAACAAGTAGCATTCAACTTGCGCCGGAGCCTTTCATACGACCTTCCTACTCAAACCCTCTTCAAGCGTTTACTGCGATTCCCTGAAAGCGTCCGCTTACGACATCTGTCAAATCAGCATCACTCACATAAACATGCCTTGAATTACATCCGCAGCACCGTGACAGACGAGTTCATCCCAACTCAACCGCTTCGTTCACTGCTTTACAATTTCAATATCAAACGTCAACCGATTCAGCCATGACACTGCACTTCAATTTAGGAGCTCTGGAGTGCCATTTTTAATTATAAAAAACATATTTGGCGGCCTTTTTAAACGGGCTTTTGTCACAGCAAACAGTTTGACTCTGTATGAAAGTCAGGCGGTGATACTGATAACATTAGCGAGGGCTACGGGCAATTAAAGTGTCCTCAAATGCATCATTAATGTGATTTAGACTTCTTGGAATATCAACATATTTATCATTACAAATGAAAAGTTCACAAGAGCAAAGCACCAAGCAGCAACATTGAAGATGTATCTAATATAAAGACCCATTTATTAAGTATTCGACATCTTAGGGTATTTTCACCAGTCTGCTCAAAGTTCAAGGAGGTCAAGAAAAAAAAAAAAGGACATCTATTTAACCGAATCCCATTTTTGGAATGAGACCGCATTTCTCACGCAGCATCCGCTCCAGCCTGACGTACCTGTGTGGGATGGACAGGCCTCCGTCCACAGCCCCCTTCAGGGCGCCGAACACCTTGTTGCCGGTGGTGGTTCTGGCAAGTCCGGCATCCAGGTAGCAGGTGAACGCGCCTGGCTTCCCGTCGACGCTCTCCACGTTGAACTCGTCGCCCGTCACTTCGACCTGGCCTTCGTACACCTTGTCCAGGCCGAACTTGCTCAGCAGCTGAGGACGCAGAATTAAAGGAACACAAATAAGTCAATCAAGATCAACACCAGGCGCAGCAGAGTCGTGCTCTCGAGTTTGGCCTCGATGCGATGAAAGCATGTAAAGAGGAGAGTGCGCGTACCCGACGGGCCAACAGCAGCCCAGTGCTGTAGGCTGCAGCGTAGTTGGTCAACCCCACGGTGACCCCGTACTTGGGCAGCTCGTGCGAGTAGGCCGCGCACACGATCATGTCGCCCTCGATCTTGGCATAGGCGATCTGCGGGGCAATCGCACGCAATCAATCCAAAGAGCACGCAAGCATCACACGTCTGGGTCTCCATCGTTTGCCTTTTTTGCACAGCCACACAACACCATCAGTTCAAGGGTGTCGTCGACGGGTCAAAGTTCAGCGAGCGCTCACCTGGCAGCAGATGTTTCGGTTGGAGAACCTGACGATCATACGGTACTTGGGTGTGTTGTACTTGTTCTTATCTTGCACGACCAGGCGCTTGCGGGCGAAGTAGTCAGTCTTTCCCTCTGGAAGAGAAACGCACGCGTATTTAAAAATGATAGGACGCTCATTTTGAGATGTCACTAAGCTCTGGCATGACTGTCGAGGTGTTTTTACCTCTCCTCCTCCTGAATTTGACCTGGTACCTCTTGAAGTAGGACTTGTTCTTCACTACTTTGACAAAACCCTGCATGTGGGGGGGGGGAGGAGGGGGAGAGACACGCATCAACTTAGTGTCAGGGACAACACGGACAGCCACACGCGCTAACGTCAGGCTAGCTCACAGTCGTCGGCTGTCAACGTCAGACAGAGCTAACGTTAGCCAGCTCGACCAATGGAGGAGGACGGGGAGCTAGCAGCAACCACAAAACGAGCAGATAGTGAGGTGTATGATATGGAAATCTCGGGGCACGCGGGTTTAGGGGCTCACTGGTCACACGCGGAGGGAATAAATCACAGGAAAACACTCAACAGGAAAAAGGGAAACATGGGAGTCTGTGGAGGCGGCCGTTTAGGCCACGTTGAAGCGGACCGGGCAGAGCGTCCGCGGGACTCAATCTATCTTCATCTGAGCGCCAGCAGCATGTTCGTCAATGTCCGACAGCACACAGCGCACGAGGGATGTCTTAGGCGCGCATGGGGACACATATTGGGACGAATTACGAACCATTTTTGCAGTCTTTCTGTCTCCTTATGAAGGAGCCCGGAGCCAAAGACTGTAGCTTGACTCCGCTGCACTGGAAAAAAGGAAGAGACACCATGCGCATGCTCCGTAAATAGCGCGTCACAGGATGAGCCTCCCAGGCACCATGCTGCACAGGTTTCGAGACTCTGCCCCCTATCGAGCCGGGGCGGCTATTTACCCAAAATAACACCACTCATCTGTCAGGGAAATTAAAAAACAGGTCTAATTGTGATTCAAATCTGGCTATGGTGTATGTTGTAGTTGTCATATTTACATCTTTAAGCCAAGTTCTTCTCGTGGATTTTTTTCTGGCTTTCACTTATAACATAACATATTCCGCTATTTTAGGACACAATGGCGTTTCAATTCCTTTAAATTGTTTTTATAGGATTCAACTTAAAGAAAAGGGGAAGATTGTGGGGAGTTATCAGCCACATATTCACTTTCAACTTTCAGCAGGCTTGTTTTTTTTATTCATTACATACTCTTATTCCCTCCATTCGATAAGTTGTCAAAAACTCAAATGAAGGTTCTTCACCTGTTTTGTGCACACATTATATATTCGTCGTGTTGTATTTACAATGTGTGCAGCATTCAATTGGTTTTCATTGTGAGAACAGTGGTAGTGTGAGTCCTTGTTGTTTTGTGTTTTTTACATGTCAGTGTCACATCAACCTAAAAATGTGTCGACAACAGGGTTGCAATGTGATACAGGGAAGTGATTCAGAGACAATCCTCCATCATGGTCGGCCTCTATGTTGTTTTATATTGTGATATCAAGTTCTATTGTTTAAAAAACAATTAAGGGGTACAGCAAAGGAAGCATCTGACACTGTGACAAAGATTATATTAAAATAAAATGTTGCCATAAATCAAACCTGGTCCTTGATTAACATGTTTAACAGTAAGCTGAATACACACAGAGCTATTCAAGAGACACCACAGTGTCAATGGCTAAATCTATTAACGGTTGGCACATGTACACTGAGACAATGAGCTTTTGTACAACACAGCCCCAAGTTCTAGTGTGGCCTTCACTCGTTTCCCGTTCCTTTGTTTTGTTTTCTCTCACATGAGCGTAACACTCCGACTCTTTCGACTGTCCGAAGTCTCTCTGCTGCTCCCACGAGACACTTTCTGTAGAAAATGCCCTCTCTGGTATTGATTTTAGATACTCAGTTGTCTCTTAGACCAGCTCCTTAATTTGAAATGGAAAAAACATGTTGTGTTTTTACACCTGCCCGAGTTTGCAGATGCATTCATGTCATTATGTTACAGTGCAAGTTGTTGTTTCACTTTATAAATGATTTAAAATATATATATTTTTGTTGTATTTTCACCAATATTTTCACAATAAAAGAATAAAGAATAAAAAAACATACAGAGCATACAGAGCATACTACATTCAAAATTACAGAAAAGTACACAACAAGTTAGGACAAAGAAAAGAAGAAAAAAATACACAAGTAAATGAATTAAATAAATAAAGTAAATAGATAATTTCCCCATCCAAAGAGAGAAAAAAGTAATTAAATATTGGTGCATAGAGTGATGACACAGCACAGAGATGCCGCTATGACACAATGCATAATTCAGAGCTCCAAATAGTTAAAGTCCTATGGTACCGTTAGTGTTGTACCCATGTACTCCAAATAAGGGTGCCAGATATTAAAACATAACTTATATTTCTTTCTGAGACTTCCAGGTCATTGCTATATACATTTCCTGGACACACATCAAGCAATTTATGCTAATTTAATTTGGAGCTTCATCAAAGACCCATTGAAAGTTGGGAAGTTTCCCACTACACATAGCTCAGGTTCCATTGGAAAGGTAACCCCTGTGACCTTAGTTAAGGTAACTAAAATATATATATAAATAATAGTATGTTCTTCTATCAAGAGTCTGTTTACAAACTTCTTGTAGATTATATCACAGTTTTAGAGCCCGGCCGTGACACTATTCAGACGTTTCACATTGCATTTTGGAAACTTTACATGTCTAGTGATGTGGGCTAGCAAACCATCAGGAGTTTGAAATTGTAACCGATATCAAAATGTGGATAGAGCATTTCAAATTTGGCAGAAGTCAGAATTAGACAATGTGTTTCGGAAACATGAGCCACCAAAAGGGAGTATCTCAGACTCAAATCACTGTCAATCATTATGTCACCAAGTGACATGAAACCTCACCTTGAGATTTATTGAAGTAGACAGACAAACAGATTTAACCGGCTAATAACAATGGAGTAATGGCCGATAGTTTTATTGGTGCCTTTTAAAATGTTCAGTCAGGTGTTGTTTCCCACTCCAGTAGAAGAAATCTAGCATTTTAATTTAGCCATTAAAAAGTGCATCAGCAGAGTGCATTTGAGGATATGGGTGTGACTCCAAACAATGCGAGCACAGTCACAGTTAATACGTACATTTAATCCCTAATGCCACACAATGATTTTGATATTCGCGAACTCACCCAACAACATCTAATGTTTTCATCATCTATTTTCATTCCATTTGAACTATTTTAGGCTCAGTGACGATGTGAACCTCATTACTGAGAATTACTATGCCATCCTGTCTCCGTAGACGTCTAATTATTTAAGCCTGACAGCCTGAGGCGTGATTGTTGTGACGGTGTATCAGGTTCGGTGGCCTACAGTCGCCATGGCGCTGCCAAGTCTTTCCTACAACGTCAGCTGCTTTTCAGCTACTTCAATGAACAGAGGAGTGACCAACAACTGACAAAAGACATGCGTCACTGCTCCCGTAAAACCTGAAAAGTAGGCTGCAGAACTGTACGGTATGCTTGTGGAGAAAGTCGGCTTTCTCATATTTTCACCAGAGCCAGGATGTGTTTTCAACACGAGTTTCTATTGACAGCCATCCTTCAGTGAATGCCAAGCTGTGTGAAGCTATCAAACGTAGAGAAGGAGCTCCTCGTCGGATTATAGTTCATTTTAGATTATTTTATTCCAATTTAGGTTCATGGTTGTATTCTTTTGAGGAATAACCACTGAGTACAAAACAGAGTTTTCATTTTTTCCTGATTCAACTAAGAAGACAGCCTGCCTCAATTGAATGACCGCTGTCGCAACGGCATTCGTTCTTCCAGCCTATTCCAACGGAAGTGTCTTTTCTCAGAACAATGAACTTCAGGTAAGTGATTATAGGTGAGATACTGACTAGGAAGCCTGAGACCTATAGTGTGCTGGGCTTAAATTTAACTGTTACTTCAATAAATCTCAAGGTGAGGTTTCATGTCACTTGGTGACATAATGATTGACAGTGATTTGAGTCTGAGATACTCCCTTTTGGTGGCTCATGTTTCCTAAACACATTGTCTAATTCTGACTTCTGCCAAATTTGAAATGCTCTATCCACATTTTGATATCGGTTACAATTTCAAACTCCTGATGGTTTGCTAGCCCACATCACTAGACATGTAAAGTTTCCAAAATGCAATGTGAAACATCTGAATAGTGTCACGGCCGGGCTCTAAAACTGTGATATAATCTACAAGAAGTTTGTAAACAAGTCAAACAAATGAGGTCTACCCTACAGGTGGTGCTGTAGCCATAACTGAAAAAAATGTCAGTGGTGCTGGCATGCCCTCTGGATAACCCTAACGACTAGTGTGGCACTCAACCGGTTGTTTTTAATACATATGTTACCGAGTAGCCTACAGTGGTTCAACCAGGATGACCTGCTTGACCTCACTTTAGTTCGTTTACTACCCAACACCAGATACTTTATGTGACATAGTCAAAGGTTTGTTTGCAACAAAGTGATTTGAGCAACATTACTACACTCTTCCTTCTCCTTCCACCCACAAACAAATATTTGTACATTCAGCATTTCCTTTTTCCGAATGGCTACAAATAAATAGCCCAGTTAAAGGTTTCTGGTGTGTAGTTACTTATCACGAACACTAGATGGCGGTGCTGAGTCGGGTTCGGGCCCAGGGCGCATGCTCTGTGCGATGTAAACAGTTGGTAGGCCGCCGCGGTCTGTCCGAGCTCTGCAGACGTTTGTGTACACGTATGAGACGGCTGCATGGGCTGGACCAGAGAGTCAATGGGAACGAGCTAGCTCACTCACCACTGGCTAGCTTTCAAGTGGAAACTAAGCGATGCTAACGTGGGAAGAAATAGCTGATGTACTCGGGTAAAGTGGTCGGAAAGCAGTGTTTTTCTTGTAACTGTGGGATCATACTTTGGTGCATGGGAAGCAGACGACGTTTGCTGTGGCTGGTTGAAAACGCGTCAAGGTAAAAAGATGTTCTTGTTGCTTTTTTTTCACCTTCGGGCTCCGACTAAGTACTGGAGTGAACACTAACTCGTAAAGCGACTTAGAAGTTACCAACGTATGACTCCAAGTGAACGGTGTGACATTACTTCCAGAAAGTAGACGGTGTCAAGACTGAACTCTTGTCTTTACTTAGTCGCAATATTAGGTTGTGTCGCTGGTTTACAGTCATGTCATTGTGAGTCTAGCTTAAAAGTTTGAGGGGAAAAACTAGCTAATTAATTGGCTCGCGAAGGGCTCCGTCTATCAGCTGGAAAGAAACTATAATGTACGTGGATAAAAAAAAAATTCTCCCGCTGCTCGGCAAAGTCACGTTAACGTACCGATGTAAAACTACTGTAAACCTACTTTAAAGTACTTTAAACTACTGTAAACTACTGTAAACCTCGGCGAACTCGCCAACGTTGGAGGCTTCTGGGAGGAAAAGACACCGCAGACTGTTGCATTTGATGCCAGTTCTCCATTTCAGCTCGAACACCAGCGAGCCATAAAAGGCGCAGAGACATCTCCTCTGTGTAAAGCAGCGGTCCTCTGTTAAAACTGCCTTTAAACTAACTGTTGTTGGGTTTTTGGGGGGGGGCCAAGGGCATCGTATATAGCTCGAGGCATCGGCTGTGTTCAAACCGAAGTTATATTTAACTCAGACTGCAGAGTTACAACAACAACAACAACAACGCGGCTGTGTGGCCAGATATTTAGTTTAAACTTTTTAAAACAGCAGAAAGTACTTTTTGCTGGTTTAAATATATGCGAGGATGAGGATGTGAGAGGAAAGGAAACGTTCCCGCTGATGCTGTTGTGAAAAAAAGTGTTTTGGTGAACTTGCTGATCATGACTTTAACACTGTATATCTCTCTCACACGTACTCTGTACTTCTCACAGCATGTCGATCCAGCAAACTGGGGAAATTGGATGTGGGCTATTGATATTCAGAGCAACTACATTCCTCCCTTAAATGTAATGTTATACTCTCATCAGATTCCTCACCTAGAACCTCATCTTTTTTCATGAGCTCAGAGGCGAGAAAGCACATTGTGCTCCACCAATGACTATAGCTAACAGGAGATGGAGTGGAAAAGTTCACTGTTATTTTAAGTATTTTTTCTTGCCAAAAGGAAATAAAGAAACACCCTGGAAGAAATCCTATTAGGATTCCCTCATAGGGAATGAGCTTATCATGCGTAGTGACACTTCTATTGGTGTAAAATGAGTTTCCTGGGAGGTCATGGCTGGCCAGGCGCTTTATGTAACGAACACCTCCCACTCGCTTGCTTGTTTTTCGTGCCTGTGCGACTAGAGATGAAACCTTCACAAGCTTTACTCCTTTGTGTCTTTTATACTTTGCTTCTACTTTTCAGTCGTGTTATTTTGGGAGATCTCACAACAGGAGAAGAAACAGTTGAGTGACTGTCGAGGCATCTGTCGAACAAAATGAGTGCAAGTAAAAGAGGTGAGCTTTTCAAGTCATGCCACGCGTGGACACACCGCTGACGTAGCCTGTGGAAGACCGTATGCCAGTCGAGGATGCAGGCGGTGGAGTCTGCACACGCTTTCGCCGCCGAGCAGTCCGTGTGTCAGATTGACCCGAGCGGTCACTCCCACAGAGTAAACTAGCCACGGCTAAATATTCCGTGTGCGTGTTATTGCGTGCGTTGATACCCTCACGCAGCACATGGACAAAATGTTTCCCCGAAGACAGCCATGCTCTCTCCTGCTGGGCCAGACGTTTTCCGTTCTTCTTTCCCTGCTTAGAAGTGGCAAGCGATGAAAGGGAAGCAAGAGCAAGAAAAAAGCCCCTCGGATGACGCCGTTAAAAAACCCCAACAACCACCGGATAAACTTTTACACTCGCTGGGGCAGAAGAGTCTGCAACAGTCCCCTTTTGGGATCCGTTGGGTGCCGTGCATTTTGAACCGGGAGAAAGGAAACGCTTCTCTGTTCTGCCGTCGGCCTTTCTCGGTTCCCCAATCGTCTCGTGGCGTCGTTCTCGCCGAGGTTTTCTCGCTGCCTCGCTGTGCGTTTCGTTAGCGATGCACGCTGCGTCTCGGCTGCCCTTCTGAGTTCTTTGGCAGACGAAAGCAGGAGCGACCTCCCGTATCCAGGACTCAGAGGGATGCCTTGCTTCAGTTCGCGGGGCTCGCTAGAAGGAATGTGTCGCCACCTGGACGCCTCTCAAAGCCTCAAGGCCCCCCCCCCGTCCTCCTGGCTAAGTAGAGGTTTTGGTTGCTCATATTTTGGTCCCTGAATTTATGTCATTTTTAGTCTGCTTAAAAAAGAAAGAAAAAAACTACAATAAGGCACAGTGGCATTTGTTTTATTCCCCTCCCCCCCAAGGTTTTATAAATAGAAAAATCAATGAATAGGGTTCATTCACGAGATACATTGATAATCAGATTTAATAATAGCACACATAAACCGGGCCAGGTCCACGCCGTACCTCCACATGGTTCATCTTTTCTCTCCACTTTTCTCAGTTCGTGAAGACACCTCATGCCCTTACATTTCCTTTTTTGATTTCCGAGAGAAAGTTTACAGACACAATGCTGGCCTCAGTGGCCTGGCTCAACGAGTCAACAAAATAAGTAGAGCTGGCATAGGGCGAAAAGAAACACAGGCTTTTTAAAATTAATGTTCCCATATACCACCAACATTGCCTGATTCTTTTCACAGAAATAACAGAAGTAATTCTTCGATTTCCTTAAAGTTAATTGCAGTTCTACATAAGTGGATTCATGTGGCTGTGAGGAAGATGAGATGTCCTGTGACTGTCGTTTCTTTGTAATCACAATCATGTTTTAATTCATTGGACTCCCAGAATTGCTTTTGCCGTTGTGCCGTTGAGATGGAAAGTGTGCTGATTGGTATCTGAGTCAGAGTGCACTGCACAGACCCACAAAATATTCCGGCTCTGTGATTTACGTGAATTCAGTCGCAGCGAGTAAATGCTACCTCCGTTTTCACATTTGCTGATTTATTGTTTGTGTGAGCAATGTTCTGATTTTTATGGACAAATAAAAACGCTCTGAAGATCCTAACACAGCGACGTAGACGGATATCATAAGGGATGCATCCCAGTTTGAATTGTCTGATTTTAGGACTAGTTGATGTGAGACAGCGATCGGGGACACGTTATCCGTGAATCAAACTGGAACGGAACATTTTAAGAAATCAAGGAAGAAACTTTGCTCGCTCAACTAGATTTTATCCACAAAATATGCAATACAACAGGGTTCGTACGGTCATGGGAAAGTCATGGAATTTCAAAATGGTCATTTCCAGGCCTGGAAAAGTCCTGGAAAAAAATTTAAATCAGGAAAGTTTTGGAAAAGTCATGGAAATTTGTTATCACATGTTCATTTACGCCGAGTTTGAAATCATTAATATGTTTTTTAAAGAAAGACGCTCAAAATATAAGTACGCAACATTTTCTAAAATGCAACATTTTCTAAAATGTTCATGTATATACCGAGATTTCAGTTTGGTCATGGAAATTTGGTTAAAAGTCATGGAAATCCATTGGTCAAAATGTGTAAGAACCCTGATACAATCCCACAATACTATTACAGTGACATAATGATAACAATACCCAAGGCTCACTGCTTTGTCTTCCACTGATTTTTAAAAATATGTATATAATTTTTGTAATAAAAAAAGTATCTATATGCATATTCCACAGACCGTTGCTGCTCTTAATATCCTCTTTTCTACAAAGCGAGTGTTGCCTTCTATGGCCTAGTTGTCATCGCGGTGTCATCTGGCCAGGCTCTTTTAATGCAGCCGGCCTGTTGCATCTCCAGGGTGTGGATCTGTTAGTTTAGCTGCCGGTCGTGTCGTCGTGTCGATGGAGGTCAGTCAACATGCCCCCCCGCAGTGAACGCTCAGGAACAGGGTGTTGTTATGAAAACAGTTCAGGTTTGGTGGACCAGCTTCCTGTTTTCTCTCCATTTCAGACTGGACTAGGCACAGGCAACACCTAGAATGTGTAATGTAATATACAGTAGCTTTAATGCCGCACCATTACCTTCGCATTGAAAATGCGGAAGGTTATGTTTTGATCGCCGTGTATTTATTTGTGTGCGTGCGTGTTTGCGTGTTATTCGCATAACTCAAAAAGTATTAAACCGAATCGCATGGAATTTGGTGGGATGATTGGTTATTATCTGGGGACCATTTGCTTAGATTTTGGGATCGATTGAGTCAAAGGTCAAGGTCATGAAAAGGTCAACATCTTCTTTTTACCATAGCGTGGTCAATTTTTATCCAATTGGCATGCAACTAATGCCAATTGGAGTTCTAGTTTATCTTGTTGAGTGTTTTAAACTAGGTGTGCACTACAGTCTGTTTCCTCCGGTTGTCTTTGTGACATGTGTTTGCCTTTATTGCAGTCGATGGGTCAGCGTGTTGCTGCAGACGCGATATGTGGGGAGAGGGGGATGACATGCAACTACTGCCGACTACTGTAAAACCTGGGACGCTGCGTTTATCTTGTATGCGTCATAACCACTGGGTCATGAGAACGCCCTGTCGGCTGCAGCTTGTCCACTTTAAGAAATAATATATAGTTATTGGTCCTGTTGCCTACTCCTGCACACACTTCTCATCAACGCTATCACATTTCATCATCGTCCAAACAGTTCTCTTAAAATCTGATCTACGGTACTCTATATTTGTATCTACAAAGATAACCAACTGTTAAATACACGTCCAACTCCATCTCCGTGTGGTAACCGTTAAGTCACTCGGTGTTTGTCTACAGGACGGTAAAAAACACCGCAGCTAAGATATTCTCAGTCTGTAACACTCTTATCACCACATTTACCACAAAACCTTTCTCTCTTCTTCTCTGCTGTGTCTCCGGCCCTCTGTAGGCCTGATACTCACGGAAAAATGACTCATCATTTCACACAGAGTGAGAGAGTAAGAGGCATGACATGTTTAGCCTTGTAGCAGTATTCAGACTTTCAGAAGGCTGTACAACTAAAATATATCTATCTATAAAGATATAGACTACTATATCTTTTTTTTGTTTCCTGTGTGAGGTGAATTTCAGATCGAGTTTCTTTTTTTTGTGCTGACCACGACCTGTTGTACATTGATTTCAGCAGGAGACTCAAATAAGTCCTATAATCTCTAGTGGAGCACTTTGACCCTTCCTGACGGTGTGATCGGCAGATGACTTCAGCGCCGGGCGTCGTTGGACCGGCCGAACGTCTGAGGAGTGGATTCCCGTCCGGGGAGCAGTTGTGACAAATTAATTGTGTTTTTTCCTTCTTATGCGTGGTTCTCTCTGAATAAGTACAGACTGGATTTCCTCATGGATTATGTTAGCAGCTGAACGCAGATTGATTTGGAATAGCAGGTAGGAGTGTCTAGACGATTCCCTGCATTCATCCTCTCCGTGGTCTCTCTTTATGGACCATTGCCGAGCGCCGATCCAAGTACTTGTCTGCAATTTGTCGGGCTTTTGTCATTACTGTGCGTGCCGAATGTCTGAAGTAGGTTATTGGAGCACTGACGGAATGCTTTCAGGCATGCATATAGTAGTCAGTGTTTCCCCTAGGTTTACAGCTTCAGGGGGGCGGGACTAGTGCCGCCGCTAGCCATGTTGGTGCCCTAAGCTTAACTCCTTCACGATGCCCCCCCTGAGAAAGGAAAGGGACCCACGGCGAGCGGCGCCGTCTCTGCAATGACATGCTGTTGCGTAGAGACGATCAATAACAGACGTTAAGTTTAATAAAAGAACAAAGACGTCTTTAAGAAAAGGATCGTACATTACTTCTGCTGTAATCTGGCGCGATAGAGAAAATTACAGGGTGGCGGGTGGAGATTTCAGGGGGGTGGGCCGCCACCCTGATAGAATGGTAGGGGAAGCACTGGTAGTGATGTGGCCTGTTGTGCAATAATAATCTTCATAAATTAGCTCACTTTTTAAATTGAGTGAATTGATTGTCAATCAATCCACCATCCAACACTATATATTAAATCAGCAAGTCTTGGCATCAGAAAGCGAGACATTCATTTGCTAACACTAGGTTAAAACTTCTTGGCTCGATTTTAAGACTATACCGACTGCTGGATCTGTGCTGCCGGTGCCTCTCTAACCAGACAAATTATGAAGCGCTCAAAAGGTGTCGGGATGTTATGATGTTCAGTAGCTGCAAGATAAGAACGGTGGGACTTTTTCTTTAAATGGTTTTGCCAGATATTTTGTTTAAATTTGGTTTGATTTAAGCGAAGCCAAGCTGACGCAGAGAGAAGTTAAGAAGCTGTCTGCTTCAGGTTGGACCGCCCTGTGAAGTGGATGGAAAATGCAAAAAATATCCCCCCCCCCCCCACCCAAAAAAAGAAAAATACAGCCCAAATGTTATTGCTGAGGTGTCATTGGTGAATGTGTCTCCATCCCCTGCAGGTGGCGACAGACAAGGTTGCTGGTAAGCTGAGTTCTACTCTCTCATGGGTGAAGAACTCGGTGTCCCACACGGTCAGTCAGATGTCTAGCCAGGTGGCCACGCCCACGTCGCTGCAGACCACCTCCTCTTCCACGTCTCTGTCCTCGCCCGCCGTCTCGCCGTCCTCGCCGCCGCAGCTCAGTCCCGACGATGTGGAGCTGCTCGCCAAGCTAGAGCAGCAGAACAGGTGAGCAAGTCTCACGGGGTTTGGTAACGCGTCTTCAGTCGTCGGTTCCACAGAGATGGACAACACAGGCGGGCTTTTTGGCATATAAGCTGCTTTTTGGGATTGTTTAAAACAATAACAATTGGGGAGTCTGTATGCTGTGTGTGAGAGGCTGGGATCATTATTCTATGTGGAAGGCAACATAAAGCTTGAATTAAACATTGTATTCTCAACTTTGCAACAAAATGGAACTTATAAATACAAATTTACTCAATTGTTATGATTAAAATAATGGTGTCTGATTCCGTTGGGCAATTGTCATCAAATCCTGACTCAGCTATTTTGAGCGGAGGACCTTTTGTTCTTAAACTGTTTATTATCATTATTTAGATTTGTGGTCAGGACAATAAAATGACCGTAGTTGTAGTTCTAAAAGCTTTGAGGCTTCATCCCCCCCCCCCCCGTTGTCACCTTTTTCACCCCTTATGAGTTTGCAGGTATGTATTTCAGGCTACATCAACACTAATACATTTTTGTTTTAAAACCGAGTTTTAAAACCCAAAACGATCTCTGTCGTTTTCGAAATGATCCCCGTGCCCACGGAAACCTTCTGAAAACACATATCACATGACCATTCACGTAGACCGGGCATGCGCCTGACAGTGTAAACAGGAATCAGATTGCAGAATTTAACTGCACAACAGCTGCTAAGTAAAGACAACAAAGCAAGTAACACTTTAAATTTGTCATCCTTGATGAAATTATTCCCTGGCGGGTTTGTTTTCTTCCATGAAAAGGGTCATGTGATCGGGGCCTTCACGAATCAGGGAAAGACATTTCGGGACGGCTACGACCCCATCAGCAAAGATATGTGTTTTAAAAATAGAAACGTGGAAGTGTGGATAATGGCCTAAGTCAGTATCCTTGTTGCTGAGACGAGATACGTTAAACTTAACTGTGAAGGGAATCTTTTTGTTGTTGTTGCAGATTATGAATGAAATGACGAACGTTTTGAAAAGTATAGTACATGAAGGCTGTCCAATCAAAAAATCTGAACTTAAAATATATATTTAATAGTGGAATTCGGACCCATCCAATTTTGATTATTAATTATAATACTGGCATAGTACTAAAACGAATGACTGGAGTGATTAAACAATTTACATGACTTTTAAAACTGTAATACAAAGTTCTCAAAAAAAAATTGTTTGCAGATTTGTATCCACATTTTCATGTCAGTATTCAAACCTTTGTTTTATGTTGTTATTATTTTCTCCTTGACTGGCGTAGAATGATTCTGCTCATCCCCCCCCCCCCCCTCCTGATCGTATCTGCACACATACCTTCAGGAGAGAGAGTGACGCCCAGCAGGTCGGGACTTGCCAACTCGCTGACTCGTAAAATATGGTCGGAAGAAAGAAAAAACAAATCTTGAGTTTGACAAGTTCTGGAGGATTCTTTTTATTTTTGGGGAGGTTTTAACTCGTCTGTTGAGAAAGTTTTGTGTTTTTGTTCCTTGGGGGGGGGGGGGAGGGGCGCGTGCATTTTATGTCATTGTGTGCTCTTTGCAGGTTTTGGAATTACTTTGTTTGTCAGTTATTTGCTGGCTTCCAGGTGTTTTACCCAGTTTGGCCTGGACCGAAGTGAAGCTGTGTGTGTCTCTGTGTGTGTGTATCTGTGTGTGTGTCTCTGTGTGTCTCTGTGTGTGTGTGTGTGGCGCCGTACGTGATGGCCGCTGTGTTGCGAGCTCCCGGATTTTGTAGCAGTTTTTTTATATTTATTCTTCTTATTGCGACTATTTTTGCACAAAACGTTAGCAGCCGGTTAACGTACGACAGATGCACACTTCTGGAGATTGGATCGGCAGTTGCTCGCCGCCTACCAGAGTTTTTCAACTCTTACTCGGACGTCCCGCCAGGAACAGTAGCGGAACTATCTCCGTCCATTTTAGGCGCGATCTCACGCAAAGCCGCCGACGGAGGGGAAGCGAGCTGGCGTGCTGGTTAGGCTGAGACGCCGAGCCAATCGACCCCACTACCCACCATTTTACTGGCAAATGTACAGTCTTTGGACAATAAGCTATGCGAGCTACAGGCTCGTATTCAATTCCACCGGGAAACTAAGGACAACTGCATCATCTGCCTTACGGAGACATGGATGTCGGAGGATGTTGCCGACTCAGCCATCGAACCGGCGGGATTTTCCGTCCACCGCAAGGACAGAACAAAGACTCTCTCTGGTAAAGATCGTGGAGGGGTATGTCTCATGATAAACAGATCTTGGTGCAACCAAAGTCATGTACATACTCTCAAGTCGTTCTGTTCCCCGGACCTGGAGTACCTAATGCTCTTGTGTCGACCATTCTGGCTATCAAGGAGTTTACAGCAGTCACCGTAACTGCTGTGTACATTCCGCCTCAAGCTAACACGGACATAGCGCTGAAGGAACTCTACGGGCGATCAGCGAGCAGGAGTCGGCACACGAGGCTGCTTTTATTGTGGCGGGGACTTCAACAAAGCGAACCTGAAGAAAGTTCTCCAGTTTTACCAACACATAAAAAGCAACACGAGGGGAGCGGATCTAGACCACTGCTACACTCCTTCCGGGATGGATACAAAGCCCTCCTCCGCCCACCGCTCGCAAATCGGACCACCGCTCCATCCAACTACTCCCGCCTACAGGCAGAGGCAAGCAGCAACCAATCGCTGTGAAGGAAGTGCAACGCTGGTCGGACCAATCGGAGTCTATGCTACAGGACTGTTTTGAACGTGCGGACTGGGATATGTTCAGGGTCGCGTCGGACAACAACGCCAGGGAGTACGCGTCCTCAGTCACCGGGTTCATCAAGAAATGCATAGATGACGTTGTTCCTACCAAGTCGGTTCGGATTTATCCCAACCAGAAACCGTGGATAAATGGCGATGTTCGCTGCACTCGACGCGTAACACCGCCTTTGACTCGGGAATATGGCGGAATACAAAAGAGCCCGCCACGACCTCCGAAGACCATCGGCTCTGCCAAGCGGGAGTTCAGGAACAAGGTGGAGGAGAAGCGCGAGGGCCATGGGGTGAGAGGTGTGTGGAAGGGCTACAGACAATCACGGACTTCAGAGGGAGAACCAGCGGTGAAGAGAACTCCTCTACCTCCCTCCCAGGCGAGCTAAATACATTCTTCGCTCGGTTCGACGTGAACGGCAGCCCGCCAAGGCAGCGCCGCCGAGGAGACCAGCCTGCTGATCATCTCAGAGGCCGGCGTGCGCAGAGCCTTCAAGCGGTGGACATCCGGAAGGCAGCAGGTCCCGACCACATCCCGGGCGCGCCTCAGAGCATGTGCAGACCAGTTGGCAGGAGTCTTCGCAGACATCTTCAACCTCTCCCTGTCCCAGGCTGTTGTTCCTGAGAGCTTCAAGATGTCCACCATTGTGCCTGTCCCCAAACACCCCAAGGTAACCTGCCTGAATGACTGGAGACCCGTAGCCCTCACCTCGATTGTCAGTAAATGCTTGAGAGGTTGGTCAAGGACTTCATTTGTTCCATGTTGCCTGCCACGCTGGACCCATGGCAATTTGCATATCGTCAAAACAGATCCACCGACGACGCAATTGCCATGGCACTTCACCGCCCTTTCCCACCTGGAGGGAGAACTTTGACAAGTTCTGGAGGATTCTTTTTATTTTTGGGGAGGTTTTAACTCGTCTGTTGAGAAAGTTTTGTGTTTTTGTTCCTTGGGGGGGGGGGGGGGGGGCGCGTGCATTTTATGTCATTGTGTGCTCTTTGCAGGTTTTGGAATTACTTTGTTTGTCAGTTATTTGCTGGCTTCCAGGTGTTTTACCCAGTTTGGCCTGGACCGAAGTGAAGCTGTGTGTGTCTCTGTGTGTGTGTGTCTCTGTGTGTCTCTGTGTGTGTGTGTGTGTGTGTGTGTGTGTGATATTTGGCTCCAGCCTCATTTTAGACCGTCTCTTCCTACGGCTCAACAGCATCTGGGGCGAGATGCATAACGGGTAAGATGTGGGTGGTAGACTGCACAACCTGCAGGTTATAGAGGGAATGAAAGAGGAAAATAGGTTTTGACATTTGAGTTCTTGTTACTTGTTGATATTCTGGACTATTGTATGCAGAGTGGTGGTTTGATATCTGTATTCTAATTCTAAAATTGCTAAGAAGCGAGTTGGTTTTTGCTGCTTCCTTTCTTCTCACTTGGCATTCAAACTCGAGCCAGATGTGCCTGCATGTTGGCTTTATTCACACAATTTGCATCTTTGCCATCCATGACAGAGTGTGCCGACTCTTTTGTAACCCTAGTTACCAAAAGAGGGTTTACTGTATTGTCTGAAGTGTGCAAATTAAAACCGAGAACAGGCCTGGGTCTGAGGAGACTCCTCGTTTTCCTGCTGCAAGTTGAACAGATAAGTCAGGCAACCTGCCTCCTAGAAAAGGAGCCAGGACGTGTTGCGTCAGAGCCTCCTGTGCATGAAACTGGTAATAATATCTCCACAAATCTACATCGTAGCATGCCTAGTCGTAGAGATCTTCATTTATTGCAGATGCCCTGCAACTCTGCACGGTATCCCACCACAGATACGAGGGCACGTCTGATCATTGGCAGTGATCTGTAACGATGGCCGCGCATCGAACCCGACAGATCCTTTGTGAGTTGAGATGTATCCTCTGTGCCGTCCCCCTGACGCGCTTCATTGTTCCCACCGCATTCGAGTGCTGACGCAACGCCCCTCCGTTGGCAGCTGTCGTGAATTCTTCCTCCGCCGGGACTCTCGCCCATGGCCGGTGCTCCCCGCGTCGGCATGGAAACCAAGCCGCGCGGCCCAGAGTTTGCGACCGTGTCGCGGTCGACTCCAGCGAAGAAGACAGCGGCGCTCTTGTTTGAATGCGGAGGTCGCCGACTCATCGGTACGCCCACCGCGGCTACCGCTCCAGAATGCCAAGTGACACTGACCTCAGGGCAGCAGAAAGTCTCTACAGCTTCCGCCGGAAACTGAAAACACACCTTTTCTGACTACATCTGGATTAAAACACAGATTAGCACTTCAGTGGCACTTAAATGGCTCTTATTGTGGTACTTTTGTAGTTCGACTATGTTGAGGAAATGTTACTTTCTGTATTCTTGGTGTTCTTAGTTTGTACTCTAGGTTGATGCACTTATTGTAAGTCGCTTTGGATAAAAGCGTCTGCTAAATGACATGTAATGTTATGTAATGTAATGACACTTTGGGATGCCCCCCCCCACCACCTCCATTGCGGAAGATCAAAAACTCACCATTTCAGTTTGTTTCATATTCTCCCAAATTCCCCCGAATGAACAGACTCCCATCTGGGGAACGGAAGTCGTGTATCGATTGGTGCTTGTTGTTCATCTGCCCTTTGACCCCTGCCTCCACCCCTAACACACAGCGGAGAGGGGGGGGGGGGGGCCTTTAACAAGCTTTGCTTCCGATTGGTCGCGCGCAGTGGCGGCTGGTGAATTTTTTTGGGGGGGGGGGGCGCAGTTTAAATAGCACTCAACAATGAGAAGAAAAGAGGTTTTGAGTAGAATATTGTCAAAAACAAAGCTTTATTTCAAGAACACAGCGTGTTCAACACTGTCCAATAACAACTATCAACACACTGTGACTTTGGGCATGAGAGGTTCAGAGCAGCTTTAAGGAACATTGGGTTGGGTTTCAGAGGTTTGCAAAATAAAAGAGTTTCACCCTCACAGGAAAGAGGTTCAGAGCAGAATAGAGTCAGAAAGAGATCACATGTTACATTGGGTGACAGAGCAGACCCACTACTGTAAAGACAAGTAGCCCTCCTCTCTTTAAAGTTGGCAAACTTCTCAATAACTCTCTGGTTAAAGTCAATCATATCTGTAACCAGCCTGTTTCATTATTCTGGAGGGAATGTGTCTGTTTTTCAGAACTTCTTCGTTGTGTTTCGATGCCAGTTCGGTCTCCTACTGCTCTGCATGAAGCTAACTCGCTCACAGCTGTTAGCGAGTTAGCTCCATGCTCTTAGCTAGATAACTGCGGCAAGATTCGTGCTTTACACTTGTCTGAAGCTCTGTAGATCCCTCACCCCGTTGTAGTCCAGAGAGTTTCAGTCCCAGGACTTTGGAACAACAGACAGGGGAAACAAAAAACGAATTACTCATGGAGCATTCAGCTAACCAGCTCCGGTTAGCATATCGGCTAGAGGAGAATCTCCGGGTGTACGTCCTCCCGCGGTCAGCGATTTGCTGCTGAATTTTTAATTACGGATGTTCGGGTCCCAACTCTTTCAGCCTCTTCTTGTCAATATCTGACCGTCGATTGAAAGGTCTTTCGCGTAGAGATACCACAGAGTTTTCAGTCACCGACGCCATACTAACATAAAGCTTCTGCTAGCTATGTTGCTCGCGTACCTGCGTGGAGGTGGAGCTCCCTGGCAGGGTTGCCAGGTCTGTGAGATAAAACCAGCCCAATATCAGAACTCAAAATATGCCCGTGCCAAACCATATACACTGCTTTTAAAGTCCAACAGCATTGCTATCATTGCCAAATGTATTGTAATATCTACAAAGTAACAACATATGTTTAGTTTGCCAGCACTAAAAGCAGTTTTCCCTCAAGTTATTTCACCTAGGTCCTAAAATGGCCTTGTGTAATTATACAGTATATTATCATAAATAAAATGTGTACGTGCTGATCTGGAGTCAGTTTGGTAGGATTTGGGTATGAATAAATTATTTCATTTAAAATATGGATTTTTATTGAAAGATATTCATGTAATTTGCATGCAAAATAGGTCTACCCGAACCAAGGACAACAAATTCAACCCGCGCAACACTTCAAAAGTGGCCCGATTCCGCAGGAAAACCGCGGACCTGGCAACACTGCTCTATGGGCTGAGGGAACATACGGGTCTCTGATCTGCCGAATAATCCAATCGCGTGCGCACATTTGTGCGCACCAAGATTCCCGGTTTCATCCGCCAATGAGAAGCCGTCATTGCCAAAACGACTGAAATGTTGTATCGATGCCGTACACACGCGTTAGATAGCCTCCAAAAAGGGGAGGGGCTTCTCTCCGTGATAATGGCGATATATAATATTTTTTCACATTAACTTAAGTGGTTGTTGACAGGGGCTTACGGTCTCCCACACACAATTAGCGCGTCAACACGGTATATTTACTATTTAAATGATTTGGCATATAATGTTTTTTGACAGGAAAATTTTTTTTTCTTCTTTTTTTTTCATCTCCAAATTTTAAGAGGGGCGGCGCACTAGCGCCCCCTATGGACGAACCGCCACTGGTCGCGCGTTCTCGTCTGCCGCGACACACTGACAACCCGCCAAACCGGCTCGATCTTCTAACTTCGTGCCGCGTCGACGAGTGCAACAGCGGGAGGGAGGACTTTCTCATGTGCATGTTCCAGACACACATCCTGCACTGGCTCACCGGGCGTCTGTGTGTTTGGAGAGGCCTTTGTACCCTGAAGAGCAGATAAATAGAGAGGCCCCGAGCGTTCCTTCAGTGGCGTCACACGGACGTGGAAGTCCCATCGCTGACGAGCCGTTGCTCCACGATTCGTAGAAACCACGGCATGAAGAGTACGCCATGAGTTTATCGTGGTAAGGCTAACATTATTGTGAAGGCTTTTTTTTGCATATTGCTCGACGAGAGTTTTTTTTCTGTTGCTATTTCGTATTCGTAAAGCTTCAGACTTGTGTTTGACTGCTGGTGAATAATTACCCGGGGTGCGAGTTTGTTCAGGTTCACGTGTACGTGCGTTTGTGACCGGATCGAAACGGCAGGAAATTCCAGTCTGGCTTGCAAGGTGGCTGCTTTTTTTCTTCCCCTTGTTCCAAGCGCTAAGTGAAGGAGCCAGAAGCGCCGCTGCAGGCCGGGTCTTCGCCGTCCGTACACGTCGCTCCGTCGCGACCCACATTTGTCCGTAACCCTGGGAGCAGTGACGTCACAGGCTCCAGTGTGGAGGCCCGGGCTGCTTCGTCTTCTCCTTTTTCCGAGATTAGGTGTCCGAGCCTTCTGCGCGTCCGTCACAAGCGGGACCGGCTTCTTTGTCTCCGCACAGCGATCCTCGATTGGGTCACTCTTATCAGTTTGTCGCTGGAGTTACTGACAAGTGATACGGTACAAGATTGACCTGCTTGATTGCTTATTTTACTCTCCTCCAATATTCATTGCTTGCTTTTATAACCGACCTTAAAGCAGCTGCGAGTAGAATTAGTAGCAGCGAGTGTTTACCTTTTAGCCCTTTGTGCAGTCAATGCGTGTATGTTGTTTTTGATGTTCGTAACCTGACAGTTCTTGTGACATTCTGAATAAGAGGATTTTAAGGGGCTGACATTAATTTCGAAAAGTATGGAAATTCTCCCTTTTTAATGGTACTGTGACTGCTGATTGCTGTTTTGAAGTTTTACCAGAGATGATGTCACAAAGCTTTAATGGGTCAGGAAAAGTAAAAAAATAAGGTCTCCCATTTTTAGCACTAGACCCTTGAAATGTGTGCAGGATTGTAAACACTGGATGTGGTTTGTCTGTTTGCTGCGAAATGGCCTCGCTTTTTTGGGCTGCTGTTTCCCAATAGAAAAAAAAAACAATTTTACTACATGCTATTTTGTCTTTGTTGGGCCATTCACAGCCGAAAACATGGGGGTGATACCACTCGGCCACCAGGATGCTCCAACTTTACACCCTGATTTCTTAAGATGTTCACAATGTTGTTCCGTCATTGATTGAATTTGCTTTAAATTTCTTCGGGTACTGATTTCCATGCACCAACGGGGACAATAATACAGCAACATATTTACTTAGACAGTGTCTTGGCATTGTAAAAGAGTAAAACAATGCAGGTGATTGATTGTATCGAGAGTCTTTAGTGTTACTCAGGCAAAGAACTATGTATTCTTGACTAGGGTCCGACATTTAGGTGTTAAATGATTAAAACATGCATTTTTTGTTGCTTAAACATCAATATTCTGCCTGTGCAGAGCGTTAACGGCCCGTCCTGCCCCTCGCCTTCCCCACAGGTTGCTAGAGACGGACAGCAAGTCGCTGCGCTCCATGAACGACTCCAGGCGAAACAGCGGCTCCTCCCTGGTGTCCAGCTCCTCTGCCTCCTCCAACCTCTCGCACCTGGAGGAGGACTCGTGGATCCTGTGGGGGCGAATCGTCAACGAGTGGGAGGAGGTGCGCAAGAAGAAGGAGAAGCAGCTCAAGGTGAGCTCGGGGCTGCCTGACAGACGAGGCGTAGGGCAGCGCTGCTTAAGAGCTTACCGAAGCCCGGCTGCTTTAGGAGCTTACTGAGACACATTTGACCCGTCGGCTGAAAACGAGGTTAAGACCGTCATAGAGCTGCGGTTTCACAAATGTATTTAAGAGATGATTTGTTTGTGTTTTCTTTTTTTCTTTTAGGATAATTGTCAGAATTCCATCATTCCAGGTCCCAAATAAAGAAATCAAATCAAATACATTTTTCCATTGATATTCTGGATTCAAATGAGGGCTGCCGTGACCAGTCGGCATAATCAATAATGGCAAAGCATCAAAATGCTTCAACATAAAAAATGTAAACCGACGCATTCAAAAATATATATATTTTGTCCTTTTATATTTGATAAATCCTCTCATAATATCTCGAAATAACAATGAATCTGATGGCGCTCTGTGTCGCTGCAGCGTGGGCAGATGAACGCCGAGCTTATGTTGAGGCCAACACACCAGCATTGCTTGGTCTCATCAATTTTGATTGCGAACAGGGGTCAGTGCTCTGTAAGAATATGTGGAGCATATTTTGATTCTCTGTTACAAAATCTTCATTTAAGATGTCAGGGATAACGCATTTCTATAGACTAAAATCCCCTGAAAAAATAATGCTCCCACGACAGAAACATGTTATATTCCACCTCTACTCACTCCAGACTGTAAGGACATGGGGGACGTTTGTTTGCAGAACCGCAAGTAACACATCTTGATAGCACATATCAAGCTAGGGTTTTAAACTTAAATATCTAATCCTTTGTTTACATGTCATCTTGTACTGCATGGTAGTGTCTCAAAATATAATGAAACTACATTAAATGCTCAACTTGTTGATTTGGGGGGCGGGGAGGTTAACCGTTTAGATTAAGTCAATTAATTAATGAATAGAAAAATAGTCTTTAGCGGCGAACCCTAATGGGAATGGCTTTAACCCTCCTGTTACCTTTAGGGTCGATTTGACCCCATCCAATGTTTAACGTCGGTGTTCTTTGGGGTCAATTTGACCCCAGGCTGTTTTTCACTGTGTCAAACATATAAGAAATATCAACTTTTTTATATATTTAAAGGGCTATTTAGGTAGTCAACAAACAAACATAAAGTACCTCACACTTAAACTTGGAAAACAATATTAATTCTAAGAATTTTCTGGAGGTTTTAATTGCTGGGGTCAAATTGACCCTGAGGGTAAAATATGTCAGTAAATGTAAAGGTAACAGGAGGGTTAAACTCTCCAAGAAACTTCGAGGCTACAATCAGGCTCTGAATGCCACCACGGCCGTATCTGTGGAAGTGTTTACTCCGTCCAGAAATAACTCCAGAGGCTATCTTTGTTCTCGGTGTCCTTGAAGTAGTTATTTTAGTTCTTGACATTTGCAGCAAACATAAGGTGGCTTATTGTTCCCGTTACTCTGGTACGGTCTTGTGACGATCCCATGGCAGGTTGTGATTCAAACTGTACATGCAGGACAGTGGAACAACAGACAACCCTGTGCTTTGTCGGATGACATTCTGATAACGGATAGACGTTCGGGACTCGGCGAGGAGCTTGTCGTTTTCTTACGTACAGCTGCTCAGTTTCCCCGTGACCAGGTCATTACGGTCACGGCAAATAATTCCTGGATGACGCTTGCTCTCCTACGGGGGAAGCACCCTGTTAGTCCATTCATTGCTTTGAATTGCACCCAGCCACTCGGCATTGAGGGCGACACTTAAAACTGCGTCGTCGTCGCCAATGATGATGCCTTTCTCATGGTCGGGCCAATGAAAGCCCGTTTTCTGTAATCCGTTCACATGCAGAAAAGCAGAGTGTTGTCATGGAGTCCATGTTGCATGAACCCGTTGATGGACGCAAATGAGATGGAACATATTCTGCATGTGCAGGGTTTCTGTGTTTCTTGCCACACACTCTGTGGGTTAATGGGGGAAGTGTTGGGCAGGACCTGTGAACATGCACGGGTGTTATTATGTGATTTAACAGAAGTAGTAATGACCAGATGGTCGCATGAGGCATCCACGAAATGTACGGTTTTTTCCCCTCGGTTTACAGAGACTCGCTCTGTTATGCAAAACACTTTTCTGCACTTGTCAGCAAAAAAACCCCCCTGATGTGTTCATGTTTTCAAAAACCCACAGCAGCTGAAGAGAAATAGATTTCATTCGGGGGAATGACATGGTTCCATGTGATGTGGTTTCCTGCACATCTACACCAAAAGGCTCGTGGGAAAACGCAGAATATTGAAGTCACGGAAGGTGTTGTAGCCTGTCAAAGAGCATTGGTGAGGACATACAAAGGGGGTTGATGGATTGGAGAGCCCCAGAAAGCAGCTTTTGGTCCAACAGTGAAGACATGAGAAGCTGTATTGTTCCGGAACAAAGCTTGTCTTGTCTGGCCTGCTGAGAGGGAAGAGGGATCCCCAGCTGAAAGCCTGTGTGGGTGGACCTCTGCTCCAGATGCACCCTGGACTGACCAGATGTGTGTGTGTTTGTGTGTGCGCACGTCTCTCACACACACACACACACACACAGCAAAGACCAGTGTTCCCCGTCAGCACAGGAAATTGCTTAATCAAATTGTATCAGCAGTAATATATGGAAACGCTCGACAATGTGCCTCACTAACGAGATTGCATTCGCCGGTGGAAATGACATTGTTATTATGGGATGCACACTGTGCTGAAATGCCCATCGCCGTATCCTGTTGTAAGAAATGCAAGTGTCTGTTCTTTTTCACCACACGAAGCTGATGTGTTTTTCGTACTCTCTCACACTGTTGTACACATTTTTCAAAAATGAACAAAGACAACCTCACCCCCAAATGCTCTTTTACATTCCTCATAAACGCTAAATTATTGTCAATTTCACAAAGTGTCTCTTCTTCTCCGTTTCCCCAGGATCTGGTCAAGGAAGGGATTCCTCACCACTTTCGGGCGATAGTGTGGCAGTTGTTGTGCAACGCCCAGAACATGCCCATCAAGGATCAGTACTCCGAACTCCTGAAGATGACGTCGCCCTACGAGAAGCTGATTCGCAGGGACATCGCGCGCACCTACCCCGAGCACGACTTCTTCAAGGAGAAAGACAGCCTGGGCCAGGAGGTGCTCTTCAACGTCATGAAGGCAGGTCACCGTTTGTGTTGTTACCTGATCGCATGCAGATAAACTGACCAGAGATTACAGATGGAGGTATTTAACAGCAGGTCATGTTCAGGTTACAACGGTTGTTTATTTTAACCGGGTACAGTGCAATGGAATGTGTACACCACTGAGACTCATCCGAAGCTTATCTGTTACCTCAGGCATATTCTCTGGTGGACCGTGAGGTCGGCTATTGTCAAGGGAGTGCGTTCATTGTGGGACTGCTGCTCATGCAGGTAATGATCCCATCTTCACCACACACACACACACACACACACACAAACACACTGATTCATCAGCTCCCAGCAAACACTCTGCCATGGTTCAGTGGATGATGGACCAATTTTTTAATTTCTTTTTTATTTCATCCTGAATGTTCCTCTCTAGATGCCAGAAGAGGAGGCTTTCTGCGTGTTCGTGAAGTTGATGCAAGACTACAGATTGCGAGAGCTCTTCAAACCCAGCATGGCTGAGCTGGGACTCTGCATGTACCAGTTTGAGCATATGATCCAGGTAGACGCCTCTTCCAGTGCCACGGTGGCAGATGATCCCAAATCTTTACCTGTAATTTAATTCCCTGGGAGAGTGGCAGTGGTGTTGAATCCATTTGTATCTATTGATTTATTGTCTCGCAGGAACAACTCCCGGAGCTGCACATGCATTTCCAGTCTCAGAGCTTTCACACGTCCATGTATGCCTCCTCCTGGTTCCTCACCATCTTCCTCACCTCCTTCCCTCTGCCCGTCGCCACACGGATCTTCGACATCTTCATGTTTGAGGTCAGATTAAATGGAGCGACCACTCACTTTGAACTGTCAAATTGTCTGCTTACATGTATTGTTCGGATCGAACGGTTTCCTGCGGTTGTGCTGACTGTCACTGCTGACTGTGGCGAACATCCTCGGACCAAATGTTTTTTTAAATGCTGTTATAAAATCTAGAAAATGAACAGTAAACCCTTGCACAAAAAGCAAGTGTTTCCACAAAGTTGACATGTCTCCCATTAATTTGAGATCAAGAGTACATTTCTAGTGTCCATGAAGTTTACCGTCATGGACAGATTATCCGTTAGCACCACCTGTTGGAGAAAACCAAAACACTGAATGCCACATTTGATGGTGGCTGTGAGTCGGTTCACAGCTCCATTAACCCTCCTGTTACCTTTCGGGTCAATTTGACCCCATTCAATGTTTAATGTCCGTGTTCTTTGGGGTCAATTTGACCCCAGGCTGTTTTTCACTGTGTCAAACATATAAGAAATATCAACTTTTTTATATATTTAAAGGGCTATTTAGGTAGTCAATAAACAAACATAAAGTACCTCACACTTAAACTTGGGAAACAATATTAATTCTAATAATTTTCTGGAGGTTTTAATTGCTGGGGTCAAATTGACCCCGAGGGTAAAATATGTTAGTAAATCTAAAGGTAACAGGAGGTTTAAGACCTACATTTTAAATCCTCAACCCATTTTAAATGAGTTTTTCACAAGATGACCCCTCAGTGATTACCGGCTATCTCTCTCTCTTCAGGGTCTGGAGATAGTTTTCCGCGTGGGGCTCGCCATCCTCCAGATGAACCAGACCGAACTCATCCAGCTCGACATGGAGGGAATGTTACAGGTATATCAGCCGTGACCTCCACCTAACCAACCGTTCAACCAGCTCAGAGTCACTTATCCTGTTTCCTTATTGTGCTCCAGCACTTCCAGAGGGTCATCCCACACCAGCTGGACAGCGGACCGGATAAAGTCATCCTGGCTGCTTATCAAGTTAAATACAATGCCAAGAAGATGAAAAAGTAAGTGGAGCTCTAGGTCCGTCAACTCGACCGTGGATAAAACGCACATCCACGGATATTTATTTTTCTGGGTTCCCTCATTAACTTTACAATTAAACGCCCAAACCTTCCTGTAACAATTATTTTTGCGGTAACGGGGCATGTGCTTTAACCATAAGGCACTCCTAAACACAGTCATTCTTAATCTGTTGGTATCACGGCTTTAAAAACAAATGCAGGTCTCATTTCTTGCCGCCGTTTCATGATATTTGACCCCGTTTTTAATTCCCGCCATTTATTTTCCAGTACCCCAGCCCACGACAGACATTTTTTCCTGCCTTCGTTACACGAGTGAGCGCTAACCTTCTGGTCTTCGCTGACATTTTTTCAGGTTGGAGAAAGAATACACGACAATCAAATCCAAAGAGATGGAGGAGCAGGTGGAGATAAAGGTGCGTGGACGTCGTCGAGCGTTAAAAGAAGCGATCCAAACGCTACACTCTGTGTTTTTATCGATCTCAATTTTGCCATGTGGTTTTTGCAGCGGTTGCGGACAGAGAACCGACTCCTGAAGCAGCGGATAGACACGCTGGAGAAAGTGAGTGCACGCAGTGTCTTCCACAGGTGCTCCGTCACCAGAATAACCAGCCGTACGATGCTTGCCAGCACGGCGTTAACCCCCACCCAGCTGTGTCGCCCTTCTTAACGAAGGGGGCCTTTCACTAACCGGGCTCTCTGCTCGTCGAAAGTCCATTCACATGATAAACTGTCACCGGTTGGCCGGCGCAGCACGGCGCGTTTTCTCGACTGCAGATGATTTGGAAAACAGACGGCGGTCTCGGTGACCGTCCGTGGCTCCAGTAACAGACACTAACCGAGGCGGATGCTTTTACCGAGGCCCGTTCGGACTGCCGAACGTGGCTGCGGCTTGATGCTGTCCAAGTCGCAAAGCACTGCATGCCCGAGTTGCACTGGTTAGTACTGCCCCGCAACTAGTGCCGCTGGTGAAGGCACCGTGCATGAGGCCTGCCATGGGAGGAACACTGTGGTCTAAATGAGTCTGCTACTTCCAACCAGCTCGCGGCTGCTGCTCTCTGACGCATCTCTTGTCACGTAACTCCCAGGACCCCTGTGTTGTTGTTTTTTTAACTCTTCGCAAACGGAGCAGCTCGAACGTTTCGATGGACCACATCGACGTCCACAGCGTCCGTTCAGTTACACAACACGTAGCTCCTTCACACTGTTATTGTGCTGCTGCCCCCCCCCCCTCCCCCCCCCGGACCTCACTCTCTGGTCACTGTTACCTTCTTCCTGTCTCGACAGCTTGTCCCTGTTATCTGCACCGCCTCCAGCTTATTTGCACTTTTTTTACCACACCTGCATGCAATGTTCCTTTTCTAACCCCGAATGTAAACACGGGTTCTCCAGTCTGAAAACGGATATATTTCTGGATGGGAAATGAACATTGCGTTTTTCTTCTCTTAAACAATCAATTGTTCTTTTGTTGTCGTGTGCTTTAAACTGTCCTCTGGATTGTCTCCCTCTGCTGTCTCTTGCTGATATTTCTGTTTTGTAGGAAAGTGCTTCCTTGGCAGATAGATTGATCCAGGTATATTCCTCATTTTCTCTTTTCTCTATTACTCTTATTGCAACTTCCTTCTTCCTTCTCTCTCTCCCTCTCTTAGCATTGCATGCTCATCATTAGTACAATACGGGACACAGTGATAATGCAGACGTTAATGAACACTAATGATTCTCTGAGTTAAGAACTAAACCCAATGGTTGAATAAGTGCATGAAATAGCACATTGTGGCATGTCAGAAAAAGCTGAAGAAAGCAAAGGAATTGGTTTATATATAAATCACACGTTGCTAGAATTAAGCATGAAATCCAATCCCTCATCTTCTCCTCTTGATTCGCCCATCCATTCCGCCATCTCGTTTTCCCACTTCTTGTCGTGCTCACGCCACTCCTCCCCGGTTGGTCATGTTAAGGGACAAGTGACTCGGGCTCAGGAGGCAGAGGAGCTGTACCTGGCCAAGCGGGAGCTGGCCACACTCAAACAGCAAGGCGAGGAGGCCGGTGCTCAGCCGGAGCCGGCCCGGACGCCCGGCAGGCAGCTCCAGCCGCATCCGCCGCAAGTGGTAAGGAGGGCCACCGAGTCCCCGGCTGGCAGGTTGCACTGGCTCGCGGCCCCGCCCAGTCCGTGGCGGCAGCTGAGACTTGCGAGACGGGACGGTTTTCCCCTAGATCAGTTTATGTCGTGTGTCCAAAAGTCAGGACGACCATTTCCAGATGTGTTGTGCTAAACACCTGGGCCTGTAGAAGTTCAGATGTGCCCCGGTTACCCGCTCGGTTGACGCGCATTGCCGAGCGACAAAATCCTTAAGCAGTGGCAGAGCAGCGTCTTTCTCACTTTTGCACATCGGCTTTCGGGTAATGATCCGTTTGGGCGTGCATGAATTGAAATTGGGACACGGAGTACGACACACTCCAGGCCCCTTTACTGTCTGATTGCATTCTCAGAAATGCAGTCATGAATATGTAAGCGGTTGTCTCACCGGCTGGTAGATTTCACACATGGCACCCTGCTCACACAATCCTCTCGTTGCATATCCATCGACCCGAGCGCTCTAAATTATTGATGGCTGCATTCCCGACGATAATGTGCAAAGCGTTCCAATGTTTTACATAATTCGCCGTGTTGCTCCTTCAATGAGCAGCCATGAATTATGTATGTGGAAGGGAAAGGCAAAGGGTTGGTGTCTGCTGCAAGTGAGGAGAGAGGAGGCATTGAGGTGTGTTTTATATGGTTTGATCACAATATAATACAATGGGAATTCAGTCCTAAAAAAATGTCGCACTCAGCCCTAGAATATATATATTATCAACTGAACATATCTCACGGACTGAACTTATTGCGGCACCCTGGATGTTGAATATTTATCTCCATTAAATGTCAACATTGAGGACATTCGAAGCTCTGCTTTGCGGTCGGTGCTCACGCACATGTCCTGTTCCAGAAGAGAGCCCCTCTGTACTCTGAGGAGTCCGTGCTGCAGCTGGAGCGAGAGCTGGTGCAGGCCCGGCTGAAGGAGGCGGAGTCTCAGTGCGCTCTCAAGGAGATGCAAGACAAGATCCTGGATATTGAACAGGTGCGTTGCTCCCGTACGCAATGCCTAAATACTTTGCCAACATACAGAAGTATTGCATGACCTGGCTTTATCTGCCACACCTTTGTAACGTGTCATTGTCATCCCGCACCGTGTTTAGAGGAACACGTCGCTCCCCGATGACACCAATGTCGTGCGTCTTCAAGAGGAGCTGATCGGAGTGAAGCTGAGGGAGGTGGAGGCTCTGACCGGCCTGAAGGAGCTGAGGCAGCAAGTCAGAGGCCTGGAAGAGCACTGGCAGGTGAGCGCCGACATGGCCATTTAGTTCTGTTGTAAAGGAAAAGACAACCGAAATCTCAAAGCCGAGATGAAAGAAAGTATTTAATGATTCACCAAAATATGGACATGACGGTCCTCTCCAGGGTTTTGAGGGACATAAATCATCCCACCGGAATTAGAGTATAGGGATAGGACACCGCTCAGTCATCAGGAGGAGTGTCCTTCATCAATATCTTCACATTGTGGGAGGAGCATATACCTACCTGACTCCTTAGCTATGTAGAAATCACATGAGAGAAACAAAGGTTTTTCAGTCATCAAGAAAGTCTACGCACAAAACTTTAAAAGGTTTGCTGCCTAGAATGCAGCCTCGTGACACTTGCATACATTATCTCTGTCCGACATGTTTTTCAAATTTCTTTTTGAAAGAGCCAAATATCCATGTCAGTGAAATGGAAGAGGAAAGCATATCCGTTTAATAAGTAAACTGACCGTAACGCCTCTCCTCAGCGCCACTTGACACGCACCGCTGGTCGCTGGAAGGACAGGAAGAATACCTTGAGCGAGCTGCAGGACGAGCTGATGACCGTGAGGCTGCGCGAGGCCGAGGCCCAGGCCGAGCTGCGGGAGACACGGCAGAGGATGCTGGAGCTGGAGACGCAGGTCAGATGTCACGTCGGCTTCCGAAACACGTGAACCCGACGAAGCTCAATCGTTCTTTTGATCACCGTTTAGTCCTGCCTGTTCACATTCTTAAACATTTCTGGCCTCATAATGTAAATAATCGCAGGAAAGTAAAAGGTGTGCTGTATGTGAGGTGGAGCTACAGTTTCTCTAGTTAACAGTAAACGAGCTAAAAAAGAAAGATGAAGTGCATTCTCTCCCTGTATTGTCACACGGTCTCCTTCAGAGGGCAGCAGTCATCTGTGATCTCAACAATCATTCACTTTTTTTTTCACAGATATTTGTGGATTGGAATTGTTTTATCAAAGTTTTAATATTTTTGTTTATGTACAACCTGTGCTCCCACAGAACCAGATTCACAGTAACCAGATTCGACGGGCGGAGCAGGAGAGTCGCTGTCTCCAGGAGTGTGTGCAAACGCTGACGGTGCAAAATAAAGACCTGCACGGGCAACTGCAGGAGATCAAGCGGAGACAAGCGGAGATTGAGTGCAAGGTGCAACCCTTAGCTTAATCTAAATCAATTCAAAGTTTGTATTGTGTAAAATAATATACAATATTATTATTATTTTTGTTGTTTTTTATGTTCAAGGTCTGCTTGTCTCTTGCTTGATTGAGACATAATGTATCTTTTATTGCGTGAGATATCTTGTTCTATAACTAGTAGTTTTGATAGTTTCTGATAGTATTTATTTCTGGTTGTGCTGCTCGATTTCTGTTAAACCTCCACCTATAGATTCAGGAGAAGAAACTCAAATGTTGTTCAATACATGTTTTTCCACCGGCCTCTCAGCATCTGCCCCGGGGTCTTTGGCAAAACCGTCATTTTGCTTCTTTGTTTTTTTCCCGTCTACAGAGTAAAGAAAAGGTGATGGCAGTGAGGTTGCGGGAAGCTGACAACATGGCCGCCATGGCTGAACTCCAGCAACAGATCTCAGAGCTCGAGATTCAGGTAAAGTCTCCCTACCGCAGGTCGTCTGTAACGTCACGTTTTAAATTTCCTCAGCGAATAGTTGTGTACGAGTTTCATTCTCTAAGTTAGAACTAAAGTAGTTATTTAACAAGACAGATTTCTTTATTTGAGTTTTTTTCTGAGCTCCCCTCACTCGATGGAAATCGGAGGATAATCTGAATCTGATAGCAGTTGACGTGTTGCTTGCTTACGTTGCCAAGGAAACACCGGTTTCAATCAGATCTGATCAAAGCACACACACACAGTCCTGATGACGAGTTGTTTCATGTTTTTAACTGTTGATTTGTGAAGTGGCACAGGCATGCATGGTGAACAGCAGAGCCGGAGGTGGTAAGAGACAGTTTAGTCCAGAATTGTATTGTTTTTAGTAAAAACACACTTCAAACTGATTTTTTTATGGAGATGAAATGGAAAAAACTACTTCTTTCTTCTTCTTTTTTTATCACATCCTATGTCATATTGTGCACATATTTAACAATATATGCATACAAAATATAAAAAAACAAACATTATTTGCATAATAACATTATTATTTATTTGATGATATTGTCTGGAGAAAAAAATATATTATATATTATATATATATCAGATACTGAGATTTACAACATTTAAACAGTATTATTTATCCCCAAACAAATGTAACGCTACACACAACAAGGGTGACTAAAGCAAATACAGGCCTGTTCTTACCCCGCCGACACTCGGCCGTTCTGATTGATAAACTGATGAAGTTATGCAAACTGGTTTGAGGCTTGTTTTCCTGGCGAGTAAAGCTGTGCAACAACCGGCAGATGAAAATGGCGTGTGTTTCTGATTTTTCCCAGCTACCCCTTCTCTTTGGCTGCCCTCTCTATTCCTCACCGTTTGTGGTTTTACATGCGTGTGTGTGTGAAGCCTGTTGGAAATCAACCAAACAATAAGAATTTCAATTCAGTTTTGTTTGATATCGCCCATCAGCAGGGCCATGGCAGGAGGCATCAGACACAGCCAGGTCCAATGGGCCCTATGAGACGTGAAGTCACAAAGACCCCGGGGAGGAAGCAGAGTTAGTAATGTGTGATGGAGAGATGAAAATTCATCCATGAGGAGAGAGAGAAGAGGAGAGAGGTGCTCAGTGTATCCTAAAACGTCCCCCAGCAGCCTATAAGCCTATAGCAGCGTCTCTAGGGGCTGGACCAGGTGAACCTGATTCAGCCCTAACTGTAAGACTAGTCTTAAGTCTACTCTTACGTCAGGTGACTGTGTCTGCCTCCCCGACTGAAGGTGGAAGCTGGTTCCATAAAAGAGGAGCTTGATAACTGAAGGCTCTGGCGCCCATCCTACTTTTTAAGACTCTAGGAACCACAAGTAGCCCCGCATTTAGTGAGCGCAGCTCTCTAGTGGGGCAATATGGTACTACAAGAAGCCAGACTTGAGCAGCATCAGTCAGGGTTTTCAAAATCAAATGGGTCTTGCCCCAAAAAAATGTCTGTGTCGCTTGTCCATTCGGCGCACCTCACAGTTGCGTCCCAAAATCTTCGGTAAAAAAAAAAATGTCTGTGTCGTCCATTCCATTCGCACTCACAGCTGCGTATTGATCAGACAAGAAGACACGGTTATCAACTATATTATTGAAAAAGAAGAAAGAGGGGTGCGCTGAGCCTACTTGAACATACTATTTGAGAACATATTCCTGACATGCACGTGATGAACACAGTTCTTTTTTCCATCGCTGACTTTTTTTGCCCGCTGCTTTGGATTTTTCATAGGCGGGGTGAAAAGCGGCGGCGGCGCGCCACATTTTCTCTATGCAGGAAAAACCCTGTCAGTTCAAGGAACCCTCTCCCATTGATGGTGTGTTAGATTGCTCTCGCTGGCAGGCTCCATTGAAGAAAGAATAATATACATAAATAGGATAAGACAAAGAAATGCAATATTCATATCCTCATTATTGCTGGAATTTATTCCCTACACTGATTTTTAAAACTTTTTTTTCCTTTACGTCGCCCTATTTACCATCTGTAAGAAAGACATTGCCAGTCAATATATTGTGGATGACACACAACGGAGATCCAGGTGTTTAATAATCTATAACTGCTCCTGTGGATGCCTATAAGTGGAGGCTGGTGTATAAGGACAATGAATGACAATATAGTCAACACAGCTGTATTACTATAGGGGCGGGCTCTATTGGAAACATTTTTGATGAGGGGAGTAGGTTTTGTAAATGTATTCCTGAGTTTACGGTGTTTCAGAGAGTCTGACCTGAAGACTATTTATAAGTATGACACCAACAAACAAACAAAAACCTTCACAGGCGCACACACGGTCACACCGTGTGGTCTGAGGGATGGTGCATCAACATCCAACACCAGAGTCACCACTGCCACCGACGCGCTCCTTAGAATCGTGTAATGAGCCCTCAATACGATTCGGTTTATTTTGTATAGCCCAATATCACAAATGAATTTTCCATTTTACAGTCTGTACACCTACGGCATACCTGACTCCCAAGAAATAGAAAAAACACTTTCACGGGGGGGGAAAAAGCGAAGAAAGAGAACAACAGAGGAGGATCCCTCTCCAGGATGGACAGAAGCAAGAGATGTCATGTGACCAGAATGAACAGCGTTACAGAGTGACAACGCATTTAATGAATATGCAGAAGCATTTACATTTCATTTATCGCCCCTTTTTTAATGTAATGATCAGTGTCGAGAAAAGACGCCGAGGGGCGTGTCTTGACTTCTGCCTGAGATGAAATCACTGAGTCGCCGTTGCCTTCTTGGTCTCTGGTTTGGTTACTGGCTCTCTAAAGTTGTGGGTGAAAACTTGCTTCAACTACAAGAAACGGTTAAAAGAAATCAGTTCCTCGTCGGAGACGGCGTGACGCACGTCGGCGGTGAACATCTGCCGCTTTCCTCGGCGATCAGTTTCTTATCGTCCCTCGACAGCAACGCAGATAATCACGCAGAGATTTGAATCGAGATGCAAGCGAATAACAACCACTGGAAGACACGAACGTCACGCACATGACTCTTTCGCTATCGCGTTCACGGCCTCTGCC
Organism: Pseudoliparis swirei; assembly: GCF_029220125.1. Classification (NCBI taxonomy): domain Eukaryota; kingdom Metazoa; phylum Chordata; class Actinopteri; order Perciformes; family Liparidae; genus Pseudoliparis; species Pseudoliparis swirei. The sequence goes on along the minus strand of NC_079392.1, from coordinate 7,124,624 downwards.
GAACGCCGCAGCCCCGCCGCGGCCCCCGGGTTGACAGGAAGTGGTTTCCTCGCCTCGAGGCCGAGGCTCTGCCGAACATGACATGCATGGTTTATTTTGAGGTTTCTCAGGCATACTCGTAGATTTATAGTAAATGCTCATACATTTATAGTAAATGCTTTAAATCGTAAATGCAAAAGATAAAAGAATAAAATGGAAATACGAATGACACGCGCAGTTAAAAAGTCTCTATGCGTCAATTGGAAAGGTCATTTCATACAAAGCGTGTCCGGTCTTTATTGGGCGGCAATCGATTCCATGGATGTTTAATCTCAGTCAACATCAAACTCTCAATGTTTTTGTTCATTCATGTAACAACAGGCGGTCGGCTTCTTCGCAGAGAAAGCCTGCTCCCCCTTCCCTCCGTATGTGAGACCTTACCCGAGGTCGGCGGACTTTGAGGGGGCCTGACACCCGTCGGTTCACACAGCTGAGCGCGAGGAAGTCTCATTAACGACCTGCTGCCCCCCTGTGGATGCAGACGAGACCTCAAACACGGCAGGATGTTGGAATAATCGCACTTGTTTAGAAGAAAGAAGAAGAAGAAGCTCACTGGGACCCGCCATATTCAACCCCACCACAGGAATCAACCCCCCCCCCCCACACCCATCTGTGTTTTTTTGGGGTGTCAAAAAGAAGCCTCGGCCTCATCTCTGTGGATGCGCATTTTTGCCCATTTCTTTTGGTGTTTTTGCCTCTGTGTGGTTTGAACTGGTCTCCCTGTAAACACTGGGAGGTTCCAGTGTGTGATTGAGGTTTGAAATAGCGTATGTGTTTGTCTCCGATGGCTGCACATGTGTTCCCCGAGGAAGCTAAACATCACATGGGCTGTTTAACTGCTAAAGCTCAACAAGCAGCCTCATCCCCAGAGCCACAGGAGGAAATCAAGTGTGTGAGTGTGTGTGTGACATATCTGTCACTTTGCGAGGCTGCTGTTGTCCTTCTTGTACAGTAATTCACAACATGTGCACCCTGCTTCTATCATTCTGTTCCAAGTTGAACCACTTTGCTCTGCAGATGCTAAAATATATCTTCCCCCTCCCCATATTTACGGAAAGCCACGTGTATCTTATTTATTTGTAACCCCATGCGTCTCTTCTTCTAACAGAAAGAAGAAGGAAAGGTCCAGGGCCAGCTGAACCACACGGACTCGAGCCAGTACATCCGCGACCTCAAAGACCAAATAGAAGAACTAAAACACGAGGTGAGACTTCGCAACAGGTCCTTAATCACACTACCGTTTTCTTCATTTAATCGTTTTCCCGGTACAAGTTCAGATTTTGCTGCTTCTCGTTCTAAGATTGAGCGTTCAAGAAGATTTCTCAACTTTGCCTCAGATATGTTTTTTTTTTTCTTTGAGGCTAACAGATTAGTAGAAGCGTTAACGACACCCAGAGACTTCCTGTGCAGAGTTGACAGTGCAGTACACGTCTTGCAGATACCGACACAGACAACCCTACAGATGCTCCCGCAAGAGAGTTTTACCCTGCTAATCGGAGCATATATATATATATGTATTTATGTGTTTATTTTATATATCTATATATGTATATATACATGTGTATATTTATATATGTATGTATATTTATATATTTATATGTATATTTATATAGATATATGTATAATTATATATGTATATTTATATATATATATATTTGTATATATGTATATTTATATATATATTTATTTGTATATCTATATATGTATATTTGTATATTTATATATATATTTATTTATATGCATATTTAGACATTATAAGAGGAGATTGAATCGTAAATAGACATTCACCTGTTGAGACTGTTTGTGATGCACCTACTATGCAAGAAAGTCTGATGAGGACTTCTTGCATAGTAGGTGCATCCATATCTTCATTAATATGTGGTGGTCATTTTTTCTTTTTTTAAACAACTTGACCAATGCCCGAAGCCGGACCAGTTTGTATCAAGTCGGTGCAGTCGCAGTCATTTCCCAGTTGTTGTTTTTTTGCCATGTGGTCATTTTGGTTAACCTGCCATGAACCAATGGAGCGTCTGCAGCGAGCCGTGTGCTCACGTCCCGCCATCTTCCTCCCTCGTAAATCGAGTTAAAATCTGCATCATATTGATGGACATTTTGACTGCAGCCTGTCAGATGTTGAGAACATCACACTTTCCTCCTCTTTTTTTCTTTTTTGCACGGCAACAACAGGAAAGGCAGCCGGTAAACGTCGGCTTGTTTTTGTTGTTTGGTGCGTGGCAGACAGACTCAGGTGAGTTGCTACGGACGAGCCACGCTTCATTCCACTGACCGTCACGCAGCGCCCACCGTCGCCCCGTATTGGGTCGGGTGCTGCCAAGGCAAGGTTTAAGAAAGTTGACGGTGAACGTCTCTGAATTAGCGGCGGGGAAGACGACCCGATGTTTCCACGGTCCCCGTCGTTTCTGGTCTTTTGACTTGGAGAAAACCCCAAAACATCCCGTTAGAAAAGAAGAAAAATCCCCATCTGTGTCTGCTAGTTGGAGATTATTTCCATCCAACACGGCTGCAGCTCGACAGCAATGTGAGTTTTTACCGTCCGCCTCAGAAGGGGCGGCCCGCTCTGCTTGCTGCAGAACAGACAGAGGAACTGGCAACTTTAGTTTGACACGCCACTTAAAGATGACGTTCACGCCTCAACAGAGCAACAGACTGACAGGATGAGGACCAACTTGTTGGTTTGACACATACGTTGGGTTAGATTCTCTGTCTCTCCCCCACACACACACATACACATACATTCAATTAGTAGCTTTGTCCCAGATCTGTACGACACACTCGTCCTGAGGCGGTTCTGAGTGCATTCACACTGGGAAAATATCCAAAGATGTTCGTGCGCAGTTGAGACTACTGTCCTCTCCGTGTAATAAACATGTAATAAACATGTAATAAACACGGGATGAAGATGAAATCACAACAATGCAAAGTAGTGCATCTTTACAAAACCGTCTCTTGGTGCACTTTCTTCATTTCCTGTCGACGCCAAAAATGACGACTGCCGTTTATTTCTTATTTCTTTATTGCTGCGAGACCTGTACACTCGGGACATTGGTACGTAGCTCTGGCTCACGACTCGTGTCTGAGGAATGGCGTCGCTGCTTTGCGGCTGAATGGATGCATGCGTGTCCCGAGGCATCGCCCCCTGTCTGACGGAATGACTGAACCGTCCCACCCGTTGTGTTTGCGCACGTCGTATCGCTCCTGTCCTCGTTGTTCTCCCTCAGAAGTTCCACGTTTTAACGCTCGCCGTGTTTTCCCTCGCAGGTCTGCTGCTTAAAGGGCCAGAGGGGCCTGACCGCTCCGCCCACGTTTGATGGGATCCACATCGTCAACCACTACGCGGGGCGCGACGGGTCGTACCACTCTTCCGACGAAGACGGCGTCAAGGGCCCGAGCCTCCAGGGCACCCAGCAGAGATGCGGGGGCCGGATCAGGCTGCGCGCCAACCTCGGGGCCAGCGACAGCGACGAGGAGGAGGAGGACGACGAGGAAGACGAGGACGAGGAGGAGGACGACGAGTCCCTGCGGCTCTCTGTGCCTCCGAGCAGCAGCCACATGTCCACCGCCGTGTGACGGAGAGTCGGGACTGAGGCTGTCGGCGCTCGTTGAGGAAGAGGAGGGCGAGGAGGGCGAGGAGGGCGAGGAGGAGGAGGGGGTTTTCAGCAGCCACTTCGCAGGAGAAGAAGATCTGGCGCTCTGAATTTCAGGGCGGAACTGCGTCACCATTTCATAGCGCGAGGATCACACTTTAAGATTTAGTTTGCTTTGTCGTTTCTCTTCCCGGGGCGCCGTCGACGGAGGCGGACCGTCAGCGGAGACTTTGTTATAACGTGGAGCGCCATCAAACTCCCCCCCCCGCCCCCCCCCCCGTCACTCCTGTAGGTACAACACAGAGAAAGAGACTGTGCAATAATTCCTTTTATGTTCGATTACACACTTCATTCAGCGTGTTTTTATATTTTTAAAGCATTTTTAAAAATGAACATCAAACACGTATCGATTCCGTTACTACCAAGTGTCCGGCACACAGAGGCCGAATTGTAAAAGCCTGTGTGTGTGTGTGTGTGTGTGTGTGTGTGTGTGTATACACATATATCTATTGTCTTGGTCAGCGGCTGATATCAAAGCGGCGTTTGGGCCTCGGCACACGCCGCACGCCTTTCCCCCCCCGGGGCGAGGGTATCGCAAGGGCAATGTGACGTCTGCGTAACTGTAGATATGTAAATGTTTATTATATTTTTTTCAATTCCTTTTGAACTTGAAATGATGTATCTATTGCATATCCGATGTTTAGAAATGTATAGAAAAATGCTGAAGACAAAAAAGGGAGATATTGGTTAGTTTCATGTGGTAACACAAAAGGAAAATCCTCATGAGGCGAGTTACTCTTCAGAGAGAAATGTAAAAAGATGGACGGCGGCGGCGGCCCCGGGGAACCTGAACTGGGAGAGATGAAGCTGAGACGGCATAACGGAGGAGAAACTTTATAAACACAAGCTGGGGGTGGGGGGGGGGGGATCGGGAGTCGTCGCGTGTTACCAAAGTGACCACACAGGCCAGTTCCACTCCATTTCGAGGTGTGTGCACGGCTCTGGACTTTCCTCTGAATGTTTGTATCGAACGCTCCTGAACGCATCCCGTCGTATCGGCTCATATCGTCTCCGGGGGAAACGGAAAAAGTCTAAATCTTTTTCTTTTTTCCCCCGAGTTAGTGGTGATGATGTGCCATAGATGAACGAGTGTTTGACGGAGGAGGAGGGGGAGGGGCATACGTTATGGCACTTTTTTGAGTCTGCAGTGCAGTAAGGACGCGCATGGCAACACTATGGAGCAGTTGGCACAGTCTGGAGACTAAATGAGATGTGTGTGTGTGAGAGTCTGTCTGTATGGCTGTCTGTCTGTGTGCGTGTGTGTGCGTGTGTGTGTGATGAGTTCACAATAAAAACTTATTGATAAACTCCTCGACTGGTGTCTCTTTAATTCCAGGTGGGCAGGAGGCCGGCTGCGATGCGTTCAGGGTACTGTGAGCTCGCGGGGGAGGGGGGGCTCCACGCTTGCCTTCTTCTTCTGAAGATTCTCGTTCAGATTGGCGGCGTTCAGGAAGTGATTTCTCGCGGTTTCCAAAGCTGAGCCTCAAGTAGCAATCATTTCATGCACAAAACCACGTTTGACGAGCATTTCTCTTCCAGCGGTTCTAGTTACGGGGCCGGATCATTGAAGTCCAGTTAATATCAGACAGAAGTGTTATCTCAGTGGAACGGGCGGGTTCAAAGGCCTGCACCCAGACAACGCAGTATTGTGAGTTTAGTGGTATTTCTTACTGCAGTGATTGATGACGCTTGACATTTTTTAACACGCATTTCATGGCACAGTGACGGTTTATTCTCATTTTAACGGGCTGGTTGTAAAACCCCGGGCACTGAACAGTTTTAACTTAACCCGGATTTTAAATCAGTCCAGACTCAGTATACAGGTGTGTTTTATTTTGTGTTTTCACGTATTTTTAAGGTTGAGTTTCAATAGAGAAATATTCTAATAAATTCGGTACAAAAGGAAATTTTAATTGTTCATAGTATTTATTTTATTTAGACAAACACTGCTTCTGCAGAACAACAGGTAATAAAAACCTTTAAACACAGTTATCATTAGCCTAATAATTGCTATTGTATTTTTATTTTGTATATGTTTGAGCCGTGATGGAAGTCCTCCTATCGGCTCCTATCGGCTCTCTCCGGGTTGAGGCCTCGTATCTCCTCCAACACGGTGACCGGAAGCACCGCGTGGCCTCTAATCGAGCTCTGCATGTGGCGCTTTGATTTCCTGCCCCAGGACAGCAACTTCCGCCGGAAACTAAAAACACATCTTTTGTTCCCATTATACGTTGAATAAAACCAGATTAGCGCTTCAGTGGCACTTGAATGGCACTTACTTATATTATTGCTTATGGTATTACTTATGGCATTACTTATATGGTATTTTTGTAGTTTGGCTTTCTTGAAGAAATATTACTTTCTTTATTCTTGCTGTTCTGAATTTGTACTCATGGTTGATGCTCTTATTGTAACTCGCTTTGGATAAAAGCTTCAGCTAAATGACATTTAATGTAATGTAAATGCATCTTTGTGATCTTTTAACGAAAAAATAACAACAAATACATGACGTCATTGGTCAAATCTAATACGAAGAAAATAGAAAAAGCTCATTAGTATCGTATCTCCAATCAAATATGTGAATGATTGTATTAGTTGTGATGGTTATTTTCCTCTAAATAATCAAAGTCCTCCTCACTGCATCGCTAGTTGTGGGATGTACTTGTTGCAGCTGCAGTGGATCAAAAGGCGCCAGGACGCGCGACCATTGTCCGGTGCGTAATGGCGCTTAACCTGCAATCCGCGTCCTGGCCCAACACTAAACAAATAGTCCGTTATTTAAATCTTCTTCCTTTCGAACATAAAGCCCAGGGTAACGTGAAACTGTCACCGCGGGCGGGGCGGCGGCGAGTGTCTGTCACATAATTGCAGCCTGCGGCACCAACCGACCGCCCGACCGGGACGAAGCTCCCCCGAACCCTGTCGTGTGTGCGCGGACTCACGGAGCCTGAGATCCAACATATGGATTAGTGCCAATTATTGTGTATATGATGTTATCGCATTATTATGGTGATATTAAGCAGAAGAGGACAGTTGAGTCAGAGTTTCCCCCGCCCTGTGATTATTATTCGTTGTTTACCATGCAGACACCCTGGGGTGCGCCTTCGCGTTTCCTTTGCCTCTGTCGGTTGGAGCAAGGCGCCGATAAGGCCCGTCTCGCTTCTCCTGATTGCCAAGATGGAGACACGAGCTGCAGTCTGAGCCGAAGGGGGAGCGTGGGGGGGGGGGGGGCGGGCTCGACTGTATACACACAGACACACACATACACACACGCACACAAAGTTCAGAAATTATGATTTTTTTTGCATTTATTGCACCTGTATTTGAGGAAAGAAGAGAGACTAAAACACTAAAGTGGCCATTATTATTATTATTATTTTATTTTGTTCTCAGCGCACTGAGCGGAGTCTTAGTGACACCTGTCCGCGCAACACCTGGCAGACGGGGCGGACCGTGCATGTGCGCATGCTCCGTCGTGTCCGACCTCTCTCATCTCTTAAAGCACTTGGCACGCGCACCTCCCTGTCAGTGGAGGTCGGGTCTTTGCTGGGTTCAGAGCAGCAGCAGCCGCCGCCGCAGCAGCATCCACCCGCGGGCTCTCCTCTCCACAGCTGGATTATATTTCTCGGCGCTTCGTCCGCTCCCGGCTCAGAGATGCCGCGCTCCTTCATGGTGAAGAGCAAGAAGGCGCACAGTTACCACCAGCCCCGCAGTTTGGAGGAGAACTACAGTCGGCTGGACACGCTACTAGCGCATATTTGCTCAGGTGTGTGCGAACTGATTCAGTTTTGTTGTTTTTTTATTATCTTTACTGCTTCAAATATGTCATCCGATGTTCCATTTCACTTCTTTTTTTAAATGCATGGCAACGATTGTAGAGGTCTTGCAGGAGAATTAAAAGATGACACACACAAAGGGTTGTTGCAACTATACTGATGGCAAGTCACTGTTTTTTTTACAGGTTAAAAGGACTGTTAAAAATGTCGAGTAGTTTATTGAAATAAATATTAAATAGTTTTCTGAAAAAAATGCGTGAACAAAAATCAAAGTGTAAATTCTGATGTTTATCCAGCTGGTCGATTTTGAGACTCCACGCTAATATAAAACAGTGATAAAGCTCTATATTCACTCTTTAATCACTGTTTTAAGAAAAAAGTACAATATATTAGGTTATATTGTCTTAACCATTTGGTAATTTTGCACACCCAATAATCCTGTTCCAAATAAAATATTATCGTGCCATCCTTTTAATCCAAGTGACCTTTATTATGATTTATAATATTGTTAAACCTCCAATATTATAACCGAAGATCACAGATGTGCAGTAATGTTTAAAAGCCCCCGCCCCCCCCCCCCCCCTCGTCACGATGCTGACTGCTTGTCCTCCCTCAGAAGCGGATCAGCTCCAAGACGACTCCGACGTGTCGGTGGACCAGTACGGCCTCTCTCCGGACTCCCACCTGGCCGACGCCGCAGATTTCTCCCCAAAGTCTCCGCTGAGCTGCGCCAACAGCATGTGCGGCCGCTCCCCGCTCTACGAGGACTTCTGGAGGCCTCCGTCCCCCTCTGCGTCCCCGGGTATACGCACCGCCAGCACACGGGCACATCACATCCTCATTATTATTATTTTACATTTTAATACTTGTTTGTTGAATTCGGATGATCACAGATCAGTTCCCTTAGAAAAAGTACATGGGGCCTTTGGTCTGTCACATTGTATATGGTCCTTATGGAACTATAGGCTGCTTTTAGGGTTTGATTGTTTATTTATAGTTGTATTTAAGCCTAAATATCATTATTATACAGCATACATCTGATATTATATCTAAACGGGATCGCCATCTGTGAATTCTCTGGAAGAACATTGGACACCTCTGCTCCCGGAAACGCTTTTTCATCTCTCCTCTTGTTCCTCTCTCCAGTGGATTCTGAGAAATCTCTCTCCCCGCTGGTGGACGAGACGCAGCCCTTCGCCATTCCCTTCCGGCCGTATGCCTGGAGCAGCTACCCGGGGCCGGGGCCGGGGCCCCTGGTGCAGCCGAGCCCCCACCCGGGCATGGAGGTGGAAAGGGGTCCGGCGGCGTTGTCCTTATACGGGGACCGGAGCACCCACTCGGCCCTGTACGCAGACCGGGCCCTGGTCGAGGAGACGTACGGGGACTACAGGAGGCACGCTGCGGCGCTGCGGTTCCCCGAGGGGGGCCTGCTGCACGGAAAGGGCCACACCGCGAAGGCCCCGTCGGACCTGCTGTGCTCCAGTCTGATCCTCAATGGCGCGTTCAAGTGCACCAAGTGCAGTAAGGTGAGGGTGGAGGCGCATGTTCTGCTTTGTGGGGATACATACATGGATGGGTAACGCAGCTTATGAACCGCCAGTGCTGGTCCTCTAAAATAAAAATAATATTTATATTGGTTTACGTAAAAAAAAATGGCGCTGCTTAAAAGAATGACATGATGCAAATGGTTGACTTTAAGACACACATGCTGACCTCTGACCTCAACGACAGGATTATTTAAAAGATATTTCATATCTGGAACTGGCCACAGGTTCAACTTAAACTCTCTTGTTATTTTGCAGGTGTTTTCTACTCCGCACGGGTTGGAGGTGCACGTGCGCAGATCGCACAGCGGCATCAGGCCGTTTGCGTGCGAAATCTGCGGCAAAACTTTCGGACACGGAGTCAGCCTGGAACAACACAAAGCCGTGCACTCTCAGGTGACCTCTCACACACAAATACACCCCCCAACCCCCCCCCCCCCTCACACACACTTTGAACCGCTTCCTGCAGCTCGCGCGCACCCCCTCCTCGTGTTGTTGTCAGTCTGCTTTTTCGGTCAGGATGGGCACGCTGACTCGAAATCATGACTAACCAACGCCCCCCCCCCTTCATGCGTCACCTTTCAGGAAAGGAGTTTCGACTGCAAGATATGCAGTAAAAGCTTCAAGAGGTCGTCCACTCTGTCGACGCACCTGCTCATCCACTCCGACACGAGGCCGTACCCCTGCCAGTACTGCGGGAAGAGGTTCCACCAGAAGTCCGACATGAAGAAACACACGTTCATCCACACAGGCAAGTGGAGAAGAACCCATAATGCAACACATGTAGTCACTATAGTGTTTATGTTTTCTTTACGCTTAAAAAATCTGTGCGTCATTTGCGCGTAAAGTCCCAGATTTTCCCGATGCACGACAAATGACGACATCATTTAGCTTCAATGAAATATACAAAAAAAGAGCCCCTTGTTTACATGTTTCCTAATTGTGTTGTGCAGGTGAGAAGCCACATAAATGCCAGGTGTGCGGCAAGTCGTTCAGCCAGAGCTCCAACCTCATCACGCACAGCCGGAAGCACACGGGATACAAGCCCTTCGGCTGCGACCTGTGCGGCAAAGGCTTCCAGAGGAAAGTGGACCTGAGGAGGCACAAAGAGACGCAGCACGGGCTGAAGTGACGCGCACCGTGCGCACACATGACGTCATCATGTTATCGGACTTCAGTATTTTTGAGTCGTTGTTCTCGAAAGGAGTGAGAGACATCTGACAGAGACGATTTTGTTCTTCTTTCTTGGATCAAGACTCACTTTGTAAAAAAAACAAAAAAACAGACTGAAAGACTGCGTTGGATATATATACTTTATATATTATATATATATATAATTATCTCGTTCGATATGCAGATTATTCATTTATTTTAATAAAGAAAACGAATAAGACGTTTGCAGACACTGATGATTCTACCATCCTACTGCTGATTGTTCTAAAAGTCCAGAAACCCAGAGATAAGCTGTGAACTGTGAATGAAAATGAAAGGTGGTGTTTGTTTTGAGGACTGATGTGAATCAGCGTCGGGGGGCCGCGGCCAGCTGTGTTCCCCACAACGAGAACCGAGTCGACGGTTTGAAGCCGACAGATAGAAATCTGCGCTTCTTCAAAAGAATCGAGGCGATTTGTTGTCAGTGCGGAGTCGTGCTGGCAAAACACACTTTGTGATTTAATAAAGAGTTACCGCCTCGCTCACGGAATTTTCCATTTTGCACCATGTTATTGTCAGAATCAACTTTTTTTGTCGTGAAGAATATATATGTACATATATATATATACATATTTAAAGATATATATTTGTTTATATATATTTATATATGTATGTATGTATATATATATATAT